>NW_021604589.1:2847142-2888823 GCF_004785775.1 Grammomys surdaster | reverse complement strand
TTCCTTCCTTCCTTCCTTCCTTCCTTCCTTCCTTCCTTCCTTCCTTCAACTCTCGTCTCACTCTTGTGCCCTGCACTAGAAATTAATGCTACCCTCAAAGTTTTGTCATTCCATCAGAAGTCACATAGCCTACAATTTCCTGCCCCTTTCCCCACAAACATGGTGGCCACCCTACTGTTTCTTTGCAGCTTGGAAGATCTTTCCTTGGGAAGTAACAAATAAAATGTGCTGAGATGAAGATCATATTTTTTTTTCTAGTCCCTGAGGACGTTAAGTCAGCAACACATACAAGTCAGATCTCTTTTAGCCAAACATAAAACAAACGTGCAATGTGGGTTTTAAATATGTAAATCATTTTCTGTGCATTCACTCTATTTTCAGGGAGGTTTCTAATTCTTAAATATTATCCCTAGTGAGAGATTTCCTCAGCCTACATTCCTGGGCTTAAGCCAGACCATTTTTCTCCTGACTTCATTAAGAGTTCATAATTCCAGTGAATTTATAACTACTCTTCTGCATGTATGTGGAAGAAGAAGTAGAAAAACATGGCCAGCTGACACCAAATTCCTAACAGAAGTCAGCTTAGTAGAGAGGGCAAAGGGGCTAAGAAGATAACATACCTATCCCCAGACTTAGGCTTACAGTGTTCACCTGATTACAAAGCAGCTCCGATCCCAGGAGTCTGCATGGAACTTCTTGACATTCAACTTCCTCTGGTAACTCCTTCCCTCTGGACCTGACACCTGGATGGGAGAGGGAACTGCCTGACCCTCTCCTGCCCAGTTCTTCCAAACAAACTAATTTTTAAAAAACATTTGCTTTGAAATAATTTCAGACACATTGAAAAGTTTCAAAGATACTACAGAGAGTTACTGTATATTTCTGCCTAGGTTCTCCCAAAGCCAACACACTATCTCACATGCTTCATTATTCTTTTGCTGTAAAATAGGATATTCCTTACACACACACACACACACACACACACACACACAGAGAGAGAGAGAGAGAGAGAGAGAGAGAGAGAGAGAGAGAGAGAGAGGAGATTTTTAAAAAAAAAATAGCTTGTTTTTCTGTACATCTCTTTTCTTTCTAATTTGCTCAACATCTTTGTAGGTCAGCATTTCTATGAGGCTATGAGCTAGGCCTAAAATGGACCCATGAAACCCACAGCACCAAACTCAAATGTTCTCTGCTCTCCTCTTGGATTACAAAATACACGAAGCCAAGAGTGGCAGGATCACTGTTACCCACACCATAGTCAAGAACTCTGTATATTAGGACAGCCTTCCAAACATTGTATACATGTATAAAATTGTCAAGAAAACAAAACAACCCACAGCAGCATCAACAAGAACCTCATGGTACCTAGCATTGTGTATTCCCCTGAATATTGTAGTTTAGAATAGCTGACATTAAAATGGATTTTCTGATCACAAAGCAACTGACAGCTCACAACAAGACATAAATGCAGGAATAAATACTTAATGTCCATCTTATAACTAAACATAAATGGCAAGAGGAAGAGAAATCACTAAAGGACCATTCATTGGTTGAGTATGGAACAAGATGGCTGGTGAAAATCAGTGTGAGTGATACTGGGCTGGTTATAACCTCACCTCAACATTTATTACCTAATGGATGTTAAACAAGTTACATAATCTCTCTGTATCTCAGCTTCCTCACTGGAAAAATGGGATAATCATCATAGCCCAAGCGATTAGGAGGATTGTAAGGGTTAATACATGAAGAGCTCTAGAACACCCAGGCAGAGGCAGGTGGCTCTTCGTGAGTTCCAGGCCAGCCTGGTTTACACAGTGAGTTCTGGGACAGCCAGGGCTACATCATAAGACTCTGCCTCAAAAAATCGTTCTATTTAAATCATTAAAATACAATGTGAGGTAGGAATGTGTTAGGTACTAGATCTAGTTATTCTGCAATCTATACTTTAAAACATCATGTTTCACAGGAAGAAGTAATACTATCTTTCTGGTCAATTGAAAATAATTTTTAAAAGTGGGTTGGGTGATATGGTTCAGTGATAGAGCAGACCTTTATCTCTGGGTTCCACTGCAAAGAAGAAAATTAAAAGGAACATTAATTGCAGGAAATTAAACATATTAGCACAAAAGACAAAAAATAAAACACCCGGTAACATTGAGAACATTTCCATGACCTTGATTCGGGAATAATGATTAAAGAAATGACAGAATGCACCAACCATTAAAGAACAGATTAAGAACTTAAAGACTATATATACTTATTACAGGACAGAAATAGTACAGAAAAGTGAGGTGTGGAAAGGAGAAGATGTTTGTAATGCAAATAACTGGCAATGAGTAGAACTCAGTTGTTACAAAGCATTATGGAAAACAGATATAGCTCATCCAAAGTAAAGTAATAAAAAATGTTTTGCTGCATAAGCATATATTTCTGCCTCTGGTTCATGTTCATCAATGCTTGGAACTAATTGGTTTATATCCAAAACTGATAAATAGATGTCATCATTATAAGGAAAGGTACAATCAAGTACTCGAATGCCATACCACTAAACACTTTGCCAGGCTCTATACTTAGTAATAGTGTACTAGAATACTTAATTCACTTCAATTAACAATCACAATTACAGACATACCAACAGTACAACTTGAGTATTTGATATAGTGAGTAAAAATTACACTTTATCTTTAATAACCCCTTCAATTCTACATGTATTATTCATATTTGGGGCCCCTCTTTAATAGAAGAGACACTGTAGGAAGACAGGCAAGAGCTCTGAGAGACCCCTGTGTGTTTCTCTAAGCTTCTTCAGATCGTTAAAAACATCACAATGAGCTGGGAAAGTGGTTCAGTGCTAAGGCATTTGTCTATCATGCATAAGGTCCTGGGTTCCAGCCTCAGTATGGAAAATAGGCCATAAATTAGAGTAGAGGAAATCACTACTCATTTTGAGCCACTTGCCATTTAAAAATTGGCTTATTCTTGGCACAGAAGCAGAAGTTGTATTTTGGTTGTTCAAATTTCATTCCTGTTGCTGTGCTAAAAACATCCTGACAAAAAAGCAATCTAGGGAAGAAAGGGTGTATTTGACTTAGAGTTACAGGTTAGAGTCCATCATTTCAGGGAAGTTACAAAGGCAGGAATTTAAAACCCCAGTTTCATCACCCCCATAGTCAAGATGAAAGACAAATGGAAAACAATTAAGCTGCCTGCCCACCTGCCTGCCTGCTTGCTTGCTCTGAGCTGGCTTTCTTCATTCTTACAAAATACATAGCCCAGCCCATGAAATGGTGCTACTCACATTCAGGATGGGTCTTTTCACTTCAATTAACAATCAAGACAATCCCTCACAGACATGCTCATAGACAACCCGATCTAAATAATCTATCATTGAGATTCTCTTCCCAGGTGATTTCAGGTTGTGGCAAGTTGACAGTTAAAGCAAACCAGCACAAAGGTGAGCTCTATGATGATCCCATGATTCTTGCCTCCTGGTGTTGTCATATTAATAATAGCAACCCAAAACCATCTCTCTGAGTGTAACCTGCACCTAGTGGCTTATTTAAGGCTAGTACAGCAAAAATAACAGGGTGTGGCTTTTGAGGTTGTTCTTTCTCTTTTGCTCCCCCACATGCATACTTTGATGAAACCAAAGGCCATGTGAGCCATCCTATGGAGAGGCTCAAGTGGCATAGAACAAACAACAGGCTTGAGCCAGTGAATCCTGCAAACAATCACATGATCATGAGTTTGGAAGTGTCTCCTTCCCATCACAGCTAAGGATGACAAATATGTTGGGTGACACCTTCATCACAGCTTTGTAATAGTGCCTGGGCCAGAGAACACAACCATGGTATGAGATTATACAAACAGTCTTAAAGCACTAAGTTCCAGATTGATTTGTTTTACAGCCATATAAGTAACTGGGCTTATATGTAAATACAGGAAGATACAAGTGAAACAAGCCACATGCAAAAGCATGTTTCTAAGCATGTTACTGGGGCCAGAAAAATCATGCATTCTTTCATAGCCAGGCAAGTTAGGGCCTGTGATTTGTTAGACACTGTTGTTCAACCTGAGAACAGATAGATACAAAAGAAAGAGGTATCTTATCTTAACACATATAATTTGTTCATGAGCATTTAAGCATATTTTGCAGATGTAGGTAACTTGTACAATAAGATTCACCTAAAGATAAACTATATAGTCTGGTATTAATGTTTAGTATTTCTAGTTTGACTCTCAACATTACAATGTCACATATACATATGCATCATATGCATCATATGCATCATATACATCATATACATCATATACACATACACATAATATACATATACGAACTGAATTATTGAGGAGGGCTTGGGGTAGAAATTACCTGATATTTTTCCCTCAACAACTTATTGTGTATGCTATCATCATCGTCATCATCATTTTTATTATCATCACTATGAAACAAGCAGAAAATTCGACATAATATTACCTGAGGATCCAGCTATACCACTCCTGAGCATATACCCAAAAGATGCTCCAACATATAACACTATGTTCATAGCAGCCTTATTTATAATAGCCAGAAGCTGGAAAGAACCCAGATGTCCTTCAACAGAGGAATGGATACAGAAAATGTGGTACATTTACACAATGGAGTACTACTCAGCTATTAAATCAATCAATTTGAGAAATTCTTAAGCAAATGGATAGAGCTAGAAAATATCCTAAGTGAGGTAATCCAATCACAAAAGAACACACATGGTATGCACTCACTGATTATTGGATATTAGCCCAAAAGCTAGCAATAACCAAGATACAACTCACAGACCACATGAAGCTCAAGAAGAAGGAAGACCAAAGTGTTGGTGCTTCAGTCCTTCTTAGAAGGGGGAACAAAATACTCATGGGAGCAAATATGGAGATAAAGTGTGGATCAGAGACTGAAGGAAAGGTCACCCAGAGACTGTTCCACCTGGGGATCTATCCCATATAAAGATGCTATTGCGGATGCCAGGAAGTGCATGCTGACAGGAGCCTAATATAGCTGTCTCTCGAGAGGCTCTGTCAGAGCCTGACATATACAGAGGTGGATGCTCACAGCTAACCATTGAACCATGGGGTTCCCAATGGAGAAGTCAGAGAAAAGACTGAAGGAGCTGAAGGGGTTTGTGACCCCATGAGGAGAGCAATAATACCAATCAACCAGAGCTCCCAGGGTCTAAACGACTAGTCTGGGAGCACATAGGAAGGGACCCATGGCTCCAGCTGTATATGTAGGGGAGGATAGCCTTGTTGGGCAAAGGTGGGAGAGGAAGTCCTTGGTCCTGTGAAGGCTGGATGCCCCAGTGTGGGAAAATTCATGGGTCCCCGCGGAGGTGGGAGTGGGTGGGAGGGTGGGGCACATCATCATAGAAGCAGGAGAAGTGGGGATGAGATCAGGGGTTTCTGGGTGGGAGGGGAAATGGGGAAAAGTGATAACATCTGAAATGTAAATAAAATATCCAATAAAAAAAGAAAAAGAAAAAAAAGAAAAGTGGTTCTCAATTTGTAGATTGTGACCCCTTTGGTGAACCTCTATCTCCAAAAATATTTCCATTATGATTCATAACCATAGCAAAATTACAGTAATGAAGTAACAGTGAAAATAATTTTATTATTGGGGGTTCGTCACAACACGAGGAACAGAATTAAAGGGTTTCAACATTCAGAAGGTAGAGAACTGCTTGTTTAAAGGTCTCAGTCCATGACAAGTTGGCCACATTTTTCCTGGGCTTATATGATGTAGCACAACACGGTGAACATGAATGGCAGAGGAAGCTTCTCACTTCATAACAGCTAAAAAAGAAAATACATGGAAAGAGAGAGGAGGCCTCAGTATCTCCCTCAAGGACACATCCCCAAAGATATAACAATCCCCAGGTATAACCTTCCAGAGTTGCTCCCAAAGCACCATAGGCTAAGGATCAAGCCTTCAGTACATAGATCCAAACCATAAAACACACTTTCAAGGGGCTTAATTTACTCATACCTGCAAAGTCAACCCCCTTTTAGACAAAGTCTCAAGTAGCTGATGCTGGCCTTGTATTCGCTATGTAGGTGAGATGCCCTTGAACTCCTGATCCCCCTGCTTCTGTGTCTACCTCCTCACTATTGTGATTACACGTCTATATTAAATACACATGGCACTTCTCTTTCTCCTGTCATTTTGAGACAAGGTCTTATGTAGCCTAGAGTAACTTCAAATTTTCTATGTAGCAAAGGATGACTTTAACTTGCTTAAACTGCCCAGGCTCTGGGATTATAAGCAAGCTCCACCATAGATAGCTGCAAAGTCCCCTTTCCATGGAGTACAGTTTTAGGACCTGGGCATTAGTGCATGAACACGCTGAGGGAAGGAGGGCATTATTCCAGAGTGGTACACTCTATGTTGTCTAAAGATAGTTTTGTTATCAATTTATCGACACCATCAAGAAAAGTTTAAAAAGAAAGAAAAGGTTCACTGAATGGAAAATGTCCCAAACCATAACCTTTTTCTATTATTAACACTCTAATCCATGCTATAAAGTACCCAGAAGCAGAGGTGCCGTATAGAAAGATAGAGAAAATAAACCGAGCGGCTGTGTAGGGTCAAGTGTTGATACTATCAGTTAGTATACAAAGGGGCCCTGAAGATCAGAAAAAAAAAAGGATATTTTCTTAGAAATGTGAACTTACGTCCTTCACGATCAATGATACAATATTGTTGAAACATCAGTTTACAGCAAGAAAAATCAGATTGCCTTTCAAGAAATGTTAAAAGTCACCGTGCAAAAAGAAGACCCTATATATTCTTATTTTAGCCAAGAGCTAATGGGAAAAATGTGTGGCCGATGCGAAAAAATCTGGGACTGTCAGAAACTCAACAAATTGGATTCTTTATAAATGATGCATCATCAGGCTCAATTCCTGATATCAACCGTCTTCCAAATCCCCACTGCATGAAACATCTGTTTTCTGCAAGATTAGCACAACCCAACGGAAACGTGCCTAGCCCAAAGACAAGAAAGAGATGGTAACAAAATGATTCTAATGCTATTTATGGAAAAGAATTCAGATTAAACTTGGTAGGGTTCAGGAAGAATGTATCCAGGCCCCCCCTTAATTGTGTTTCCCTTGGGAACAGGCATTTTCCTGGTATCAGAGATGGGATGGTAGAAATGTGTGCTTCCATTCTATCCAATTAGTCTAGTAATGACACAACCAAGCTAACATTAAATTCGACTGGTTATGCCAGAAGCCAAACACAACCCAGATATCCATGTCACATCACTTTACTATGAGTAACACCATCGAATATGATAAACTAAACATGTCTGGGACACAGCCAATGGACCACACATTTCAAGAAATATTTGATGCAACAAAGCATCCAAACAAAATGAATTTAGACAGTTCTTGGAGCTGTGATGGAATTTGACCTAAAAAAATGAGAGAAGGGGTGACCTTGATTGAAGTAACTTTACAATAAAATACAAGTTGCCTAAGTTGATGCCTAGGATGTCTGAATACAGACAGCCAATACTGTGGAAACTGCAAATAAATAAGTGGTTTAAGATATCCAATTAACTGTATTTCAGACAGAGAACAGGGAAAGGGTCAAACTTTAGGACTTGCTACCTATTCTATGCAAGTATATACAGGCAGTCTTCGTTAACTGAAACATAATTAAACACAAAAAAGTTCCTAGAAGGTCATGCAGATATTGGGAATTTGCATTCCCAATAAAGCAGTTGATTGGGCTTTCATTTGGTTGTTCTTCCTGACATGGCTACCAAATTCCAGACTCAATCCTACCTTTAGGAATAGGCTGAGAATGCTTTGCTCCTTGGTCCAACTTGAAGTCCAGATATAAGGTTGGTGTTCGAGTATAAACTTTCGACTGAAAAAAAAAGGAAACCATCAACGGTTTTCTATGAATAAGTTTCTTTTTAAAAACATTTATTGTGTATATATGGTGTGTGTGTGTGTGTGTGTGTGTGTGTGTGTGTGTGTGTGTATACATATTTGTATGGGAGGGCGTATGTTTGCCACAGCAACATAGGTCAGAAGACAACCTTGGTATTGGTCCTTATGTTTTGCCTTCCTTAAGACAGAATCTCTGCTGCTGCTCTGTGTATTCCAGGCTAGCTGGCCCTCGAGCTTTCAGGGATTCTCTGGTGTTCACGTCCCATCTTACCACAAGGATGCTGGGATGGCTGACATGTGCCACTGTGTCTGGCTTGTCTATAGATTCCAGGGATCCAAACAGCTGGATCCAAACAGATCCAAAAGTTGTTAGGCATACATGGCAAGTGCTTTTACCTACTGAGTCATCTCCTTGGTCCCAGGATAAGATTCCTTCCTTCAGCTCAGCCCTTCTGTAGGAGACCTGGGCCTATTACATTCATGCTCCTTCCTGGCTTAACAATATTATCAGCAAGCTAATTTCAATAAGGTATTTACCTTCCTACAGCTCCAAGGGCTGTATTAGGATTTTGATTGGCCCATAATTGTTCAAATTTTGTCACATTTAGCCTTACAGTCGATATGGAAAATCATGTTATGCCTAACTACATGTATATTACCTGTACACGTACATTGATAAAGCCATTTCCATATTGAAATTCAAATAAGGAACTTGCATATTACTTTTCCTCATTTGGACCTTTTGCAGGGGAAAAAATGCTGGCCACTGCTGGTTTTTACAAAATCTCAACCCCAAAGTAAGATAAACTTCATCCAGATCTTCCAGTGTAAACAATGGTTTTTATTTCACCAACAGCTCTGCAGAGGTGGTAATTCAGTATGTTGCCATCCTGAACTGTGAGCACAGATGAAAATCTAAGGGATTAACACTTGCTGTAAACTTTACAATGTCTCATTGCTCGTACAAAGCCCCAGTGATTATTCAGTTTTGGCTGTTTAGTTTTGTTTTGTTTTACTTAAAAAATGTACATGAAAATGAAAAGCCCTAGAATGCTGAGCTTGAAGAAGACACGGAGTGACTGACAGGCTTCATACACGGTTGCTGGGACTGCAATTTAGTGTAAACACATAGAACAAATATGGCTGACATGTAATCCAGATGAATACATGATTAACTTTTGACCCAATAATCATACTTGTGAGTGTGTTTCCAGCAGAAATGTCCACCAGAAGACATGTAGAGGAAGCTTAACAGCCCCAACCTGGAAATATCAACATTAAAACTATTTCCCACAAACATGTAATAATAGTATATATAACTATATTATAATATAATTTAACAGTGAACTAGTAGGGAAAAAAACCTAACTTATACAACAACTCAGAAGCATCACGGAAGCATAAAATTGAGCAAATTAAGGCCGATGTCATACCTACAAAGTTCAGAACAAGACGAAATTAGCATATGATGTCAGAAGTCAGAAAAGGTAGGCGAGAAGTTTAACTGGTAGGCTACAGGAAGGAGCTCCACAAAAGAAGAAAAACACCAAGAAGACCCCAGGGGAATTGTAATGTTCTGCTGTTTGGTCTGGCTGCTTCTTTCATGGATATTTTTCCTTGGTGAAGATTCTTCAAGTTGTATTCTCAATTTGTGTACTTTTCTATATATAAATTGTATGTTCATAAAAACTTCATATGAAAACCACACATTTGTAACTGGACATGAAGGAAGAATCTAGAGTCCAAAATTGCTTACTACCCTTGATAAGGACATGATTTTGGAGATTTTCGAATCTGTATATGGACAGTTGTGCTTTTTTCAACACTGAATCTTCAAGACCAATCCACAGTGACTGCCATACAGTGGGTATGTTAATAGACATTGGAAGATGTTTCGAAATGGAAAATCCCAAGTGTAACACTATACATACCTAGGATATTCATTACTATCTTTACCTATATGTAGTGCCCCTGCCTATTTTCAGGACAAGTGCATTTGGTATGGTCAAACAATATGTCTTTGTATTAAATTATTATTATGAATCATGAGGACAAAAAATGTTTTTTCCTCTATGGATGTCTCCTGTAAGATGAGTCTTAGGCTTTGAGAAGTTCTGGTTTCACACGGTGTGGAAGATCAAGCTGCATTTATTCAGTTTCAAAGACTATAACAACAAACTCCCGGTACACACCTAAATGAAACCAGAAAGCCCAATGACACTAAGTGCATCTTGAAGCTAAAGATTTACAACCACTCTGAAGAGTTTGAAGTATACATGAAACAAATGCAGCACACAAGGGACATGAGATCGGGTTGTCTAGGGTCATTAGGTGTGTAAGGCACCATCTGGAAAGAGGCTGTTTTCAGCCAAAGATGACTTCTAAAGTTACCTCTTAAAAGATCAATGGCGAACTTCAAATAGTATCAGATGACCCCTCTTCTCAGGCAGCACTGAACTCTTTCCAAAGTTCCTAGTTTGGTTTAAGTAACTTTCCCAACCTCTGCCTCAGAAACAGAGTCAGTAGCCCTACCTAACCTACAGCAAAGAGATTAACCACAAAGAGATGCTTGGCTTAATATTCACTAGCATGCTCCCAGAACGCAGGCATCATGAGTGGGAAGGCAGGAATATTGTTTAGTATATTCTTTTGTCCTGGTCATTAGAAAAGGACCCATCTTCTTTCAGGTTTAATGCACTCATCAAAGGATCTCATGAGGAGGCTTGGCTGGAGTTAAAGTCTATTCAGGGCTTGAAGTTCTCCACTAGAAAATGGATATACTTCTCCATAGTGTAATTTTTCAATTGTCCTTCTGATTTCTGAGACTAAGACTGCAGAGAGGAGAGGATGTGGCTGGGATGAGGAAGGGCACGAGAGGTGTGGACAGCCATTGGCTAACTGGCTCCAGTCTCAGCCTCAAGTTTACACATTGCTTTGCCCTCCTGTCTGTCTCATTTTCTTTCTTCTTGCCTCCATCACCTCAACATAATCCATTCTGTAAGAAAACCTCTCTAAGTAATTTACCTCTCTAAGATGCAACCACATGTACACAACACACACACACACACACACACACACATTTTGTATTCACTATATGTATGGATTCATTGAAAAGTTTGAATAGGAGCCAAGGGGAGGCTTTATAAAGCCACACGTATACTATTCCAGTGACAAGGGGGACTCAATGAAAGGTACAAGTCTAAACTATAATTTCCATCTTAAAATCCCTTTGTACTGAAAATTGCATCAAAGAGATCACTATAACATACCAAGCATGAACAATCAACTGGTCACTCACCCAAACCTAAATGCATGTTTTTATTCTTTTATTCCCATGAATGTGTATAGGTGCACTGTAACTTTAATTTTTTAAGCCTTCTTTTTTTTTCTTTTTTTTCTTTATAATTTATTTTTTTCTCAAATCGTAATTCATTCACACAGGGGTTATAAACACAGAAAGGCAGGATGTGGGGAAGGGAATGACACTGGAGTGTGGGTGTTCAGGGGGAATACAGATATCTTCAGAACCGGGTATCGGCTGGGTGAAGGTTCAGGGGACAAGTCACTATGACTCTGCCTATGACTCACTTGTCCTTATCTAAGTTGGTATTGTCTGCCAAGGCTACCTATTTACAAGGTCTATGACTACTCAAAGCCTTATTTTTAATGATGGTTCTTAAACACTTTCACTTACCTTCTAGCCCGCCACCCACCAGAGATATTGGGAAAGAAAGGATAAGTAGTAAGTGGACCTTTTTAAGAAATGGTTCTTTGGAACAATTCCCATCTGTGTTGTCTCAAAATTGGCAGTTCAGTTTATAGGTTAGCAGCTGCAGCTTGATCCATTCTCAAACACTTCATGGCTACACCAGGAGTCCAGTTCAGTAAAGTCAGGTTAGCAATAGTGGTAGCATGACCTAGCAGAGGCAGCCAGGCACAAGTCAGCAGGAGGGACCAAGGAGGAACACTAGGATAAGTTCCAGGCTATATCTCTCAGTGAAGCGAAGATCAACAAGTGTTACACAGCTAGCTCTTCCAGCAAGCCAAGCTCAACCTCTGTCACTGTCCGTTGAGTCCTATTTATACCCTCCAAACATCACGTGTTCTCCACAGGTCTTGCCTCAGCACGTGCATCTGTCTCAGCTGACATCTCTCTGTCAAACAGCCTGAGTCAGAAGAAGTGGCAAGAAACTGCAGTCCATCACCAGAAGTTTTTTGGTGTATTTCTTTCTATGGAGTTCCAACAAATGGAGCTCAACTACTCAATGTAAGACAAACCAATACATGCATGTTGTTAGCGACGAATCCTTCATCACTCATCCTTTCATATGCTTGCTTTAGCAGAACATCCTTTCTCTTGTGTGTGCTTCAGTCAAATGTTCCTTCACAAGTCTGCCTTAACTTTTCACCTGTGTCCACTTCAGGAAAACACTCCTTCACATGTTTGTCCTAGCAAAACACCACCCAACCAATTTTCCAAAGAACCTTTAAGTTTCTACTTCAGTGCACATATATATCCATAATACATGTCTTATTTTTTGTTGTTTTTATTTTTGAAAAGCAAGTAGATTTTGGTTTTTTACTGTCTCATCTCTCTGGGAACTCAGTTGAAATAGCAGATATAAATTGTGTTTATTCAACTCCAAAACAATAATGCCAATCTCAAATGCACTTTGAGAAACTCTGGACTTAACTACTTTTATTGCATACCAATGGGTACATTGTGTCCTTATGTTCTGTTTTTGTGTATTTTTATGTATAATATTAAATATTAAAGTAGGAATAGTTACTCAAAGTAATTATGACGTAAACTATTCATTGGCTGTGTGTCTGTGATAAACTGAAAAAACAATCCCTCAACACACTTCAGTATGGACATACCAAATCAACTTAAATTCCAGCAATGAAATTGTTTTCTTTTACCTCTGTTTTTCTGGTTGCTGAGTGTTTGGTTTGTTTTTGTTTTTAATTACCAGTGCCCACTAAGGCACAGAAATCCAAAGCTATTTTTCCTCCTCCTTTCTTTTCATGTCATAATTCTCGATTGAAAATGTTTGCAAAATACTTGAAAGTGTTTTAAGCTTGTATTGCTTAAAATCTTATTGTTCAGGAATCATGCAATGAAGTTTCAAGAACATAAGCAATGTATCATAAGAGACTAAGGGTACATTTTCCTAACCTACAATGGGGGCACTGCCAATTCAGTGGTAGGGGCTGATCTCTATTTCTCTATAAACAAATCAACATCAAACCCTTAATGAGTCTCAGGCAACACTCCTATAATGATCTCTCTAAACATCCAAGACAAAATAAGGCCTATTAAACTACTTCCTTCCAAAATCCAACTACCTTCATTTTTTCAAAGACTTCTCAGTTACCCTGGTTTTTGATATCATACCCTTGTCAGGCTGGCTTCCTTCCTCTCCTTTTATTTATAAATTTGAACTTAATTAGGAGATGGAAATTACTCCCATATGGAACCCATATGCTTAAAAACATTTTCCCAGGACAGAGAGAGTGCTATACTTCTCTCTGTGACTGTGGCAACATTAAGTATCTTCCATTTTACACTGTTCATTCCACAGATGAAGGTTGTCTGTTTATATTCCTGGGGGTTGTTCCTTCTCCCACCATGCTGTGTGCCACTAAAACCAAATGTCAGAGATCTAGCGTCACACGAGAAAACTGTACAAATGCACTCACATTTCTTTCAGGGAGCTATTTTGTGAGTTTTTTTTTTAAGCGTCAACTTTATCAATTGACTATAATAGCTCAAGTAAGTAAGTTATTCTGAGGAGCTCCATGAGGGAATAGCAATCCCCAGTACTCTGTAAGAAAAGCAAGCAGAGTTTTTAGCATCTAAGCTCTCATTATCCTATTGGGCCACCCTCCGAGTGCTGCCTATTATGTTTTGTGGTGTGTGTGTGTGTGTGTGTGTGTGTGTGTGTGTGCAACATTGCGAGGTTATGATGAATATTATTGTAAACCTCTAACCACATCTCTGGTTGTTTCCCTAATGGGTGAAATTAAGGGTCTTTAGGTCTAGACACCACAGCCAAAAGCAAATTTGTTAACAAATTTGTTAACATAATTATTTGGTTAGACATTGTTTTTCTTTTTCCTCTGAAAATATACACTGCTAGTCAGTGTCTTCTCTCAGCTCTATAATTTTGTTATACTCCAAAGCAGGTTTGAAACACCATAGTTTTTACATCTAATCTGTTGCTACAAGGTTATATATTCTAACCAATTCCCTATTTGGACATTTATATATTCCTCTCACTATAAACACAAAGGAGAAGAATGAATGGCTAATGAGGGAAAGCATAAAAATAAACTAACCTGCCTAAAACTTTTAAGAAGTGTGTATGTGGGTGTGTAAGAGTAACAGAAAAGAACGAGCTTAAAGGCAATGTCTGTGTAGTACAAATATTTTTTTCTTTACTGGGGCAAAACATCATTACTTTCTTACAGTAACTGGCTTGCTTTCAACCAAATTATCTTTCATCAAGTCACTTGGGAAGCACCTATAAAGACAGTGCCTGTCTCATTTAAAACACTGGCCATCTTAGCTCTCACTGAATTTAAGAAGCAGAAATTGGTATTACCATACTTTTTCAATTTAACACTTAGTTCACATAATATTATCAATTTAACAAGAATACTAAAAATTGCTATTATAAGAATAATAATTAATATATTGAACATATACTCTCTATGTGTGTACATACATATATTTTCATCACCTGAGTATCAGGCACTGAATAGGGGCTTATTATATAGTTAAGTTAAGGCCACTTGGTTTTTTTTTTTTTTAAAAAAAAACCAATGTTTTATGAATTTTATTTATTTTACTTTGCATTTTTTTGCCTCCATATACGTATGTGTACCACATGCATACCTGGTATCCAAACAGATCAGAGGAGAGCAGTAGATCCCCTGGAACTGGAATTAGTGATGATTGCAAACAACAAGTAGGTACTGGGAATCAAACCTGGGTCCTCTGAAAGCAGCCAGTGCTCTTAACTGCTGAGAGAGCTCTCTAGTCCCATATTTCCCTTTTAAGAAACTGTGTACTCATTAGCATATTGCTTTTTCTGGCTACCTATTAATTCCTTCTTTCAAAAAAAAAACACTGATGGAGGGCCTATAACCTTCTATCTCTTTCCTCTTTTACCTTTCTTCTCTCATTGGTGCTAAGGCTTAAACTCAGTCTTGTACACACTAGGCCAGCTCTCTATCATGGAGCTACATACTCAGCTGACAATCTGTAACCTATTTCAATCTTTCTCTGCTGGCAATATGGGAACATCTCGGTGAGAAAACCCAGGTGTGTATCAACTGCCAGAGGGGCCCCATCTAACAGAAAGTCATTTAGAACACAAGGAGCTCCTAGAGCCATGTAGTGCACCTCGCTTGTAGCTGTCCAAGTTCCTTGGCTTACGTCTCAGATACCTTTCCATGCCTCCACATGGAGAGTCATGCCTTCCAAGGTGTGAGGAATTGAAAAGTAGATTTTCTACCTTATTTACAACAAACTCCCAACTCTTTGTTTAGAATAGACCAATGATCTTTAACAAAATGATGTTTTCTATCTCCAACCCACAGCACTCTAAGTTTCTGAGTTCATTATGTTGAACAACTTCAGATTGCAGGACAGATTAATTTCCATCCTCACTGTCAAAATACTGTGGGAAAGACTAAAACCCTGTAATCTTATTTGGATGGATACATGAAACACTACATAGAGAGAAGACTAGGAACTCTTAGACTACATGCCAATGCCTCTGTGTAGTGTGGGAGTTGAGGAGGGCCAGAAAGCAATGTGACCTCTATGGACAACAAAAGATGCAGACAGGCTTGAGCACTGAGCTTCTTAACTGTCTGAGAATTTTGGACACAGTGAAATTATCCTTTGGTGTAGTCTCCATAGGCTCATCTTCCAAGTAGCCCCTTAATTAACAGTAACACTCTATTTCCTTTCCCCTCCTTTTGTTTATGGGAAGGAGAGCCAGGAGAGGAGGACTAAAGGGGATGAGAATGAAGATGCTGATGAAACTCAGAGACCTGAAAGTTAACTGGGAACAGAGTCACAGTGAAATTGGAGTTTGATTTCTTAACTCTTTGAGTATGTATCCTTCCCATAAAGATGCAGATGTCTTACCATCTTGGAAATTTAACACCAGACAAAGAGAAAAATTCCATTTTCTGAAAAATAATATATAGCCTAATAAAAGTGACAGTATAAAGAGACCACAAACAGCCTCTATATCTGCCAACAAGGAGCCTTCCTATTCTTTGTCTCTAGTCCAGAGGCAATAAGTTCCAAAATTGAGTCAGCAAGTCTATTACACAATCTAAAATATTCCTTACGGGCCATTATGATATTTTTAATCTGTATTGGCTCCATTTGGTATTTACTAAAATATTTTAGGAGTTCTTGCAAGAAAGTGCATCAAGATCTAACATGAGAAACTATTTGGCAAAGATAAGATTTCATTGAGCTCTGAGAACTAATACCTTTGTGTAGATAAGATCCCTCATTGTACGATAAAGAGGAAATGCATCCTGGGACAAGCTTTCTCCTCTGTGATTGTCTGGAGGACATTTGGACACAGAAGTGGATGCATGTGCAGAGATCTGATGAAAGGTACCATTTTGGTATAAGAGGAGAAAGATCTTAAGTTGTAAGCTTTGTTAGGTGAAAATTAGTTAAAAGTAGAGCCACGCCCAACAAATTTATGCACAAGAGTTGAAGGACATGACAGAGAGAGTAAGGTTCACATGAACTGAGACAAAATTTGGAAATGTTGGTATGAAGTCAAGGCCTGTTTGAAAGAGCTGTGTGGTCATGGGGAATGCTTTGTGCTTGGCTGGATTACAGCTTTGTCATCCACAGAGTAATGAAGTTGGAGAACTAGGTTTATTTCTGCCTGGCATTTGGATTCAAATTAAAAGGTCATAAAAGGATGAAAGAAGAGGACTTGGCTAGCTTTGAGAAGCATCAAACTGGATCAGGAATTTTGAGAAGCATCAAACTGGATCAGGAATTTTAGACCTGCTGTCATGAGAAGTTCATTCAAATTCTCTAATGCTCTATCACAACAATGGGGAAGCTGAATGACTAGACATGTTCCTATTCAGCTATGATACAAATAGGGCAGCAGTGACCCCCTGTACATTAGGCTAAAATGACATCCCATGTGTTTTACCTCTCTGCAGCAAGCTAAGACCATTAGCCTAATACACACTTGTGCCAAACTCAAATTCTGAAGTGTCAAAGAACTTTTAAAGCATTTTTGAGCCATCTGCAATCTACCTACTTTATATGCAATGCAGGACAGCTATCCCCAGTATCTTCTTTTTTGTTATTGGATGTTTTATTTGCATTTCATATGTTATCCCCTTATCCCATTCTCCCCCGCCCAGGAACCCCCTATCCCCTCACCCCTCCTCCTGCTTCTCTGCAGATGTGCCCCTACCTACCCCCCCACTCCCACCTCCCCACCCTCAAATTCCCACCCACTGGGGCATCTAGCCTTCATGAGACCAAGGATCTCTTCTCCCACCTATGCCCAACAGGGCCCTCCACCCTTACATATACGGCTGGTTCCATGGATCCCTCCCTAAGTGCTCCCAGGCTGGTGGTTTAGACCCTAGGAGCTATGGTTGGTTGGTATTGTTGCTCTCCTCATGGGGCCGCAAACCCTTTCAGCTCCTTCAGTCTTCACTCTAACTCCTCCATTGGGAACCCCATGATCATCAGTTCGATGACTAGCTGTGAGCATCTGCCTCTGAATATGTCAGACTCTTGCACACCTCTAAGGAGACATCTATATCAGGCTCTTGTCAGCATGTACTTCCTGACTTCCACATCAGCATCTATCTACCTTTGGTGACTGCACATGGGATGGATACCCAGGTGCAGGGATGGTTCAATATTTGGAAATCCATCAATGTAATCCACTATATAAACAAACTCAAAGAAAAAAACACATAATCATCTCACTAGATGCTGAGAAAGAATTTGACAAAATTCAACATCCCTTCATGATAAAAGTCTTGGAAAGATCAGGAATTCAAGGCCCCTACCTAAACATAGTAAAAACAATATACAGCAAACCAGTAGCCAACATCAAACTAAATGGAGAGAAACTTGAAGCAATCTCACTAAGATCAGGGACTAGACAAGGCTGCCCACTCTCCCCCTACCCATTCAATATAGTACTGGAAGTCCTAGCCAGAGCAATTAGACAACAAAAAGAAGTCAAAAGGATACAAATAGGAAAGGAAGAAGTCAAAATATCACTATTTGCAGATGATATGATAGTATACTTAAGTGACCCCCAAACTTCCACCAGAGAACTCCTAAACCTGATAAACAACTTCAGCAAAGTGGCTGGTTATAAAATCAACTCAAACAAATCAGTAGCCTTCCTCTACATGAAAGATAAACAGACTGAAAAAGAAATTAGGGAAATGACACCCTTCACAATAGTCACAAATAATATAAAATACCTTGGTGTGAATCTAACCAAGCAAGTGAAAGACCTGTATGACAAGAACTTCAAGTCTCTGAAGAAAGAAATCGAAGATCTCAGAAGATAGAAAGATATCTCATGCTCATGGATTGGCAGGATTAATATAATAAAAATGGCCATCTTGCCAAAAGCAATCTACAGATTCAATGCAATCCCCATTAAAATCCCAACTCAATTCTTCACAGAGTTAGAAAAGGAAATTCTCAAATTCATTTGGAATAACAAAAAACCCAGGATAGGGAAAACTATTCTCAACAATGAAAGAACTTCTGGAGGAATCACCATCCCTGATCTCAAGCTGTACTACAGAGCAATAGTGATAAAACTCCATGGCATTTTTACAGAGACAGGCAGGAAGATCAATGGAATAGAATTGAAGATACAGAAATGAACCCACACACCTATGGTCACTTGATCTTTGACAAAGGAGTTAAAACTGTCCAGTGGAAAAAGGACAGCATTTTCAACAAATGGTGCTGGTTCAACTGGAGGACAACATGTAGAAGAATGCAAATTGATCCATTCTTATCTCCTTGTGCAAAGCTCAAGTCTAAGTGGATAAAGACCTCCATATAAAACCAGATATACTGAAACTAATAGAAGAGAAGGAGGGGAAGAACCTCGAATACTTGGGCACAGGGGAAAAGTTCCTGAACAGAACACCAATGGCTTATGCTCTAAGACCCAGTATCTTCTGAACAGAGTGCACCCAACAACTGCAAGCCAGTAGCAAGATCAACCCTGTACCCATAGCTCTAAAAGCCCCAAACTGCTGTAAAACTTCACATTCAGATGCTCTGCCTGACTGGACATCACTTGGCCACCTAAGTCCCTTACAGCTTTTCATCACTTATTCAGGAATTCTCTTTTTCTACTTCCCTTCTGGGTGGTGGCTTCATGCCACTGTCCCTGGAAGGTTTTCATCTGGGAAGGAGTTCCCTCCCCACATAGCCCTGCCCAAACACTTCCCAAATTGATTCTCTGTGTTGCTACCTATAATGAAGATGACTCTCTTCCTTGACTGATCACTGGATCCTCAACCTTACCACACTCACCCATTCAAAATGAAATAACCATTTCAATCACTTCCAAAACTATCAAACATACAGTGGAAAATTTCTGTTATTCATCAACATCTCACAGAAATTGAAAAATACTTACCAAATATACTGACTAGATGGAACCTGTGGAGGAGGTCAGTACTTATTTCTAGATCAGGGTGGGAAGCTGCTCATGAATCCACAATCAAGTAGGGAGTCATTGGTCACTTAACACAGATCCACATGGGTGGAGATTTTTTTCTCTGAGCCCTTCAGCATTCATCTCTTTTCCTAAGGTTATCTTTAAAGTTTCCATAGCAGCAGAGGTGTGCACTTAGATGAAAATCTGATTGGTATTGGGGTATGCTGAACTGATAAAGACCCATTGGAAGCTCATTGCCAGGCTCTCAAACAAGGCCATGTAATTAAAATTCACATTCTATTATCCACTACATAAGCAACCCAGGGCAGGTTGCTAACCTGTCAGTATCTTCCTCGTCAGTGAACACATGGTGTGCCTCAGCTGAGTCTCTGAGCTTCAGTACTTCTGGGCCCTTGGTTGCTGCCACTACTGTGTTGCCAATATTGCCATCCACTCATATGGTCCCTCCCTCATGACCGCTATGTTCTGATAGCCTCAATTGCCCTTGCAGTGGTAGAAGCCACGGCAGCTCCTTGATCTGACTGAGATGCTGAATCCTTTCACATCAAGATTTAGGTGAAGAGCTAAACTATAAGGTGTGGTTTGTGGTCTCTTCAGAAGCTACCAGACAGGGGTAAGGAATACAGATCAGAAGAGCAAAGAATCCCCATTCTCCAATGGACCAATCGTTGACCAAAAGGGGTTGAAAGGTGTGAAGGAACAGTTAAATTTTTTGTTCTCACACCTTTAGAAAGTTCTGAGACACTGTTTTGAAATGAGCATTTTATATAGCTGTCTCTGTCTCACTTCCTTTCTTCCTTGCTTGTACTGCCCTGGAAGTGTGTATTGGTTAGTTTAGTTTGGTTTGGTTTGGTTTGGTTTGGTTTGGTTTGGTTTGGTTTGGTTTAGTTGTCAATTTGACACAAATGAGAGTCATTTAAGAAGATGGACCTTACTTGAGACAATGCCTACATTAGATTGGGCTGTAGGTAGTAAGTCTATGGGGAATTTTCTTAATTTGTAATTGGTGTGGGAGGATCCAGTCCACTGTGGACAGTGCCACCCTTGGGCAGGAAGTCCCGAGAGGTGTAAGAAAGGCAACTGAATGTGAGCCTGGAGAGCAAGCGAGTACCCAGAGTTCCTTCATGGCCTGATTTCAGTTACCGCCTATAGGTCCTTTCCATGAGTTCGTGTCCTGGCTTTCCTTGGTGATGGACTGTGATCAGGATACATGAGCAGACACAGACCATTTCTCCCCCAACTTGCTTTCAGTCATAGTGTTTTATCACAAAAACAGAAATAGAACTAGGACAAAGTACAGCTAAGACTTATTTACATCTCTGTTTTCCAAAAAGCATAAGTTAAAACAAGATCAAAAGACTTGATAATATAAATTATTCAGGACACCACAATCCAGCACAGTTGCCACTTAGCTATTGAGCACATGGGATGTGGCAGACTATACTAAGTATTAAAATGCTCATATGCCCTGAGCTTATGATGGTATTTCTAATAAAATGTCCCAAGTAAAGATTTACAACTTAAATAAAGGATTTATTACTGAGTTAGTTATTGTAACATTGCTTATGATAAATATTTACACATGACATTTTTTTTTCTTTTTTCTTTTTTCTTTTTTATTGGATGATTTATTTACATCTCCCACGTTGTCCCCTTACCCCATCCCCCACCACCCCCTCGGAACCCCCAATCCCCTCGCCCCTCCTCCCTCTTCTCTGTGGATGTAACCTCTATCTACACCCCCCCACTCCCACCTCCCCACCCTCAAAATTCCCACCCCCTGGGGCATCCAGCCTTCATGAGGTCAAGGTTCTCTTCTTCCACCTATGCCCAGCAGGGCCCTCCACTTTTACATATTCAGCTGAAGCCCTGGATCCCCCCCTAAGTGCTCCCAGGCTGGTGGTCTAGACCCTGGGAGCTGTGGTTGGTTGGTATTGTTGCTCTCCTCATGGTGCCACAAACCCTTTCAGCTCCTTCAGTCTTCACTCTAACTCCTCTATTGAGAACCCCATGATCAGTTCAATGGCTAGTTGTGAGCATCTGCCTCTGAATATGTCTGACTCTTGAAGGCCTCTGAGGAGATATCCATATCAGGCTCTTATCAGCATGCACTTCCTGTCTTCCACATCAGCATCTACCTTTGGTGATTGCACATGGGATAGATACTCAGGTGGGGTGGTCTTGAGACGGCCCCTCCTTCAGTTTCTGTCCCTCACTTTGTCTCCATATTTGCTCCCTTGAGTATTTTGTTGCTCCTTCTAAGAAGTAGATGAGGTTCAAAGAACAAGGACACATATGTATAATATATTACTCTAATATTAAATTTGATATGGCATTTTATTTTAAAAGTGGAGAGGTATCTTATAATTGAACATTATTCTCCAAGTCTTATTTTAAAAATGTTTTTCATACACTATATTTTGATCATATCCTTTCCCCTCTTTTAACTCCTCCCAGAGCTTCCCCTACATCTCCACCCACCCAACTTCATCCTGGTTTTTCTCTATATACAAATATATAAAAAATCAAAACAAAATAAAAAACCAGTAAGACAGAAAATACCCCCCCAATAAAAATCCCACAAAAATATGGAATCATCCTCTTTGTGTTAGCCAACTACCCCTGGGCACAGGGCCTGCCAATTGATTGGAGTAAGTAGATTTTCCATTTCCCAGCAGCTATTAAATGCAAGCTTCTTGGTAAGGTTTCAGAAAAATTAGGAAAATTTTAAGTTGTAGGCTATTTTCATTATAAGGTCTGATATAGATCTTTGTACTTCATAAACTCATTAAGGTTGCTAGCTATTTTCATTTCACTTGTCAAGAAGTTCAAGAGATTTCTTGTCAATAAAGTCTGTCACGGGTGACACCTTGAAATAAGGGAATGTGGGAGCAGGAAGTCATAGATAAGAGGAAGGAAAGCCAATATTCAGTAAGTACACTCTGTGCTACTGCATTCAAATAATTCAAGGGCTATGTAATAGCATTTCCTCTTGGAAGATGAAGATTTAAAGGCTGAAAATCATTTAAAATGTCTTTCTTCTGGGTTACAGAGATACTAAAATGGCAGAGATGAGGTCTGTACACACAGTCCACAGTCTTTTGAGTCTATCATACCATTGGCCGATCAGCTCTGTAATTCTAGGTATAGTTTTGATAATGTGGCAATCCAATTCTTTACATATGTTAGGCCTCCCTAGAATCTTTCCAGCCACACAAACCTCCACCAAGCGCTTCAAAGGCAGACACAAATTCTTATTCTTTCTCTCTTTCCCCCTCTCTCCTTTCCTCCCTCTTCTCTCCTTGTTTGTATGGGATTGAATTGGTAATAGATCACAGACTATAACACCAAGAAACATGGTTCTCATCTATCCATGAGAACTTCATGTCCTGTATTATTAATAATCAGCAGAGAGGAAATAATAAGCCCACCAAAGTCTTACAGTCAAGCACACACTCTTCTCCACATTTGACTGGAAAAGGGCATGGTGTTTGCATCCCCACATGGGTACTTTCTCAGTCTATGTCTTAAACTCATTCTAAACTTGGAAGGAGAAGAAAACAAGTATCCTCTTTTGGTCTCTTCAGCTCTCTGTATTTGACATCTATCAAATTCCAGGCCTTTGTCAATGTATTTCTTTTACCTGGCTGACAACTAATCTGCCAGCTAAAAAAGCAATGCAAATATCTAGTGACACTCACCAGAAACTCTTGCTCAAACCCTCTTTTAGATTGATAAGTACCAGATGGCTTCAAATCAGTATCTCAGCCAAGTTTTGTTAGTTAGTCCAAGAGATTCGAAGTCTCCCATGATAGAAAGCGATGTTGGCAAGTACTGATTTCTGACAGGCAGACGTGCCACTGCCAGAAAGGGAAGCTAATTGGAAGAAGAAGGCATCCAGAAAGACATAATTGGCAGAAAGCCCATTGGTGAGGATGGAGTAAGACCATCTGTAAGACCCCAATGTACTGGATATGTAGCTTAGTTGATAGAGTGCTTGCCTAGCAAGGGCTAAATCCAAGCATAGCATCAAAATGAATGCATTGCTGGATACTAGTAACCCAAACATGCAAAAAGTGGTGTATGGTGGGGAGGGGGATAGGAGCTTGAGGTCTTCCTTGGTTATGTAGGGAGTTCAAGTTCAGTATAGAAGTCCTTGCCACAAAAAAAGAAAGAGCAGGGAAGGGAGGAAAAAGGAAGGGGAAAAGAGAACAGAACAGGAAAAAAGAAAAAGAAAACCTGGTGCCAAAAGGATGGAAAGGCCCAGAAATGAGCGGCTAGTTTTCTTCCTCTTTTCCACAATCTAGCTCTTCCTCTTGCTTGCAGAACACTTATTTGTAATTAGAGAAGCATGGAAGGAGGTCAGGATGATGAAGCCAACGTTCATGTCAGAGACTAAAGAGAGACAAACGCTAACTAGATGCAGGTGCTTGAAGGTTTTAGGGAAAAGACCCTTGCTGTGGACTTCAGATTGGTTTCCTTCAAAGAGAAACTATGAGAACTCTTGAATTACTATCTACAGCTGATCCAAAAAAGAAAATCCTTCTGACCATCATGGTTTCCTTTCATAATGTTAATCCTAACTGTCTATATGGAAAGAGAACGGGTGTGTGTGTGTGTGTGTGTGTGTGTGTGTGTGTGTGTGTGTGTTAAATTTTCAACAGAAAGGCAGATTATAATTTTTCTCTTTCTCAGTGATCCTGGACAAGCTAGACATTAATTAACTGAAGCTGCTCTCCATGTGGAACAGCTATATTCTTAACATGAAAGGCTCTCACATACATGAGAATGAGCTGCCAGGTAGTTTTACAAGAAAAAGATGGTAACTTCACCAATTTTTATGCCTGAGACAACAAACATGTGTTCTGAACATTAGTTTAACACTGCCTCTCACCGTGACATAGAAGCAGCCTTAATTGCACTGACCCCTATGCTTCTTGTGAGCATATGCATGTATGTGCATGTGTGTTTTCATGTGTGTGTGTGTTTAGCTTGGTGATAGTGTGGATGTCTAAAACATGCATGTAGAAGCCAAAAGTTAAGACTAGGTGACTTCTTTAACTGCTTTCCACCTTATTTTATGAGACAGAACTCTCGCTGAAACAAGAGCTCACTGATTTCGCTGGACTGGCTAACCAGCAAATCCCACAGACCCTCCTGTCTCCACCTTTCCAGTGTTTACATTACTGGGGAATTTCTTTCAAAGATTCACGTTGACTTCGGGAAGGGGTTGTGCAACACCCCTGGAGCTGGACTTGCAAGTGGCCGTGAGCCTTCCAACATGGGACTTTTTACTCCTGAGCCACCTCTCCGGTCCATGGCCACTTTGTTTGCTTGTTTGTTTCTTTTGAGGGGATCAAACATAGCTCCTCATACTTGTACAGCAAGCACTTTATCAACTGAGCCATCTGTCCCACACTCATCTGCCAGGTCAGTTCTCTCTTTTAGGCTTGGCCCTACTTTGCTTGACCTTTACGTTAGACTAAGCCTCTGCGATGGTTTATATATGCTTGGCTAAGGGAGTAGCACTATTAAGAGGTGTGGCCTTGTTGGAGTAGGTGTGTCACTGTGGGTGTGGGCTTAAGACCCTTGCCCTAGCTGCTTGGAAGTCAGTCTTCCACTAGCAGCCTTCAAATAAAGATGTAGAACTCTCAGCTCCTCCTTTACCATGCCTGCCTGGATGCTGCCATGTTCCCACCTTGATAATGGAACTGTTCCCACTTTGAGGCTACTGGACTGAATCTCTGAACCTTTTAAATGTTGTCCTTATAAGAGTTGCCTTGGTCATGGTGTCTCTTCAAAGCTGTAAAACCTTAACTAAGACAGCCTCCTACTCTGCCTTCCCATGAGCTCACCACATTCACTAGTCTGCAAGCTCATCACAGAATATTCATCTCTACTGTTGATGTGTCTGGCCCTCCCAGTCCGCCTTTACAGCTCCTTGATGTTGTCACCCTCCCACTCTCCCCATACCTTCACAAGTCTCATACAGGTGGCCCGCAGTACATGTTAACTGAACTCAGGTGAGCTAATGATATGTTTTTTTTTTCTGGAAAATTCTTTTCATTTTCCATGGATGAATTTGGAAGACCTCCCAGGAATGATAAATGTGTTCTTTCTCCTCATTGCATCTTTCTAAGCTAAGAGAATGGCCCTGGATTTGCAGTAGATGTGGAAAAGGATTCCCTATGGTTTTATAACCCAAACATCCTCTTCTTTTTAAAAATACAGTAGCAGCTTCAATGCTTTACAGCACATTTGAATTGGAATCTTAAGATACTTGAATAATTTATTTCCTATCAATAGTAATAGACTAATTTTTAAAGATTAATTGAGATATAAAAAAAACACCACGAAAGTCTAATGCTTCAAGTAAAAAGCATTATATCTGGCACTGATTTGACTAATCACATTTAGTATAAGTTTAACAAACAATTAAGAATGTGCTCCAGTCAAGATGAAGTGCTGTGTTTATAGCTATTGATTTAGCTTGATATCCTGTCCTACACCTCAGCTTTTAATGCCTCATGCAGGAGCCTGAAGACAACATTTTGAAGTTGCCCTATATTTTTGGCTGTAGTTGAAAAACAGGTAATATATTCCTGAGGAAAGACTCGTTACATTTTAAAAATACAAGCCCTGGCAGCCATAGGAATGAGGGCAATGAAATGCTAAAATGTCCACTTGCCTTTATGAAGCCTCACCAGTAAGGCCAGGGATATATGAATGCTATAGACTGTAACTTCTGATTTTAAATGCACCTATCTATTCCTCTCTCGCTGGCAGTACAGGGCTTGTCAACACTTATGGAATGCACTTCCTAGGTGATTAGGTCAGCAGGGACATCTTGAAGAAATAAGAACATCTGGCACCCTTAGTGTACACCAACAATGGTATTTCTGGGGTGAGTGGGCTGCCCTGGGCAAGAGTAACCTTTTGTTCAGCTGATTTGAACAGACTTTGACCACTGTTTATTTGAACATTCCTAACTCCAAATGAAGTGCCAACTATGGCTGCCTACCATAGGTCAAGCTCTTTGAAGTTGTTGGGTGCATATCTTTGGTGTCCTCTTTTTACTAAAAATACTGGCAGCCTAATTTTGCCTATCCTCAACACCAAATCAAAGCCAACTGTTCGATTTTCTGTGGAATGAGGTGGATCATCAGTTGGGACCACCTGGCCTATTTGAGGCAGCTCCTGTAGAACGAAAAGCTTCATGGTATCAGGAATGAGATAGGAGTACACAGAGCATGCTGAGGACCACACCCCATCTGAACCTCAAGACCAGCTATTCAAATAAACTCTGAATGTGACACATATATTGTATCAGTAAATTGTCATGTACTGTTTGAAGTCAAGGAGAAACTAGCTCTGGAAGTGGCTCTTCCCCCAACTTCAGATCCAAGCATGTTACGTCACGTATCCTCCAAGCCTGCCCCATCTTGAGTCAGGCTGGCCCTGTGATAACAGAGAAAGAAAAACAGCAAGCCTATAAGGGTATTAAGATCACTGTATCCTTGAGAAAAGCTAGAAGTTAAATGATCTCCAACAGAGGTTACTATTGTTCATTCATATATATATATGTGTGTGTGTGTGTGTGTGTGTGTGTGTGTGTGTGTGTCTACAATGGAAAAGAGGAACCAAAAATTCAACCATGGGAGCCTCATCCATGGAAAGAAAATTCAAACTGGAATCTAGCAGGTTCTAGTGGATTTTGAGAGCATCCAGTTCCATGACTTGAGCTCTATGTTGCCATTTGTCCTTAGACTCAGAAATTTCATCTGAGGCTGATACTGCACTGTCTGAGATTCTATGGAGAATACGACCTGGATGACTCAATGGAGCTTTCCACAGTCAATTTCTGCTGGATGTTTGACTGGCCAATCAATCGATTTAATAGTGTTTTGCTATCCATTGTATCTATCGTATCTATCATATCTATCTCTTTTTATTTTTCTTTAGCTTGAAATATGCTTAATAAACTCACTCATTCAAAACCAAAGTATGGCCATCATAGACCATTCTCCAAACCATATAGAACAATTGGCGAGAAGGATACAGAACCACATACAATTAATATCAATCTTAGAAACAATGCAGTCATACTCAAACTTCCTTTTGAATTTTCCTCCATTCCAGTATTTTAAATCATCCTTTCTTTCCCGTTCACAACTCCACCAATACCTGGTTGCCTATGTAGCCCCTATTTCTTGCCCAAGCAGTTTTCCATTTTACTTTCTTAACCCTAATTTTTATTTTTTTGTGTGTGTTTGCACACAGGCTCACATATGTGGAGGATGCACACGCAAATGCATGCTTCTGGAGGCCAGAGACAGTCTCAGGTGTCATTTCTCCTCGATCATCTACTTTATTTCTTGAGACACAATCTCTCACTGGGACTCCAAATAGACTAGACTGGCTGCCCAATGAGAACCAGGGATCAGCTTGTCTCCATCTCCCACTTCTGGACTACAGGAATGTAGCACTATGCCCAGCAGTTTTATGTGGATTTTGGAGGTTGAATTTGAGTCTGTATACTTGCACTGTGAACACTTTATCTATTGAGTTATCTCCCCAGCCCATATCTAAGCCTTTTATACAAGCCACTGTAAGATGCAAAATCCCTATCCTTTCTGTTTTCTTCACTTTCTCCCTCTATTCACATAAGCAGAATTAATCCTCTTTTCTCTGGCTAATCATGGAACTTTTAGGTATGATCTTTTTCATTGTTTCCCATGTCATGTTACACTACTGATGTTGCTGGCATCTTTATAAACCTTAAACTGAGGGTTTTTTTTTAAGCTAGTGGCTATATTTTATTCACATTATATCTCTAACATATACAGTGTGTACAAAGAAGGTACCTAATGACTGAATGAAGAGAAAAATGGGAGGTGTAAATGAAACATCCAAAACTTTTCTGTGTTGTGAAGACGGGACAGCTGTGTGGATCTGGACAGAGGTCAAGATGCTACTAGTCTGTGGCAGCTGGCAAGACTACATGAAACGAGAGAATTCTGAGTTTGTTTTTGATGAACGGTAGCAAGCAGAAGAAAATACTGAGTTTCTAAACTCCCTTTCCTATAGCACATTTCAATATGTTTCTCCCTAGTAACATGTTGCCTCACTTCTTCTGTGTCAACAGAATGCCAGGAAGTTTTCTGCCCCATTATAGTAATTCTTTCTGTCTCTTGCCCCATCTACCCACTATAATATACTTCTTTAAATTTTCAGAAGAAAAAGCCAACCATAATTCAATATAGTGATTGTGATCTTTTTAAAGGTAGCATTTTAAAGTATTTTTCATACTACCTAATTGTGTTAGACTCTAAAAGAAAAATCATTGTCAATAAAAGCTAATAAAAAACAGTTAGCAAAACTAGACAAAATTGGCATCGCTAAAAGTTCCAGGGAGCTGGTAGTATTGTAGAGTGCTTAAAAATAAGGCTCTAGGTTGAAGTTCCAGAGCAGTGAGGATGGGTTTGATTGATCTATTGATTGGTTGATTGATTGAGATTAGTCAAGCCGGGCCAGGTGTGGTCACTCATGGCACTGGGGACCTGAGGTAAAAGAATGGAAAGTTCAAGATAAGCTTGGGCTATGTAATAAGAGAAAAAAAAAACAGAAAATGCCAGGGCTGGAAAGATGGCTCAGCAGTTAAGAACAATTACTGCTCTTAAAGAGAACCCAAGTTCAGTTCCCAAGCAGCTCACAACTTCCTGTAACTCCAGTTCCAGAGGATTCAATACCTTTTTTTGTCCTCCCTGGATCGCCGCCCTCACAGACCTCCCCACAGACACACATACATACATACGTATAAATAAAAATAAATAAAACTTTAAAGTAACAATCTTAGATTACTAAAGTGACAGATTATATTAGGTTTCCAGAAACTGTTCAAAGGTGGACATTTGCTTTTTAAATGTCTATTTGATGTTTAATTTGACATTGGATAGTATACTATTTTCTTAGCTTGTTTACATTTGTATCCATTTTTCTTGTACTAAAAACTTCACTTCTAAGACATTAACAATCGGCTATTGGATGCCTTTGTTTTCTTTAATAATAATAATATATGTATACAATGTATTGATGTATAATATGAACAAAAACAATAAAACTACAAAATGAAACTTTGAATTTTGAAATTTGAAAATGAAAATTCTTTTTGTCTTCAAACTATAAGCACATCTACAGCCAGGGAAATTATGTTTAAAAGTCCTTTAAAGACTCTCTGTCCTCTGTTTTGTTACATTGCTGACATCTTCATGCTGATTTTAGGTTTTCATTTGTTTCTGTTCATTTCCTCTCACACATACCATTTTCCAGTTTAACATGGTATCCTAAATATGCAAACACTTCCGTTTTTCTAAAAAAAAAAAACAAAAAATAACAAAAAAACAACCAAAAACAAAAACCAAAAAAATCAAAAACCAGAGAACAATCTAAAGTTTATCTACCCACTTGCATGCCGAAGGGTATGTTTGTTAAATACCTACAGATCTATAAATTTGCTAAACTGTGACAGTGTTCTGCTTTATAAAGCATATATTCAGGGAGAAAGGGAGGATTCCTTCCTGAGCAAGCTCTCTTGTGCTTGCTCTCTAGGCCAGCTGGAGCTTGTTCTGTTAGGCTCCCTGTGTCAGAAACCCACTGCCCAGCTAACCCCTGACAGGAAGAGGATATTTGTCAGGCTAGCTCCATGAACTTGCTGGAATTGAAAGGCAAAACAAACAAACAAAACAACAACAAAAAGGCATATATATGTTACCCATCTTCCACATGTAATAGTTTTTAAAATGCTACTTGGTAAACTCATTCTTTTGAGCTTGGGAAAGAAAGGCAGCTCCCATGGAGAAACAACACTGCCCACATTACTAAGGGGACAGAGAGAAGAAGTTCAGGTAACCAAAGCTTAATGGAGGAGCTTCATGGCAAAGGCACAGAATAGAATCCAAGAACTCAAATTTCCTCTGAATTGGAACACAGGAAGAATGCAGAATGATTAGAATGAATTATGTTAGATATATAGCAAATTCCTTTGGTAACAAGATTTTTTAAATGAATTCACCCACCCCACGATTACATAAGTTTGCCCATTCAAAAGGAGACTATGTTGTATCTGTAAGCCACACAAAAATTGTCTATGGGTTTAGAAGGGGCATGAAAATAGCATATACAGGACTACTTAGGACTTCCATATAGGACATACTCTTTGACAACACACACACATACATGGGAATGAATAATCAATTTATTCCTCCTAAAAGACTCTCTAAGTTAGGTCCCATGGCCATCTCCATTTTACAGATTAGAAAACTGAGGTCCAGCCAGCTTAAATAAGCTCTCCAATGTGTTTCAGCAGTGAAGCTAGCCTTGAACCCTGGCCATCTGGCTCCATGCTGTCTTTCTCTGACCTTCCCAAGGTTTGTTTTTGACACAATGGAATGTAGAGCAGAAAAAGAGCTGGCAATAAATATAGCGGATTGGCTGGCTGATAAGGGTGGAATGGGGTTTGGAAAATTGCATACTCTCACGAAGCAAACATGCAATTGTGTCCTTTCAAAAGTGACAGAAAGTATTCAAACCATCCCATTTTTCCTCTCTCCCATTTCAACATTTACTTCAGACTGTGTTATCCTGGCAGAATCTTGCTCGAAATTGGCTACGGCGTTTCAAGGGCTGAATAAATGCTTAGACACAAACGACCTGGGAAAAATAGACACAAGTTACCTTTGGGCATATTAAAAGGATGGTTTTTCTAATTGCAAGGCTTATGGCATCTTACAAGGCACTCTTCACATTTTTTTTTGTAGACATAAGTATTCAAGTCCAGAATGCTTAAGTAGGGTTTGCTAGAAGTCACTGGATTGAACCATTTAACATTATCTACACGAGCCAAACCAAAGTTCCTAAGGATGAGCACATTCCCCTGGCCTCAATGCTATGCTCGTCACACAAACTACAGATTGGCTCCTGGGCTACATCATTAAAACACCCAGAAGCCTGTTAGACCCCTGCAATCTCAGACCCCACTGCAGATCTGCTACACAAGAATCTCCCCTTTGTGCAAATCTGGCAGGCAATCCATATGAATATTAAAGTCAAGTGCATCACAGTGGTTCACCAAGTTTTCTACATAATTTAGTTATAGGAAGGGCAGTTGTTGGTGGCGTATGTTGGTTATAAGTAGATCGATCTCTTGAAAGGTATATTCTCAGTATCACATTGTAATGTAGCTTAAAGTCATCTTTTTTAATTTTAATTTTATACGTGTGTGTGTGTGTGTGTGTGTGCATGCATGCATGCAGACATGTGCATGTGAGCGCACATACCCTCAGAGACCAGATTAGGGAACTAGAGTTATAAGCAGTTATAACCACCTGATGTGGGTACTGAGAATCACAGATCCTCTGTAAGAGCAGCTTATGTTCTTAACCACTGTCTCTACAGCCCCCAAACAATCTTCTTGCTGCCAAACGATCTTTGGTATGTCTTTATGGTAACTCTAGACCATTTCTGTCCTTACTTTAAAGCAAATTAATTACCTTTTCCAAACTGCAAAAGAAAAATCTTTTAGCATTGATAGTACACATAAATCTTCACCCAATTTCTATCCAACTAGACATAAAATAATCAAAATAGCAATATCAACAGCTACCTCTTATGAAGTGCTTATAAAAACCGAGTCTTGAAAATCAAGTCATATCCTTAAGACCACATAGCCCATATATCTAGCACGTGGTGAAATGTGTCACCTGGTCTGTTTCCAAAGTCCATACAGGTAGCTATGGACAGAAGTGCTTCTAGAAAATCAGTACTGCTCAAGGTTCCAATACATCCTTATAAAAATGCTCTCAAGGGCAAGAGAGATGACTTAGAGGTTAAGAACACTGGCAGCTCTTCTATAGGTCCTGAATTCAATTCCTAGCAACCACATGGTGGTTGATAGCCATCTATAATTAGATCTGGTTCCCTCATCTGGCCTGCAGGCATACATGCAGACAGAACACTTAATAATAAATAAATAAATAAATAAATAAATAAAGTGCTCTCAAAATAAAGGCTGATTATTTACTCTGAAGAATATAATATACTTCAGAAATTTTATTCAACAAAATGAAATAAGCAAAGCCAGCAGCTACCAGCACATCATTTCACACAGGTAAAACATTACATCTGGTCTCTAAGCTTTGGTTGAAATTGCAACATCATATAGTCTGCAACTTGGATGTGCTTTAAAATGCCCATCTGTCTATAACTGGAATGGACTTCAACCTCAAAGCTTCCTTGAGTTTTCTATAAATGAAACACCATTGCAAACTCTAAGAATTTATGATATTTCTTGTACGGCATGTGGACTGTGCCACCACCAGACAGAAGAACTGGTAAAATTGAACCAGGTTCAAAAACCCTGGGGAATCTCATAATAGAGAAAAACTGGTGCTGGAACCAGCTCCCATCCAGGTGCTACCTGTCCTGGAACATGTAACCATGACACCCCAGAGCGAACCATGGCAACCAGTCTTGCAGCATAAAAACCTAGAGTCCTCCATGTTAATGGGGTATCTAGATAGGCCACAAGTGTTTAGCCAATGAGCTTCCCTTCCTGGGTATCCCTTACTGCAGAAGGTATTTAATCCCTGGTTCACCCTGAGTGAGACAGATATGTTCATATCTGCCATAAAAATAAAGCAGTTTGGACAAGCAAGGACCATCTCCTTCATCAACGATTGCCACTGGGGGAGGCTTCGCTGTAAAGAACCATGCCTAAATCTCCCGGAGGCCTTCTCTCTTTCAGCCCCTCAGTATTTTCAGCACTCACTCAGAACTAAACTGGATTCCACCCCATCTTGTACTCAGCCACCCCTTTCTTGCCTGGCATGTAGGGTACCCTCCGACCACTGTTCTCAACTCCTCCAAGTCCCCAGCGGTGTATGGGTACACAGGAGATTGAGAACCACACCACAGCATCCATCCCAGCCTCCCATTGTTCTCACCTGGAGAAATACGGGCTGTGATCCCCTATCTCTGTGTTCTGCCTTCCCTGAGTGGCATGCCAGCAGGACTCGGCATCCCAGCAGTGAGGCAGACACACAGCCCAACAATTTCTGGCTTTGCTTATTTAGTAACTCACCAGCTTGATTTCTCTTTTTTTCTGCAGACAGACACGCTATTGTCGGATATAAGGTTGGATAGTTTTTCACTATATATCCCAGCCTGGTCTCAAACTCATGATTCCCTGTTTCAGCCTACCCAACACTGGGAATGCAGTCATGTGTCATCACATCTGTATTCTAAATACAATCTCCCTGACAATTTTAATAGACTCAACCAGACAAAGTCTTGTGCTTTGGTTGAAGTGGAGAGGGAGCCTCCTACGCTTCAACATCTACCTCAATGTCCCTAGAACTTCAGAGTCCTGAAAACCGGTACTAGAAGAAAAAAATACAAAGGGAGAAAGTTTGCCAATTTCACTTGTGTTCTTGTCTGGGGCACCATAGTGATCATCTCTGGCATTTTATCAGAAGAGCTCACAAGGTCTTAACTCTCCTTTTCACAATGAAGAGGAGAAAACTTCAAAAATGCTGAAAGGGAAAGGCTCCAGACTTGATGAACAAAAACAAATCAGTCACAGAAACACAAAGAAAAGCCATTTCCAATTGCACTACAGAGTAAACACTATTATTCCCCCTTCAATTATTTCTGTATGTACTAGAAACACGAATAAAACCAAACATACACCTATGTGTGTTTCGAATCCAAAGCTGTGATTGTAATGCAGGGTAAACAAAACCAACCAACCAAACAAACAAACAGTGGGTCTCAGACAACAGTCCAAGCCTACCTGGTAAGTATGTAATGTGTGTTACTGAGTAATTATTTAGTAGCCATTTACAAGCCATAATTTTCATATATACATAATATACTCAAAATTTACCAAATGTCATAGTTAGCTGAAACTATCAACTTGACATCATCTAGAGTCATCCAAGAAGGGAAGCTCAACTGAGGAATTGTCTAGATCACATTGGTTGGTAGGAATATATTAGGGAGATTGTCTTAATTGTTAATTGATGAGGGAAAGCCCAGCCCACAGGTGGCACCATTACCTGGAAAGGTGGTCCTGGGTTCTATAAAGAAGCTAGCTAATGTGATACAGAGCAATAGTGATAAAAAGTACATGATATTGGTACAGAAACAGATACGTTGATCAATGGAATCAAATTGAAGACTCAGAAATAAACCCACACACCTATGGACACTTGATTTTTGACAAAGAAGCCAAAACCATACAATGGAAAAAACAAATCATCTTCAACAAATGGTGCTAGTTTAACTGGATATCTGCATGTAGAAGAATGCAAATAGATCCATATTTATCACACGTCACAAAATTCAAGTTCAAGTGGATCAAAGTCCTCAACACTAAAATAGAACAGAAAGTGTGGAATAGCCTTGAATTCATTGGTACAGGAGACAACTCCCTGAACAGAACACCAATGGCTCAGGCCCTAAGATCAACAATTAATAATGGGATCTCATGAAACTGAAAAGTTTCTGTAAGGCAGAGGACATTTTGTCAATAAGACAAAATGGCAGCCTACAGATTGGGAAAGGATCTTCACCAACCCTACATCTGACAGAGGGCTAATAGCCAATTTTATAAATAACACAAGAAATTAGACATCAATAACCCAAATAACCCAATTTAAAAATGGGGCACAGAGTTAAACAGAAAATTCTCAACAGAGGAATTTCAAATGGCAAATAAGCACTTAAAGAAATGTGCAAGCTGGGCAGTGGTGGCACATGCCTTTAATACCAGCATTTGGCAGGCAGATTTCTGAGTTCAAGGCCAGCCTGGTCTACAGAGCAAGTTCCAGGACAACCAGGGCTACACAGAGAAACCATGTCTCGGAAAAAAAAAACAAAAACAGACAAACAGAAAAAAGAAATGTTTAAAGTCCTTAGTCATCAGGGAAATGCAAATCAAAATTACTCTGAGGTTCTGTCTTAGAATGGCTAAGATAAAAAATTCAAGAGATAGCACATATTGGTGAGGATGTGGAGCAAGTGGAACACTCCTCCATTGCTGGTGGGAGTACAAACTTGTACAACCACTTTGGAAATCAATTTGGTGGCTTCTCAGAAAACTGGGAATAGTTCTACCTCAAGACCCAGCTATACCACTCCTGGGCTTATACCCTAAAGATGCTCCACCAACGCACAAAGACACATGCTTAACTATGTTCATAGCAACTTTATTTATACTAGCCAGAAACTGGAAACAACCTAGATGTCCCTCAACTGAAGAGTGGATAAAGAAAATGTGGTACATCTACACAATAGCATACTATTCAGCTATTAAAAACAAAGACATCATGAATTTTGCAGGCAAATGGATAGATCTTGAGAATATCATCTTGAGTGAGGTAATCCAGTCCTTTAAGACATCTATGGTATGTACTCACTCATAAGTGGATATTAGCCACAAAATACAGGATATTCATGCTACATTCAATAACTCAAAGAAGTTAAACAAGAAGGAAGACACAAGAGAGGATACTTGAATCTCACTTAGAAGGGGGAATAAAATAGTCATAAGAGTCAGATGGAGGGAGGGAACTGGATGAGAGAGGGGTTGGGGAGGGGAATGGGGGTTTCAGGATCAGGTGTGGGTAGGGATAGGAGGGATGGGCAGATGGCCATGAGAATGAATGGAAATCTGCAACTGATGGGGGTGAGGAGGTAGAGACCATCTCCAGGAAGAGACAGAGACTTGGGATAAGGGAGGCACCCAAGAATCAATTGGACTGTCCTTAGCTGTGACCCACAGCATTGGGGATATGGAACCTGAAGAGGCCACCTCCTCTAAACAGGCAGGAACCTCAATGGATAGATAGGGACACCAACCCACACACAAAACTTTCAACCTCAGATCTATCCTGTCTACAAGAAATGCAGGAACAGGGGATGGAGCAGAGACCGAGAGAACAGCCAACCAATAATCTGCCCAACTTGAGACCCATCCCATGGGCAAGCACCAATTTCTGAGACTACTGATGATACTCTGTTATGCTTGCAGACAGGAGTCTAGCATGGCTGTCCTCTAAGAGGCTTCACCCACCAACTGACTCAGACAGATGCAGACACCCACAGCCAAACAGTGAATGGAGCTTGGGGGCTCTTATGGAAGAATAGGAGGAAGAATTGCAAACCTCAAAGGGGATAGGAACTCTACAGAAAGAACAACAGAGCCAACTAACCTGGACCCTCGGGGTTCTCAGAGTCCGAACACCAATGAAATAATATACATGGGCTGGACCTAGGCCTCTCTGCACATATGTAGCAGATGTGCAGCTTGGTCTTCATGTGGGTCCTGAACAACTGGAGTGGGGGCTATCCCAAAAGCTATTGTTTGTAGGTAGGAAATGCTCTTCTAGCTGGGCTGCCTTATCTGGCCTCAATGGGAGAGGATACGCTTAGCCTCACAGAGACTTGATGTGCCAGGATAGCGGATACCTTGGGGAGCCCCCATCTACTCAGAGGAGAAGGGGAGGTGAGTGAGGGGAAGGGTTGTGGGAAGGGTGACAGGAATAGGGGCAGTGAGTAGAATGTAAGGTGAATAAGTAAAAATGAATGAATGAATGAATGAATGAATGAATGAATGAATAAAGTTGAGTACTTAGAAAAAAGAAGCTAGCTAAGCATGACCCGGGGAAGCCAGCAAACAATATTCCTGCACAGTTTTGCATTAAGTTCCTGCTTGGTGTCCTTCCCTGATTTCCCTCTGTGATGAACTGTGACCTGTAAACTGAACTAAACCCTTTCTTTCTCTAAGTTGCTTTTGGTCAGTGTGTTTTTCTCACAGCAACAGAGAGGAATCTAGAACCCTTAAAACGATCGTTCAAACAGTCATAGGTGCTAGTTGCTCACTCGGTGAATGGCAAAGCAGTTTGAAATATTCTGATTGCCAGATGCCACATCTCCAGGCCCCTTACCGGATTCCCTTGGCTACTTTCACCCTATACTCCAGAATCAACAAATGAATGACCGTTAGGAGGGAGCATGAAAACCTTGCTATCTTGTCTGGGGTAGGTCAGAACAATGCTGAGACATGCTGATCCTGAAGGGTCCCCAGTGTGGTCTTTGCGTGCAACAGTGATCTTGTTTAGCTTCCTTCCCACTTTGTCTGGGTTCTCTTTACTGCTTCCCTGGGAGTACTTCCTTTAAAATCATGTGCACAGATATCTGTATCTCAGGGTCAGCTTTTAGGTACCACCACTTACAAGGGTCTGTGAGCAAACTCACCATTACCACCTATTGGCTGTTGTGTGGAGCCTTTGCCTCCTCAGAAAGTCGTTCCAGTGGGCAAGTACTACAATACTTGTCATACCTCCGTCCTAAATTGATTTTATTTCATGAAAAAGTGACACCCTAACCCAGACAGTACAAAGAAAATATACAGAGCATGTTTTATGGAAGGTAAGTAAATGGCTAATTTTTTTTTTTTTAAAAAAAAGATTTTATTTTGTATTTGTGTTTCTGCATGTGTGTGGGTGCCCATGGAAGTCAGAACCTCTGGGACTGGAGTGGTTGTGTCTCAATGCAGGTGCTCAGAATCAAACCCAGGTCTTCTGAAAGAGCAGCAAGTGCTCTTCAGTGCTGAGCCATCTCTCCAGCCCCAATAGTTAATTTTCTCTTAAAACCATGTAATCCTGTCTCATGCTTTCCTTGCTCACTAAGTGGGACATACGTCATTTGCATGAATCTTTATGGAGTGAAATTTGTCCTGTTTTTTGTTTGTTTCTTAAAAGCAGTAACTTTGCAGTAGCAAGGAGTTAGGATTCAAAGTATTACATTGAACTACATACAAAAATGTTAAGAAATAGGGTAAATCTGTGCATGTATTAAGACATGCCTAGAAAACTGCTTTTCAGTCAAATTCTCCATATGAGCATAATTTCTTATAAGAGTTCCAACTACGAATTTGCACACAGCAAAAAAAATTCTGGGTCCCCTTAAGTCACACATGTCCTGATAGCTATGAAGCAAGTCTATTGACTGGGATACATACTATGATAAAGTCAGTGAGAGCTGGTGATGAAGATAGATCCACCCTGATGTCATTGTATACTTCACGTTTCAGAGACACATAATAGGCATGACTTACCTTTATTCCCAAGGCTTCTCCTGAAATGACAGCGACTGTCACACCATCTTTGGTGGGTTTCGGGATCTCTTCACTTTTCAATTCCTGGTACTGAGGCTCCACCATCTTTTCCGAGCGTCTCAAATTCACCCACAGCTGTAAGCCATGAGCTGGCTCCTCTGAGCAGGGCATCTCAGCATGCAGAATGCCTCGTCCTGCAGTCATCCACTGCAAACACCAAACCAACAAGAAGCCAAATGGAACACATCCGCTAACAAATCTCTGCATGCAACAACTACACCATGGCAAAGTGACACATCCAACTGGTGCTGTGGTCAGAGTGCCTGGACTGACAGTTCCTGGGGGCTCTTTCAAGTTTCCAAGGCCTCCCTCCTTTTAAATCAAAGTATCAGAATTGAAATTCCTACAGGGGAAAGAATCCTCTCTGTGATATCCCTGAGTTTCAGATTGAGTCATGAGATAAAGAGTTGTAGCCACAGAATACCGGAGTATGATTTGACTTAAGAAGGGCAAAAAGCAGTACTGGGCAAGGGATATGACAGTCAACAGTGCAATTAGATTTCATGCCTAGAACCCAACAGGGAGATGTGAGTTGGGATAAATCTTCAGGATTGTTCTGAAATCAGCGAAGACTTATTAGGATTATTCCTGAGTAGGAAGCACAGTTTTGGGAAAGCCAATTTCCTGATAAAGAGTGCAATTCCCAGGGAGAAATGTAGCAATGAGCCATCAGCAGCTAGCATGTACATCAGCCAAGGAATGTGTATGTGAGACTAGACAGACATGGGAAAACCCTATCCCGGAAATGGTATACTTGTACCTCTAGGCATACAATTACAGTACTGGAGCCCTCACTGAGAGAACCAGTTGTTCTCTCTGGCTGTTAGGTATATTTTTCAAGTGTGTGTGTGTGTGTGTGTGTGTGTGTGTGTGTGTGTGTGTGTATGTGTATGGTTGGAACATGATAGATACATTTTCTGCTTGTTTTAGCTTGGATTCACCCATGCAAGACTGTGAAACAAGGACTTACGTACAAGGTGTTTAGTTGGGAAGGGATACAGAAAGCAAAGTGGAGGAAGTAGGACAAAGGGAAAAAGCAAAGAGGAGTGTCTGTGAGTAGGTTACAGCTGTGCAGCTGTGGAAGCCTGGGGCTTAAGCCCATTGGTAACCATGTAGATAAACTTCGGAATTATTTCACAGAAGACAGGGACTACTAAAACATTTAGATTCCGCTTTGCATCCATTAGTGACCAAGAGCCTCTGAGAGACACAATACATTCACAGATGGGGTGCTGTGTGTGGATACATAGGAACTGTCACCACCTCAACTCCATCAGGATCATCTTACACCCAGCCCTTGGAGAGAGAAACAACCTAACACAACTGCTCAGACTAGTGTCATTATCCCTGTGCTTGGGTGATGCTGTGAAGAATGACAAGAGTTCTACCAGCATACATGAGGTGGCTCAAGCTGCCTTACCTGAGGGTTCAGCCATCAGGCTGAAACCCAAAGGAAGCACAGACTAGGGGAAAGAAATGGAAGGGGGAGGGGGGAGGGAGAGGAGGAGGAGGAGGAGGAGTCCATACAAAGGAAACAGCAGCCCGAAGTAAGTATGAGGACCTGAATGTAAACCACTACATGGCTTGGAGATTACTTCATTGAGTCTAACTACATTTCTTTCCATTCTGTTTGATAATGCTGACTGAATCTTCTAATGGAGGGATCCAGTGTTTTCTGTCTGACAATAGCTAGTGATTGGTGTTCCTCAAAGACCTCTTCCTATTTTTAAAGCATTTTCTTACTCCACTAAAACTTCCTCTATCAGTATTTTATATATTCTTCAAAAAATTACATATTCAATGTATCTTAACAATATCCAACTCAAATCCCCTTCTATTTTCTCAATCTCTTGATTAACCTTTTAGATAAAGCAGCTTGCCAATGCTTAAAATAGCCTACCCATTGGGATTGGATGGGGAGAACATGGTTTTCTCTCATTCCTCATCACTCACTAACTCCAAGGCTTTTCAACTAACTCTATTCAATACCTTTTCACTTTTCAATACCTTTAAATCCCTATTCTATCCTTTTTTTCTTTTTTAATTCTTTTTATTGGATATTTTATTTACATTTCAGATGTTATCCTTTTACCCCATTTCCCCCCCCCGCCCCGCCCAGGAATCCCCTATCCCATCCCCCTACTCCTGCTTCTCCTAGGATTTGCCCCAACCTACCCCCCCCATCTCACCTTCCCACCCTCAAATTCCCCCACACTCGACATCCAGCCTTCATGGGACCAAGGATCTCCTCTCCCACCTATGCCTGACAAGACCATCCTCCCTTGCATATACAGCTGGAGCCATGGGCCCCTCCCTACGTGCTCCCGGGCTGGTGGTTTAGACCCTGGGGGCTCTGGTTGGTTGGTTTTGTTGCTCTCCTCATGGGGTCACAAACCATTTCAACTTCTTCAGTCTTCACTCTAACTCCTTCATTGGGAACCCCATGATCAGCTCAATGGCTAGCTGTGAGCATCTGCCTCTGAATATGTCAGACTCTTGCAGACCTCTAAGGAGACAGCTAGATCAGGCTCCTGTCAGCATGCACTTCCTGACATCCACATGAGCATCTACCTTTGGTGACTGCACATGGGATGGATACCCAGGTGGAATGGTCTCCAGACTATCCTTTTAAAAATGGGATGTAAAATACTAATGGTCTCAAAGAACTTGCGCAGATGAAAATGTTAAGCCAAAAGATGCTATGCCATTATTATCCTAAGCAAATGAGCAGACTGTTCTGTTATTGTTGTTACTGTCATTATTCT
>NW_021604589.1:2807262-2847132 GCF_004785775.1 Grammomys surdaster | reverse complement strand
AGCAAATGAGCAGACTGTTCTGTTATTGTTGTTACTGTCATTATTCTGAGATAGGATTTCCTTAACCCAGGTTACATAAACTGTTGATTCCGCATGTCCAAGTTATAGGATCATAGACACAAGCTGCCATGCCCAGGTCCCTACCACAAAATTGTAATGGTCCAAGTGTTGACTAGCACCTACAAAGGCAACCTGATGGGGCGAAAAGCAGACGTCACCAGTTGCAGGAGCAGCACATGCCCTGGTATTCTTGCCTATCTCTCTGAGTTAGCCCTTGTTTGTGTTTTGCTCTACCTGGAGTTTCCCTTTTCTTTCATGACAGCATTTTCCTTTTGCTTCTGTTTTTAATTTCATTTTCATTGAAACACAATGTTATGATATATAAACTTCCCATTCCAGAAAATATGTCAATGGTCGGATATAGAGCTCCTACCTACACAACTGACCAAAATGATATAAGCAGTTCTAGGGGTATTTAAATTATAACGTCACACACAAAAGCAATATGGCACACAGTGTGAGTTTGGGTTCATTTTGTTTTTTTTTTTTCCAGATAGGGTTTTACTATGCAACCCTGGATTTACTGAAACTCACTATGTAAACCAGCCTGGATTCAAACTCACAGAGATCGACCTGCCCCTTCCCTCCTGAGTGCTTGGATAAAATGTGTGTGTCACCTTGCCTAACCTTGGGTTATTGTGTTATGTGACAGCATTGAACCATGCAAATGAATTGAAACATAAATAATGAATTGTCGCAAATGCAGAACATAAGTTGAGAAAGACTGAACTGAAATGGTCTTCAACTGCTGAATTTGGCAGTAAGAACATCATAAGTTGTCGGGTTGTGATACACCAATGGGCATCCTGGTCTCAGCTTTTCAGCCTCTATCTTTTTGCAACTGCCAAGCTTCACAGCTTCCTTACACTGTTGGTTTTCCTCTCAAATGCTAATAAATGCTAATTCTGAGTAAGGTTTTAAAATTCTTTATCAATGTGACTAAAAACCAACAAACGAGACCCCTGTTTTTTTTTTTCCTGGTAATACCATGAACTGTGACCTAAAAACAACTCTTTCTCCTTTAAGATGCTTTTGTATTTTGTTATAGCAACAGAAAAGAAACCAAGACTGGAGAAATCAGAGGTCTTAGAGTCAGAGAGAAGGGGAAAGAGGGGTATAAGTACTGGAAAAGTACATACAAAACCTAAGACTTAACCAATCAGCAATACCCTGTCATGGCAGTACCTGTAGGTCTCCTGGGTTCATTTTACCAACATGTCCACAGAAGTCTTCATGAGCCATGCTGCCCCCTTCCAGAAGATAAGATACCTTAAAAGAAAAACAGAAGAAAAAGTTGATCTTTTGACTACTGTAAAATCAGATTGTTTGGGTTCTTTATTTTTTATTTGTGTCAGTTCCATTTTTATTTCATATATTAAACACTCTCTTAGTTTGTAAAAAAAATCTTGCTATTTCAACTTGCTTTTCCATTAAAATAATGGACAAAGAATATGATGACATTTTGCCAAAGAGAACATGCAAATGGGTAGCAGGAATGGGAAGGAATGCTCAACATCACTCATCAGAGAAATATAAATCCAAACTGCAATGTGACATCACCTCACACCAGTTAGATACATACTATCAAAGTCAAAACCTAGGTGATTGTTCAAAAAGAAATGAGAAAGGGGGACCCTTTCTATACTGTTGGTGAGAAGTAAACTGTTCTAGCCACCATAGAAAACAGATTGAAAGTTATTTAAAACAAAAACTAGAAATAGAATTACCACATCATTCTCCTTTCTTAATCCTCAGTACATACCCAAAACAAATCAAGTCATCTTGGGAACGACATACCAACAAACTGATGTTTACTGTAGTACTTAACTTATAATACTTATAGTACTTATGATAGCCATGCTATGGAATCAGTTTAGCTATCTAAGCACAAATTAATAGATCATGAAAATGAGGAAGATACAAAGCCTTATAAGGGGAAGATGCCCTGTTAATGTTTATAGTATAGATAAAACTGGAAGATGTTACATTAAATTAAATAAGTCAGATACAAAACAACAATTACTGCATGACCTCCCATAGAAATTGAGATTACAGGCTTGCTTACTAAGAATTGGAATGGGGAAATTATGAAGTATAGGTCAAGAGCCCACAGTTAGATGATAAAAGGTTCTTGGGGCCCAGTGCCCAACATGTGGGTAGAATTAATAATACTGCATTTGATATGATGAGGCTGGAGAGATGGCTCAGTTGGTGATGTACATTCTATGAAATTCCAAGGACCTGAGTTTGATCCTTAGAACCCACACAAACCAGCCAGGCATGATAGACACTGGAAATCCCAGTGCTGGGATAGACCCCTGGGGTTCACTGGCCAGCCAACCTAGCCTACTTGAAAATCTCCAAGCCAGTGAGAGACCATGTCTCTTAAAAAGATAGATGGTTCATGAAGAACAACACCCAAGGTTGGCCTCTGGCCACTACTCACAAATAGAAACGTGTACATACATGAATACACACGTGATAATGTTGTGAGGTGTTAATCATTCCATAATAGATACATGCATCAAAACACTGCAATACATGCATGTATTAAAACACTGCAGTGTTTAAAACACTATAGTTTAACGAAGCATGAAGAAGCAAAGGATCAAGAAACTGTGGAAATCTGTTCAATTTTTCCACCAAAACTTAGGAGAACTGAGTTTAGGAGAAGACAGGAGAGCAACCCGAGAGAACAAATATGTGACAGGTAGTCATACTATCCACACCATGCCTTTGAGGGAATTTCACTATGCCCCATCCTCCAAGGATGTGCAGCCCAGGAATGCCAGAGCTCATAGCCAGTTAAAGTAGCACTCACCCTGGAGGCCCAGAAAAGTTCATGATGGGCCTCCCACAGCCAGGCCTGAAGCTCAGGTGAAAATAAGCCTGTTCTTGGATATAGCAGGAAGCCCAAAGGAAACATTCTGGACACCCAGGCACACAGTCTCAGTGGCTACTCAAAACTGTTTATGACATATGTCAAGTAATTTCAAATTAAAGCCAACGTTCCCAGATTTATGCCTTCATTCGCAGACCGCAAGGCCATATTCACACAAGTGTGTACGGTGTTCACATTCCCAGATCCAGATCCACAGTAAATTTAAAGCTGAAGAGAAATGCTATGTGTCCCATAGAGTGGCCACTAGCCACATGCAGCTGCTTGCGTTTCACTTAAATCGGACTAATAGAATTTAAAGTCAGCTATCAGCTGTACTAGCCATATTTCCAGTGCTCAATAGCCTCCTGTAGCTAATGGCTGCTATAATCAACAGTGGAGACTATAAAACATTTCTGTCTTTACAGAGTTCTATTCACCACTGTGATCTAGACAAAAGAATTTGAAAATTAGATTTCAGCAAAGGTGGGCATTTTCTATAGAGTACAAAATCTCTCAAACCAGAAGCATTCTAATGGGCCTCTCATTTCGTTGTTTTATCAAAAGAAAAAAACCAACTCTAATATTCTCTTCTTTATGGTCTTGTAATCAAATCAGAGAGGAAAGATTGAAGAGACACCAAATACATACAACATTTAATTACTTCAAAGACATGGCCATATTGTTACAGGAAATATTCAAGTTAGTCCCGGAGGTTTAAAATGAGTGGTGGTCACGATACAAGGCTCTCATTGCATGCTTTATTTAAATTGGATAACTTGCGCACTCCTTGTAACTCCTGAAAACATTACCATCCAGCCTAAGCAGTTGTGAAAGGCATGTGATAGTTCTCTGCTAATAACCCACTGCAGGCTTAACAGTAGCAACCGTGGACATTCTCATAACTGGATACAATTTTCAAACGCTAGCTACCTCAATATTTTGTTTAACCCTTAATGTGATTATCGTTTTGAATTTTACTTTAAGTTGTTATTAACCATTATTATTATATGAGTGAACCAGAAAAGTGAAATCTCTGACTAAAATTCCAATATCCATTGTTGGGATTTAAATTTTCACTCAAATATACTAAATCAAATAAAAGACCTTCCTTATTTAAAAAATTAGAACTTACAAATGAATTATTCTTGCTACCAACCTCCCAAATTAACAACTTTTACCAATTCCCTACATCTTAACTCTGTAAAACCACAAAAAGAAAAAGAATGAAAATATATTTTTTAAAAAAGAAAGCCAAAACATATCCCCAAAAGGTGTGAAATGAGAAAATATTTATGAAGTTTTTAGTACCTATGAGATACTTCATTGGCATCTTCACTTATATGTATATGGGTCTTTTGCCTGCATGTATGCCTGTGCACCACATGCATCCTTGTATGCTGCTTGGAGGCTTGAGAGGGCATAAGTCCCTGTGGAACTGGAGTTATGGTAGTTGACAGCCACCATGTGGATGCTGAGACACCCTAAACATGGTGACACAATACTGCAAGGTGGCGTCCATGACTGAATATGTAGAAGGGATATGAGCAACAGCAACCTCCCCTCTCTGCTTCCTGATTTGATGCAGTTCTTTTTTGATTTATGTATCTATGTGTGTGGAGGGGTGATTATATGTGCGAATGCATGAGTGCTTTTATTAGCATACAAATGAGTTTTTCTCGTGGCATTTTTATACCACTTTGTTTTGGAGTATGCTTTCCTTCCTCACTCCTCTCCAGTTCCAGCAGTTCTCCCTCCCTGCTTGTATGCAGGGAGAACCCCCGGTACTCCCTTTTCCACTCACATGCCTCGTTGTAGTTGGGGAAAGGAAAATTTGAAAACAAAGTGAAATGACTCACATGTATGAAGATGCCATGATGAATCTCTTATTTTGTATGCTAACCTAAAAAGTTAATTAAGCAAGAACGTGTCTAATATATGAGATTTAATATATGTATGGAAGATATGGCAGGTCAAAGAATGACAATTATATTTTACATTTGATCTTAGTCAAAAGGCCATGAAGTGATAATAATTATATTTAAAGGAGTCAAATATGACACTACATATAAATTCATCAAATGAAATTTCATCCTGTAATTATTAGTATGCATAGAGATGCCTGAACATACATATACAAAAATGTCAATGGTGGTCATCTCAAGATGATCAGTGTAGACATGTTTTATTATTAGTTTCTCTACACAAAGGATACTTTCCTTTTTTCCCCAAGAGAAACATGTACTTTATTCTGAAAACAAGGATGCATCTTCCAATCATTAAAATAAATGTTATGGATTGGTCTTTATAGATTTATTCCCCAGCTAAAGGTTTAGACAGGAAGTTAACAACATGGACAATGTAACACAATGTGAGGACAATGGAACACAGACTTTTCCACGTTGATGCTTAATTTTTATAGAAGTCACTAAGGCCAGAATGGGAATAAAGCTCTTGAGATTCAATAACTTTAAGGGGACAGACAGCAAGCTTCCAATTTTTAAACAAGCAGCCAAAGTATAAGGAGCACTGTCTACAATTGCTTTCCTGTCTTTCCTATTTTTGTTTAGCTTGGGATGAAGCTCCCTCCTGGGTTTTCAAAGAAGACCCTTTTAAATTATAACCCCAGATTATTTTTAGTTACTCAAGTCAAACATAAAGTCTTTCAAGTTGCAAACCGTAACCTACACACACACACACACACACACACACACACACGTCTTGATATTATTAGTCTGTATACAATATTTGCTTTTTTATTATTGCTAAGTGTCATAAATGCTTTACAGCAACTTTGCTTATGGGAGTTGCTGTCTGTAGAACATCTTAAAAGGAAAGAAAACCCTGGAGCAGTTACATCTGAGCATTGAGACAAGCCACATGATCTTTGAGGGCCTTACATAATCACAAACACCTGGAGGACTGCCACGGATGGTTGACGAATTGTGTTATGTTTAAACTCGAGAGTTGTGTGTGTCCAATTAAGCAATAAGCTTGTAATCTGAACCAGGTGTTTCCTCAGAGCACTTGATATGCTGTTTGGTCTCCTGTCTTCCTTTCCTCCTTCTAGTCTTTTCCATGAGTCTTTAACAAGTATTTTTGTTCCCTTGTAAGTTCTTAATTCTTTGGGTGTTTTGCGTTTGGAGAGAGAAAGACACAATCTCACACAGCAATGATAGAAAAGTCATTTACCATGTAAAGTGTAAGAAAAGTGAGTCTCTGAGAACTGTAAATTAAGCTGGAAGAATTCCCACACAAGAGAAAATACAGTTTGTTGGGTTTTTTTTCCAGCTGCTATATAGAAAGAAGAGCAAGGAGTAGGCCTCAGTCTATGTCTGGATATAAAACACAAGACTTACCCTTTAAAGTCAAAACTTTACATTATGGGGACAATTATATTTCCTTTTCATTTCTTTTGCCCTAAAATTGTGAGGGTTTTTTCTTTCTTCCTGTTAGCTGGGTAGTAGAGAAAAAAAAAAAAAGAAGGAAAGCAAAATACCACGAGTTGAGGTCATGGCTGACAAGAGATACCAACAAGGAACATACTGTGTAGTAGAAGCTGTGAAGCTTTTCTCAGGGGCAGAAATATGATGTTTGAATTCATACACTGAAGGACCCAAAAAGGAAAACATCTTCACCACATGAGCAATCCCTCTGAAAACTCAGTCCATTAACCCTACTCATCTAACACTAATCCTACAATACACACACTTCCCTAAAGGTGGTCACAACAACAGTGGGATTTTTTTCTTATATATATAAAAAAAAAAAAACAGAACACAGTTTGGATGTCTATCAAGCCAGCAATCCAAGGAGGATGCTATTCCTCTGGTCCTACTTTGGCATGATCCTGTCATAAACCTACACAGGTGCCAGGCTTTCAAGAACTCCGGCTTCACTACTCCCTACTGGGGAGGCTCTTTCTGCATCTAGAAAGCTAGTCAGGTTTAGGCCTGCTTAGAGTCACTAGATTGCCCTCTTCGAGTTGTGAGCTGCTGAGGGAAGTCCTTTACTTTCTCTTTAAGAGAATTATATACAACAGGGACCTATTAAGTTGACTCCTAGGGTATGGTCAGAACTAAATGATGACGTGACCAGGAGCCCCTCACATGTTCAGTAAGTTCTAGAGTGAGCACATCTCCTTGGGCAGGGATCACATCTGTAAGTCCTCCCTCACATCTTCCCACCTGCTTCCTGAAGTATATTACCCAGACATTCCCATGGCTCTGTTTGTCACTTTATTCAGGCCACAGTTCAAATATCACAGACTGAATGACATCGTATCTTGGTCTACTCTGTCCTACACCGGACTGTTTCTTCTTCCCAGCTTTTTCAGTACATGATGCTGTTTTATAAAATTATTCATTTATTGGCTATCTAAAAGAATATAAGATCCATAAAAGAGTAAGGCAAAGGACACTGTCAATAGGACAAAACGACAACATTTTATTATTGTAAACAATGGATTCCATTGTGTCCAATCTACATTCTCATCAACAGCAAATATGTGTTCCATTTCTCTGTGCATCTTCACCAACATTTATCGTTGTTTGTGGTCTTGAAGATAGCCATTCTGGACTAGGGGGAGATGCAATCTCCATGTAAGTGCGACTTGCATTTCCAGGATGTCTAAAGATAGTCAACATCTTTTTCAGATATTTATTGGCCATTTGTACTTCTTTTGAAAACTTTCTGTGTAATTCATTTGCTCATTTATTGATCAGGTGAAATTTTTGGTATTCATTTCCTGAATTTGTTATATATTCTACATATTAATCTCTTTGACAAGGAGATTCATTTGAGGACAAATAACTAGCAAACTTTTAATTTCCATTCTGTAGCCTGTCTCTTCACTCTGTTGATTATTTCTTTGCCACACAGAAGCTTTTTAATTAGATGCAATCCCATTTGTCAATTCTTGCTGTTGTTTCCTGAGCCACTGGGGTTGTATCCAGAAAGTCATTGTGTATGACTACATCTTGAAGTATTTTCAATAGAGACATTTAAAAAAAAACTCTTCAACTGTGCCCTGCTTACAGCTGTCACTGATGATGTATTGAATACATGAATAAATCTTATATTTCATAATTTTTAAGTGTTTACTAAACATCTAGCCCTGGGTATATACCATAATCTACATGTGATTATTGTCATTAAGGTTACAGTGAAACAACAGCAGAGCAAGAAATTAAATCAACATTTTCTTTCTCTGAGAATACTTTTCCCAGCCCATGTTGCCTCACGAATGCTGACACCATCATGTAGGGTTTTCGAGCACAGTGGTTGCCTCTGAGGAGAGATCTGACAGGAGATGCAACAGCAGGTGGAATGGTAGGGGTTTCCCAAAAGAAAGAGGAGGACTTTGGCAATTCATGTGAATCAGCCATTTTGGGTAAAGACAAAAATCCCAGGGCTGTATGCCAAACTGAAAATAAGCCTTGTGATTCCTGAAGAAATGGGGTCAATTAAAAGTCCCAAAGCTACAATACCCTACAATGAGGTGACTGGTCCTTCGTTATAGACATTCAAGAGCTTTACTTAATAACATCCAGCTGCAAAGAAAAGAAGAAACTGACTTACCTGCCTCATATTTTATCCTGCTCTCATTCCTGAAAGTCTTTCAAATCTACCCGTTTTCCTTGCACCGGAGTCAAAGTTCTGATATACATGTCAAGATTCTGTAACAGTCATATTCATAAACCTAACTACTCAGGCAAATTGAATCACAGGCTCCCTCACTCCCTCACTACCTTCCACCTGTTCCTAGATCTCCTGAGGAAAAATATCTCTTCCTCTTCAAACCCAAATGCCCAATCTTAGGAGGACTGTCTTCCAACAAACTGACTCCCTGTGTAACTACCAGCCACCTTCTTAACTGCCACGACCCACCTCCAATAAAAAAAGTGGGGAAGGGGCTCACTTCAATTGTTCTATCTTCCACATTATATGGAAGGTCTCAACTGTATGACTTACTAACATCTATGATTACTCAAATTTCAAGCACACAGTACTGTGTTCTATCCCCATACAGAGGAAAAGTCAGTAGCTACAACTTGTAGCTTAAGAGAGCCCCCTGCCGACTCAAATGAGGTGTGCCCCATTTCTACAGAAGTAGTTCTCAACCTGGGGATCACGACTCCTTTGGGGGTCGAATTACCCTTTCACAAGAGTCACAGATCAGATCTCCTGCTTATCAGATATTTACACTAGGATTCATACAATAGCAAAATTACAGTTGCGAAGTAGTAACTAAAATAATTTTATGGCTATGGGTCGCCACAACATGAGGAACTATATTAAAGGGTTGCAGCATTACAAAGGCTGAGAGCCACTGGTCTACAGTCAGGGCTCACTAAACTAGATGCAGGCCTTGTTAATAGGTGCATCCATAAGTAAGTATGTCTTTTTGGCACATGAGAGATGCCTGTGCTTAAGGACCTAGGGTCATGAGACAAGGTGTCACCTAGTCATGAAGGGGCCAGCTCTGTTGTGAACAAGAGGGGAGTTATCCCACTTGGTTCTGTCTATAGTTAAAAAGCTATCAGAGGAAGTAACTACAAATAAAGTGTCTGAATTTTCTTTTTATACATATGATCCTTGGAAGGTTCGAGGTTCACCCTCTTGGAGCCAAACCGGTCCTCTTAGCTGTTGAGCCGTCTCCCCAGCCAGAAATTGTGTTTTAATAAGTTCTCATTATTACATCTTCCCATCTCCATATTTCCTACCTCAAAACTCTAGGAAAATAATCTGTAATCCGTGAATAATTTGTTATTATAATACAGTGTGCATGAGGTGGACAGAAAAATTCATTGAGAAATTTATGTTTCCAAAGGATATTTCAGTTGAACTGCTACTTTTCCCTATGTGATCTATGTGTGGTGTCATAGACTAGGTTTTAATTCTAAAGCTGTTCTGGGCATCATTGGATCAGTTAGCCCTAAATGATCTCCTTTATGGCTTTAAGAAATAAAATTAATAATCTCAACTCTCTAGATACAACTAATTTGATCAATTTCTTCCTCACAATACCAGAAGGTTGGAGAAACAAGAACATTACTTTACACTTTCACGTAGGAAAATTTGGGTTCCTGGCCCCAGACAGCATCAGTTCCTACTGTAAATTTAGCAGCAGCCCTGACTACTGCCCACCAGATGGCAGTAGCGCTCAGAGCCTTAACCAAAAGTTATTTGCTGTTTAGGAAGGACCCAATAGACAAAATTACCCTCAACTGAGAATCATAGACACAAACAGTACTCTACCAAAAGCTAAACTTGTGGGCTTAATATGCTTCTACTTTAGGCACAATTGTGTCCACCTTGGGGTGTCTGGATGTAGCCATTTTCTATGAGTTCACAACTAAGGACTAATCCGGCTTGGATTTCCTACCTTCCCTTCTCAAGCTTTAGATTAGATTCCATCACATGCCTCAGGCCCCATTCCACCCTTATATATACAGTTTCTAAGTCTGGTTGGAGTACTCGCTGTTTCTATTACATACTTTCTACCTTTACTTCCACTGTCTATAGAATCAATTTTCTTCCTTTTTCTCTACTAAATCGTCAAGTTTTTGTTTGTTTGGTTGGTTGGTTGGTTTGATTTTTGCAGCTTGAGGACAACTTTATTATAGTCTACAAGAAAGATACCCCAGGGCAAGCAAGCTATAAATCATGGCAGCTGCTCCAGGGAGAAGAAAAGAGAAGAGGAGAAAAAGTAAAATAAAATGAAATAAAATAAAAAGCCATGCCCCTTGAGTTAAGCCAGCATAGACGTTACCCATACAACAGTAGGCAGCCACGTGGTGAGAAGTGGGGATTTCAAGGAAGAATAAGGGTACCTAAAGTATTAAAGAATGCATGCTTAAAAAAAATACAATGAAGCAAAGGAAAGGTACACTTTCCTGAGTAATTCAGAAAAGGGTGCAAACTTACAAAGCAAAATAGCTAGCTATGTTCTGTAATAGACTCCATTAGGAGCTGAAACATCGGGAGGAAAAAACCTACAGTATATCATTAAACAGATAATTATCCCACCTCTCTAACACGGCTAAAAATGAACCAGTCTTCCTAAGGGCAGTGCTTCATTTCAGAATAGTTCCTTAGCCAGTTCATTGACCCTGCCTAGCTGGGACCTGGTGAGTTAGGTCTCCACTCAGGGAAAAGGTTCTATTTTCTTGACCACATATTTTTCTCTAATTTTTTTTTATTGCTTATTCCCCAACATTGTCCCTTCTGAAGTGGTAACTCTAAAGTCATTTAGGAGATGGACTGAAATCTGGGTACATATAGTAGTCATTTTCACCATGAAAATCTGGAGATTTCGTTCCAAAACGGCCACCAGAGGGGATCAATGTCTGGAGTGGAGTTCTAGTCCCCACCCACACATCCACCCACAAGTATAGCTGTAGCTTGTGGCAGGGGCACTCATTGCGGAGATGGGAAACTTGGGCTCCGTTCTGGTGTTTCTGGCGAGAGAACCAAGACAATTTCTAAAACTGCTGCTTTGGGGTCCCTGTCATTTCCAGTTTCTATGTCCTGTTCTCATCATTCCCCTGCTGATGAGTACAGCCTTCCTGAAAGGGCAAGGTTTAACTGAAACCTCTCACATGTTTCTGATAGCAGTGACAGTTCTAACTCACTTGGACCAGAAAGCTTCTTCAAAAGGACCGCTGTCATTCCTCCTTAGCCATTTCCTATGTCTGTATAAACCCAAAGACCTCCCCATCTCCCCACACACATCTAAACTCATGTATGTACATGCACATACATACACAATTTAACTAAGTTACGCTTTTACTTTGGCCTTCTTTTCTATTGGTAGGCTGCTATGATGGTACCCACGTAACACAGTTTTTAGAGAAACTTGTCCATGGGTCAACCTCCTCATTGTACACTGCCAGAAATTGGTAGCTTATCTGATTAACTAGAATAGGACACAAACTAGCCATATTTTATCTGGAGAGAGGAGAAACACATCACTCAGTAACATTCTTCGGAAGTAATGCTACAAGTTTGTTACATATCCAGCCGGAGATGATCTAGGTCTATGTAAGAACCCGATCTAACTGTTCTGAGGAGTGCCTTTTCTCTGTCACCATCATCCGGTTTGGGTACAATACTTTAATATTCTTAGTATGTTAGTACCAAGGGGTATCTTAGAGTGAGGACTGATTTTGCTACCTTCCTATAATCCTTTAGCTTCACCACAAGCAATACCGAGTCCACATGTGTTAAAACCTACATGCTTGCCTGTAATGGCAACTTCAAGACAAATCCTGAGATACCGTCCCCCTCCATTTAAATCACTAACCAAAGGTATATGTGCCACTTTGGTGTTTTCTTTTACTATTGCTTTATCTCTATATAATATTTCTTCCTCTTTCTCAATATCTACAATTCTTATTAATAGCCTCAAAGCTCCTAGACTGCATTAAATCATCATAGTTCTTACAGTCTTGCCCCGCCCCCATATCCATAGGAATACAGCTGATATCTCTCTGTTAAACACAACATAACATAATCATTGAACAATGGACAGTCTCTGTGATATTGAGGAAGCTATCATTTCCCAGTTTTCCAAAAATATTTTTCTTTGGCTTTTTTAGAGAGCTTCCTTCATAGGCCAAGCTGGCCTCTAACTTCCTACTGTAGCTTAAGAATGACTTTGAATATCTACCTTCTGCCTCCTCTTCTTCCTCTTCCCCCCCCCCTCCTCCTCCTCCTCCTCCTCCTCCTCCTCCTCCTCCTCCTCCTCCTCCTCCTCCTCCTCCTCCTCATTCTCTTTCATCTCCAAGTACTGGGATTTCAGATGTGACACCATGCCTGGCTCAAAATGTTTTCCTTCCTTGCCAAATTTGGTGTTGAATTTAATCAAGGTTTTCTTTCCAACCAGATACAGCCATCTTGGAATGGTTTATGTTAGAAAGTGGTTCACAGCATGCTTTAAGAAACAAGCTGTGTGGAGACAGGAGGTCTGAAGTCAGTAGCAAGTTTGCTAAGTGTGAATCACTAGGGCCTTTCCCTTCCTCTCCAGGATATTGTTCAGACATCGCCTGCAAATGCTGTTGGCTACTAACCAGGAATTATGAGCATTGCTTTTCTGATGGGCACACCCTTGGAAACAGGGTGGTTTTGTTCTAACAAAAACCAAGGAACCTGCTGAGACATGTCATGAAACTTTAAAATATACTTCTCCATTTAACTAAGAATGACATGAACAGCATTGTAATATGTCCCTGTGAAGCAGATTAGGTTTACTCCTAATAGTTTTTTCTTTTTAAATACTTTAAACAAAAGTGACTGACTACCTAAGGTTTTCCAGGACTGAGGAATACCCAGAAACATAAGGTTTCCAGCACTAAAACCTGGAAAGTCTTGATTCCATCATTTAATGGTAATTTTGAAATGAATAAAACCCATTTCTCCATGGGATAGTTCATGCATCAAGAGTGCATGAACTATCAGTACCTCTTCTTTTTAACTAAGCTTTGGAAACGCTTGCCTAATCTTCATACCATCCACTGTTTCTGATAATTGTAGTCAAATTTAACGTCAATCCAGACCAGAAATGGGGTAACTGCCTCATCTTTCTACTGCCTCCCACTGAGGTCTTTTGAAAATCTTTCCCAGAAATTTGGATTCCAGGCAGGAGATTGTATTGTAACCATTAGTTGTGCCTCTTTTTGCAGGACTTGCCTTTTCTTGGCTTTTAAGGCAAGTTTTAAAAATATTTTATTAGTATATATTAATTCTATACAATAATGGGTTTCATTGTGACAACTTTTCACATGTATTTAATATATTTCGACCACTCTCAAAATGTATTTGACTCAGTCGCTCATCCTCTCCCCAGTCTTGCCAATCCCCTTCCTTCTTCCCAGCTGGTCACACTACGGCTTTCAGACTTTCTTGGATGCTTTTTTTTTATGGCACAATGCAGTTTCCTTTGGACTGCATAAAGAAAAATGGCCAGGCAAGCCTCCAAACCACAACAAAAAAGAGATCTACACAAGCCCAAGAAGTTTAAGGCTGAATAAATATTAACTAGGTAAAATAGATTTTTTTTTTTTTTACTCTTACGTGCCTCATAGAATCTTAATAGTTCTGGTGTGGACAGTCACCTGGACCAGCATTTCTTACATTTCATTGCATATGTTGCTCACTTTGTGGCGGTGTCCTTAAGGTACAATCTCAGATCCAGTAGCTCTGAGGTGGAGTCTGAATATTCTAGGAGATAACATTGCTGGGTCACGGGCCCTACATGAGGCTATCAGAATTTTATAGGACGGTATTCTCAGGTGAGTTCATGTTCAACATATATTCATTATATTTTATACTCATGTATTAGCATATCATTTTCATTTAAAAAGTAATAATGAACTCCAGAAGGGCACTATTTTAAGTACGGCTGATCCTGGTGGCATACTCATTATGTGAGTGTTACTTGGGCATAAGAAAGTCACCTGGATATGGGAACTTATCCCATCTTGCATAGGCAATTGCACTGATGGTCAAAAACTTCCTTTGTACTGTAGTAAGAATCTATGTTGGACTGCATTTGGAGGCATATAAAGCAAATATCACCCTCCTTGTCACCGTTACAAACACCAACCACTAAAAAGGATTGGATTTCCTTAATGCACAAAGAACTTCTATAAGACAGCTATAATCAACAACTTTCAAGGCTTATTTTAAATTAAAAAAATTATGTAGAGTTCACACATTATTGACGAGAACAATACAAGGGGGAAAGGCCAAAGATATGTGTCTACAATAAACAAATATGTTCAAATCAAAACTAACTTTTAAAAAGAAAATACAAGTTTTCTTTTAAATTGCTCAGGAAAATGTAAATTAAAATTACAATGAAGCAGTTTTGCCTGTTAGACTAGCAACCACTTAAAAAGTCAAGTAAATATATTGGATTGCTTATGCTGAGGGGAAATGGGTACCTTCATACATCATCACCATGGTTATGCTAATTGCTGCTACATCATGGCAGACACTTACCAGATCATTAAAAAAATGGAGCAGGTGAGATGGCTCAAGGGGTAAAGGTGCTTGCCACTAAGCTGGACAACCTGACCTAATTTCCATGGGTAGAATCCACACAGTGGAGGGAGACAGCCAATTCTGGAAAGCTGTCCTCTGACTTCCACATAGGTGCCATGGCAAGAGTGCACACACAGAGAGAGGCACTAAATAAATAAACTTTAAGATTTAGCTTTTAATTTTGTATTGGTTCTTTGTGAATTTCACATCCCACTCATCTTCACTCTTCTTCACTCAAAAGAAGGGGGCTTCTCTTGTACCCACTCTCCACCCTTGCATCCCCCCTACCCCCGCAACAGAAAAAAAAACTTCTTTTGGAAGCTGTATTGTGTCACAGTGTGTCTCACTGTATACCCTTTGTCCACATTTCTTTTGCTTTCAAATGTTCATTGCAATGACTCCTTGATCTGCCTGGTGCCATACAAGGACTGGTAGACTACTAATCATTCCAATGTTCATAGGTCAGAACACTGAGTGTAGACACAATCTCTCTCTTCTCTGCCACCTATGGATGCACACGTGACATAGAAGCCACATCTACAATGACTCTAGGGATAGGAATAAAGCCATTTTAAATGAGCTTCTTGAAGAATGTTGAAAAATTCTAATGGTTATGTATTTTTAAAAAGATAGCATGATACTAGAAAAAAGTCAAACAATAATAATTAGTACTTTTGGGTTATGATATAACAAGAGATCCCAGTTATGTTCTTATTTCCAAATCATTTTTTTTATTTTACATACTAAGTCAGAATTTTCAAACATGGCAAACCTTTGGAATTTAGATTGAGCTCGAGAAAGTATTAAGAGTCTAAGGTTGACTTGGCTTGAAATTGAAGGATTCATTTTTTCATTTATCGTTTTTGAAGTTGTTTTATTTTTACTTTTTATATTTGAATGTTTTGTGTGTTATATATCTGCACTGTGTACATGCCTGATGTCAAATGAGGCCAAGAGAGAGCACCTCTGGAACTGGAGTTTCAGATAGTTGTGAAGAATGTAGGTGCTGGAAAATAAACCTGGGACTTCTCCAGTCATTGAGGTGCTCTTAACTTCTGAGTCATTGAAGAACCAGTCGGTCTCCATCTTAGGCTTAAAAAGCCTTCTTATAGTAACAATAAACTAGGTTCATTCCTGTTTATGATTAAACCTCTGTTTCTGAAGGATTAGGGTATGTTCCACCTGTAACCTTAACTACAAATGGTTCTGTATTGCCTATTCCAGGAACGGAATTCTAAAGGTGACCCCCTGTGATGACCTTTTTATGACTTCCGGTTGTGATGACCTTGCTTTGACCATTTATTAGGTTCTTTCTGCTCCTATAACCCCACCTTTTTCCCCCACTTGGAAACCCTCCACCCCTGAATTCTACAAAAGCCTTGTTTCCCTCAAGGATGGGATGCTGCTCTCTTTGAAATCCTGACGTGGGGAGAAGTGACCAGCTGACTAAATACAGCTTGTTTTAGTAAGACAGTCATGGGATTGCACGCACACGCAGACACACACACACTCACAAATCAGATCTAGCATCATCTCTCCAGTCTCAAATTGTAGGTTTTAAAGGTTAACATTAACAGAAACTTAGTTCCTGGCTTACTTGTACTCTGGGGATAAAACTGACATAGTCATTCCTCAGGATTTGAATTAATAATGTTCTATAAAACTATCATAATCCTTTAATTAACAAGTCCTGAAACATTGGCTCCTAATGGCAACCTAAGATTGGGTTTCTTGAACTCTCTGGCGACAATATTTTTGTCAACCCATCTATGACTGTCTGTATTATATATGTGTGTGTTCTGTCTAAAGATCCCATATACCATATATATTATCCACTGATGTTAATGAACTCTCAACCAACAGTACTAAATCATACTGTTTACTGAATGCACATATTTTCTTTCTGAACCAGGCACACTAGCAGGCTTCTGTGAAGAATACTAGATAGAATGCTGTGTCATGCTCACGAACCGTTTTGAATAGGAAACATCAGAAAGCAGGAAAATATAAGAAGCATGCCCACTAAGATTGTTATGAGGACACTGGCCTACATTATGAGAACCAAAACAAGGAAGTCATCATCTTATTACACTTCAGCTGGTAAGAGATGAGCCAGGCAGCTCTAACATCCTGAAACATCATCAGAGCTCTACAAGTATTGATTTGGCAATTAGTGGTGAGTTTTCCAAGCAGGTGAACTCATACATACAAAATTTACAAATAATAAGGATAAAATGTAATTGCAGCTATAATTGAAGGAAAATTCTTAATCAAGAGTAACGGGCCAAACATCAATAGTCTCTAGCTTAACTTCTTCTTTAAAGTTGAATACCATATGATTTACAAAGCAGTGCCCCAGCCAGAGCACTTTACCTAATGGAAACAAAAGTTCATCAGTGATTGTTTTAATATAGTCATTGCCTTCAACAAGAGCCAGACAGAGAAGAGTGGGCTAATCCAAGCTGAAACAATTTATAATCCTCTTGAGCATGGTAAGGGAGGGTTGAGGAAATTCCTGACTCTAAGGAAAGAGAGTTGCTCAAGGCCACCATCGAGGTATACACATATGTTAAACTGGAACAAATATAATGTCACTGGGAAGACAAAAGTGCCATCCTCTTGAGAATGTTTGGAAAACAGGATGGAGATACTAATGTGTGAAAAGAGCTTCAAGAATTTAGAAGATGGCAGCCAGGGCTCTGGAGCTCTGGACAAAGGACTGGAATCAAATACAGATATAAAAAAGGTGAAAGTGTGGCTCTCATCATAGGTGTGAAGTAAGACAGACACAGCACAGCCAAAGTGTTAGCAGAAAGGAGAACTTGAAGGCAAATGGATAAATGAAGGGACATAGATCTAACTAGCCTCCTCTTGTTTCTGGAAGCCTCTTGGCTAAATCTTTCCATGGTTCAATACAGTGATCAAATCTTTCCCTGTCTGTTTTTACTCCCTTAACTAGAATACATAAGGAAGCAAGCAGGGGTCAAGCCTTGCTCTGTCTTCCAGCAACACTCCGTAACACGCAGCACACCCCCAACATCTGAAAGATCAGCTTCCATCAACCCTTGCATGTTGTAAGCCCTGGATAAATATTTACTAATTCACCAGGTGGACTTACAAATATACTGAGTCTTTAACCCTGCTCTGCCATTTACCACTAATACAGATGGCTGAAAAGACCACAACATTATATTACACAACTTTGTTTCCTATCTAACTAAAAGAAAAAGTAGTGTCCAACAGAATCTCCAAATTCTGTGATGAAATTTATAAATATGTGAGTATGCCCATAAAATCTGTAGTTTTAGTGCTAACTTCTGGCTCCTTGATTCTAATTCCTTAGAACTTTGTATGATACTCACTGAGTCCTTAGATGTGTTGGTGTTTATAATATGTTACATGAAGTTAAACATTTCTGTGTTGCTTTTTATAATATTATGTTACATGAAGTTAAGCATTTCTGTTTGTGGAAAAACATTTTGAAAAATCAAATTTTCTTTATAAAAGTATTTAATCATGTCTTAGTTTCTTCTCCCTCTAACAAATTATATTAATTGTACATGTTTTTTAAAACTTTTATTGATTTTTTGTTTCACATCATGCACCCCAGTCCTGCTCATCTCTCCATCCCACTCATAGCTGTCTTTTGCCCTTGCAATCCCCCCTCAAAATAAACATACACACAAAGCAGAGAAAGCGTCTCATCATGAAAGCTGCAGAATGTCACAGTGTGTCCCACAGTATATCTCTCTGTCCACACATCTTCACTCGCGAATGCTCACTGCAATGAGTCATTGGTCTGGTTCGAGATCTCTGGCTTCTGTGACACCATCAATATTGGATCCTCACAGGCCTCTGCCTGGTTATCTTGTTGTCGCCTTGTGTCATGGAGATCTTGTAGCTTTAGATCAGCAGGACTGGCCATTTCACTTGTCTCAACCATTTACAAATGATATAGATTTGGGGATGGGTCAACTCAGAGCCCTGGATCTGGGCCTGGGTAGTAGCTGAGCTGCTCAACACACTGGCTCTCTCTTACCCACAGCATCAGAGCTAGCTCTCCAGCACTGCTGCGGCTAAGCTACCCAGTGCCTCCATTAGCAGGAGGCAGGGTCATCTCTCCTGCTGTTACACCCTTGGGCTTGGCTTACCCATGACTTTGTCATCAGGACCAGCTCCACTGTGTTGCCCAGGTCAGGGGCAGGGCCGGCTCTCACGAGTGCTGCAGTCAGTGAGGAGACAGGGATGAGTTTCTGGCTCTGATGCCCTCAGGGCCAGCTCTCCCAACCACTGCAGGTGAGTACTAACTCATCCATACCCCCTCAACCAGTACCAGCCCTGCTATGATGCCCAGGTGAGGTGCAGGGCCCACTTTCCTGAGTGCTGCAGCTGGTAAGGGACAGATCTAGCTAACTCTTCCACAATCGTGACACTGTGGGCAGCTTTCCCAATTGTTAGGGGTAGGGAAGTGGCACTTGTGCCACCATATATCAAATGAGTGGTAGGGTCAGCTCTAACACACCCCCACCACCACCAGGGCCAGCCCCACTGTGATGACTGTGCAAAGCCAGGGCCAGATCTCTGGAGTACTGCCCGTGAGAGATGGGGCCAGCTCTCCAGAACGCTGTAGCCAGTGAGGAGTAGGGCTAGTTCTGTACAACCTCTGGATATCCATGTGGTCCCTGATGGCTGCCATGACCAGGGATGTCCCCATGTTCTTTAGTGGCAAAAATGAGTCATGGACATCGATACTGATTCCTACTGCTGTGTAGCAATGAACCTAGACATGACCCTCAGCAGTAGCTCAGGCTGGGACCTCACCATGGCCAGATGGCAGGACTGGCCACCCACAACAGGCTACTCCTCTCCACTCTGATTCTCCAGTTCCATCTCTCTTCATCACGCTCACACTGCTCCACTTGTCTTCCATCTGTCCACCACATACTTTCACATTGTGGTGGCTCCCACTGAAGGCTGGGCAGGAGGCTAATGAGCCCCTGGGTGACATCCTCCAGCAAATGGGTGTCTATACCCCACCAGTGCCGTGTGCCTGAAGGTAGGTCTGTGGGTAGCACTGCGGTCCACAGATCTCTGTCTGTCTTCCTCCTCCCATGCTGCACTGTGTGGTGGTGAGCCAGGCTCTGCGTGTCTATGCCCCTGCCCCTGTGCCATGGGGGAGAGGGCAGGTCTCTGGACATCCCTCTCCAGTACCGTGTAGCAGGTCTCTATCTGTCTTCTTTTTCCTGTGCTATGCTGTCTGGATTTGATTTGGTTTGATTTGATTTGATTTTTATATGTCTTAAGCATAATACAACTTTGGCCACCAAGCCAGGCATCAAGTTAGGATGAACAAAGGACTGTCATCTGCTGTGCCCCTGACTAACATAGGAACAACCACCACCAACAAGGTCCCTCTTTCCCCGTTGCCAGGGGAGTTAATTGTTTCATTTTAAGAAGCCAATTCTTGCTCTTTATGAACTGCTGAGATAGAAATGTTAGCAGGACACAAATTAAAGGATACTAAAATAGTTAATATTTAAATTTGAGTCTATTTCATATAAAATCACTATAGCAACTATATAGCAGCCTATGGCAAGAAACTTCTAAATTAATTTTTGCCTATATTCATTGCATATGATTGAATTTTCCATTAGAAGTAAAAATCATATTTTCAAAGATACACTTTTGCAGTCAAATTTTTGTACTTACTGTTTCAAATCCTCGGTGTGGATGATCAGGAAACCCTCCCGGCCTTCCTCCTTTAAATTCATCAAACAGTAAAAATGGATCCAGAATTTTCAACTGGAATAATAAAATGTGGCATATTAGACATGGCTCTTAAGTCATACTACAGGGTCCACACTCATAGACATATCTAACAAAACTCATTGAAGATGTGTAGCCAGTAAGCAACCTTCTAAAATGCAAATTATGTTCAGGAAGAAACTATAGTCGCACAAAACAACTCATCAATTACATTAGAATTGATGTTGTAGGAGGAGAGTAAAGAGTGAAGAAGCGTTTTGTGATTGTCTACAGTACAGGCAAGTAGGTCATGATCAATTTGTAACAGATTCTTAACATCATGAGGTAGGTGTTTATAAAATCAATAACTAAGCTGTGATTGTGAGTGTTTTCAAGGAAAACAACTTCACATATATAAGAACAGGTGACATCAGGGAAGTCTTTGAAAAATTGATTTTTATTTCTAGAAAATTTACAAACAGGGAAGTGGCTCTTGAGCTGAATCTTGAAGTCATGTTGGAGCTAATCAAATGGAAAGGAGAGAGGGCAATGTTCCAGAAAGAAGGGGGAAGGGAGATTGGTATGCCTGGCAAAGCCTCTGCTGGTCACTCATCAGAATTCCATGGGCACATAAAATTATCAGTTCCTGAATAATCTTGCATGGAAACATATTTTCTTCATAAGACCTTACTTTAATAAATAAATAATCTCATTATTATTATAATTTAAATAATTTTATTTAAGGGCCTAAATAAGCCCTTAGTTTCTTCTATCAACAATAAGTTACTCATATGTATGTGTACATATATGTCAATTCTTGCTCTTTATTAATAGCTCAGATAGAAATGTCTGCAATGATACAAATCAAACAAAAAGTAAATACTTCAATTTGACTATATTTCACTTAAAAATAAATAGTATAGCTTTATAATACACATACAACTATGAGAGATGGGCAAAGGATAGAGGTTAGAGTCTTTGAGGTTTGAAATAAGTTGTCATTTTGTATCCCAGGCTGGCCTCAAGCTCTCAATCCTCCTGCCTCCACATCCTAAGTGTTTAGATGAAAAGTATGCCCCACCATAACTAATTATAGTTCAAATCTTAAAGGATTTTGGATCTTATCCTGAAGGCGATGGGTTGTAATTGGGAGTTGAGATAATTATATTTAGAAAAATCACTCTAAAGAAGATGACAGATAGTCACTATGATAGATAGTTACTATCATGTATAGGAGCAAGGGGCAAAGTAAGGTCATAGCAGCAGTGATGGGAACCATTGAGTGACTAGGTAGATACTATGAGACATGTAGGAAGAATACTGAATAGCTCCCAAATTTCTTGTTATGGTGCCTGGGAATATGCTAAGTTCGCTCAACAAATCAAGGAATATTTAAAAAGAAGCAGCCTTAACATAATTATGAGTTTGGTTTACATCTTGTTGAGTTTGAGATATCTACTATAAATGTAATGCATATAAAAATTCATGCTTATTCAAAGGCTACTGAAACTAAATCTCAAGTTCAGTCAACAGGTAGAAACAGCTGTGTTATCATCAATATATTTAAGGCTGTCTTGCTTATTCTTATCCATTTGCTTAGAATTCTTATCAACATCTGTGATTAAAGATGTTGTAAGTTTTTCTGGAATTGTTTTGAATCTATGTATCAGTTTTAGAAAGAGATTTAAATAATATTGATCTATTTTATTTATAAACACATTATGTCTATTTAAGTCTTTAAATGTCCTTCAATAACGAATTATAATTTTCTTCATAAAGGTTTTGTATATATTTTAATTTTCTGGGTAACATACTCAAAGGGCATCATAAACTACATGTAAAATTACATTTTGTACAGTTTTCTACTGGGAATTATAAATATGAATAGATATATGACATTCGAACACTGCTAAGAACTTATTAATTTTAGTAATTCCCCTGGAGGTTCTTTTGAGTTTTATTTCCTAAGATGGTCACAGCACCAGTGTATCTATCAATAAGCTTTCCCCCAACAGTTCATAAAAATAGTTTTGGCTTGACTTAAACCATAAGTTGTAATTTTCTAGGTTTTGCTGAGTCCAGCTGGCCTCTGCATCTTATCTTTCTGGAGTTTATGTTAAAACAGCACATACGTGGTCTAGCCAAACCAGGAGAAGGACACTTACCCTGAGACTCATGGGTAACACACCTAAAGATGGATGGGAACATACAATCATACTGCAAGAAGGGAACAAATATTTGAGAGCAATAGTCTAGCCGATACCCATGAGCAAGTAGCTCGCCTTTTTCATCTTTTCAAACCTTGTACTTTCTATTTCTTTTTATTTTCCCAATCCTGGAGAAAAAGATGGAAGCTGGGATCTCACACACACTACACAAGCATTCCACCACCAAGCTAAGTCAACCAGCCCTAACTTACCCCACTTTTTGTTTCTTGCCTTTGTTTTGCAAGCTAGCACCTCTCTGAGTAGAAAGGATGGTAATAGGTGTCACTGTCATGTCCCTGATTTTATAGAGCTGGCTGTTTGTAAAGTTTTCCTGCTAAGTGGTTGTTGTTAATCGCAGATTTCTATTTTTCTGTAGACTCCCTTCATAGGATTAAGGAGCTGCTCTTCCAGTTCTAGTTTATTAAGTTTATCAGTGGATTTTTATTTTTTTTGCTATTGCATATTTATTAACTTAGCTAATTACATGTCTTTTTCTCTTTTGTCTCCTGGATTAAAATGAGATAAGTCTTTATTGCTTTTTGGTGGCAAGAAGATTCATATAGGCAAGTAAACTGGTCTCAAATAAACTATGAAGAGACAAAGGTTCCCTCTCTTCAGTCAACCCCTGTCACTATCAGTCACTCATACATCAGTAATTATTCACTGCTTCTGCTCTAGAATGAAAACCTCAAACTACGGAGGCAGTATTGGACGACTGGGTAATAAGTTCAAGGCTAGAAAGCTTTTGAAATTCATCCTAGGAAAAAAATCAGACATCACAAAAAAAAATCATCACAGTCACTGGAGTGTGAAATTTGGAGGGCTAAAAGGAATAGGGAAGAGCCACAGACAGCACCCCCACCCCAGTCATCTTAAATACTAGCTAAACAGTCCTGGACTGGTAGTAACAAGCACACATGATTTCTCAGGAAGAACTGAAGCACACACAGGAAGCTGGAGTAGAGGTGATCCAGGTTACAAGGCAAAGGATGGGAATTTCATGGAGAGCAGAACTGTCAAGTAATGAAATGAGATATTTAACTTAGCTAAAGAGATTTCTAACAAAGTGTTGGAGATGTAACATGGTTCCCTTTGACCACATGTGGCAAAATGTAAGAAGCAAGAATAAAAACACAGAATGGTTGATCAGAAAAAAATTAAATGGGAAAGACGTGGAAAACATGCAGCCCACTTTTAAAGAATGAGAAGGCATGTTAGTAAGATTGTGGCCAAATAGCTACTTGATAAAGAGCCATCTACACAGAATCTAGAAACTATAGCCCAAAACAATAGAAGAAACTGGTACCATGTTTTGTCTTAGTCCACTCAAGGTGCTGTCACAAACTATCATAAAGTGAGTACCTTAAAAGTAATTCAAAGGTATTTCTTACAGTGCTGGAAGCTCGGAAGTTCAACATTAAGACAGCAACAGCAGCTTTGGTGTCTAGTAAAAATCCATTTTCTGTATAGTCAATACCTTCTAGCTGTGTCCTCACATGATGGCAGGCTCCAGCTAACTCTCTGTGATCACACCCCTATAAGGACATTAATCCCAGATGTGCAGATTGCATCCTCATGACATAACTATCTCCTAAAGATCCTGCCTGCTAATACCATTAATTTGAAGGTTAGGATCTCAAACTTTGATTTGAGGAAGGACACATACGTTTAAACCATATCCATATGAAGTGTATTCATTGCACATTGGCTCTGTCTAGTCACTAATCTCTGCCATATGAACACACCCACAAGAAGGAAGTCAGCATAGAAAAAGCTATAGAACCCAGGTCGCTGATCAAGTGTCAAAGGGATAGACTCTTCAACTGGCTGGAAACCAAGTGATGTAAGAGACACTCCAATAAACAAGAGGACACAGTTGTGTTGGATTGCTGGGCTGAAGTGCTACTTGCTGAAAATTCATTCTTACTAATCTACAAGCATTTACTATAGCTTGGGCAGCACATACAATAAACATGTACCACCTGTCCAAGCAGATAGACTTCTATAAGAACTCTGATTTTCTAAAATGTTTTAACTATGTCTCCAACTCAACCACATCTCTCATTTCCTATGTGTTTCCTTTCCTTCAACTACTTCCAAAACCTTTAGCTGCCAATTTTAACTGGCAGTTTCCAAGACTGTTCTTTCAACATCTTCAGAACTCCAAACAAAACCTGTGACCACCAGCCCTCGGGCTTGTAGCAACCCCATAATAAAGCTCCAAGAGCCCAGCAGGAAGTCAGGAAGTGCTGGAAGTGCCTATGGAGATAAGACTGATACTGCACTTTTGAAATGACCCTCTATTGAATCCAGAATAATTCTAAGTATGCAGAGTACAGCCCATGAACTCTGGATGGTACTTTTGTTAGATTCTTTAGTCTCTTCCAGCTAGGCCCTATGGTTGACTCTAGCTACCAGAAAGGCAATTCTAGGGTGGAACTTTTAGGGCCATTCCTTATCAAATGAGGGTGGACAGTTGAGTTGACATTTGTCCTTTACACTTTCGTCTTCTTCCTCCCTTCTGTGTCAGAGGACAAGTGGTGGTTACTATTGCCTTAGCAAACAGCTATTTGGTAATTTCACAATGTCCTTTGAATGTTCCAATATAAGAGGACTATAATTATATAGTTATATATTATATTGGATATATAATTACATATAATTAATTATATCATCCTGTCTTCTTGTGCTCTCTCCCTCCATATCTTTACAGTAATTTGTTAGCTGGCACAGAAAGTGATGATTTTCACTGTGTTATTTTCATATATCACTATACTGTGTAAGTATCCATGCCTCCATTATCCCTCTTGGTGAACACCTCCTACCTGTGAGAAAGTTCGCTCTTTCTACTTTTGTATCACATAGATTCCATGATCCTCTCTTGTTTTTGTATTTCTGAGACACAAACTGAAATGCTGGTGAGCACGATGACACCTGGGTTTCTGTTCAAACTACTTTGAGGCAGGATATGGAACAGGACTTTCATTGTGCCAATCCCTCTAGTTTTCTTTGTTTCAAAGTATTCTCTTAAGTAATTAAATAACCCAAAGAGAATCACATTCTTCTAAACAGTATCTGGTGCAATTGGGCATCATAAAGACAAGTGCAGATAAGAGATGGTTTCTCTCCTCCTAGGAGCACAGAAGAACCACCTTCCAACAGCATGCTGCTCAGTCATTCAAATTCTGACTGTCTAGCCTGGTCCATGGATAACTGTACTGAAGGATATGAGCCAGCCCCAACCTATCTTTCCTTTATTATAAACCGTAGAAAGGCTAATTATAAGTTCTTCTTCAACTTCCACATTTACAATGATAGGAAGAAAGAAAAAAATTGTGGCAGTTACTAAAATGGACCACTTTTGCAGCTTCAATGCAAAAATAGCTTGGTTGTCCAAAGGTTCTATTTCTTCAGGGTGTAAGCCTTGGTTAATAGACTTTGAAGACTAACCTTCTCAATGTAGACAAATGCCTTCATTCTCTGCTCATGGGGCTGGGGAGGGTCTACCTTTAAGTAGAATCTGGAATTATGATAACATCAGTAATCAAAAACTTGACTTGAGTAAAAGAATAATGGCAGGCTTATACAATGCAGTCAAAAGGGACATAAGTTTTTAAGCGATGTTTATGAAGAATTTGTAATAACACAGAAAGTCCTTGTGTCACTATGTTAAGTGAAAAATTTCATGACTCAAAACAGTGTCTTCTATATAAACCCCGATGATGGAGAACAATGGTTCTCAACCTGTGGGTCACAACCCCTTTAGCAAACTATCTCCAGCAATATTTACATTATGATTCATAAGAGTAGCAAAATTAGTTCTGAAGTAGCAACAAAAATAATTTTATGGTTGGAGTCACCACAACATGAGGAACTGGATTGAAGGGCCGCAGCATTAGGAAGGCTGAGAACCTCTGATGTAGATAGAACAGAACTGATAGATGGACTAATTAGCCACAGCTTCTCTCAATACATATGTTTTGTTCTTTTTTTAATTTTGGAAATGATTTTTGTCATCTAATATTTTTATATTAAATAAAAAGGTTGTTTTTTTTTTTTTTTTTAGCTGAGCAGTGGTGGCACAAGCCTTTAATCCCAGCACTTGGGAGGCAGAGGCAGGCAGATTTCTAAGTTTGAGAGTTCAAGGCTAGCCTGGTCTACAGAGTGAGTTCCAGGACAGCCAGGGCTACACAGAGAAACCCTGTCTCAAAAAACCAAACCAAAAAAAAAAGTTTTTTTTTTTTTTTGAGGAGATGTATCTAGTAGCATCCTTACAGGTCTGTGAGGTCTTTTTCTAGTTTTTCTGTTCACAATGACATCTAACAGAGTATGCCCCCACTTCCATTTGGCCCAGTGCATTTAGCCATTAAGATAAACTTATTTGTGTCTTTTCTTCGACAAATGGTGCATTTTAGATTTCAGGAGCTATCTGCGAGTGAGTTACTGTTGAAAAGAGAAATGGCAAAAGCACCAGATAGAAGAAAGAGGACTGATGGGGCTGAGTGGGGAGAAGTGTTTGCTGCCTATCTCAATGGCCCCTCAACATCAAGCTGGGTGAAATGAGCCAGGCACAAAGAGACAAATACTGCATACCTTCACTTGTGTGTGGAATCTAAACAAACAGAAACAGAATGATGACTTCCAGAGTCTGCAATGAGATGATGGAAAGATATTGGTCAGATAGGAAGACTAAGTTCAAGAAATCAATAGCACTCCATAACTGTAAAATGATGATGTATTATATAGTTGAAATGTGCTGAGTAGATTTTAAAAATAATTATATGAAGTAATACAAATGTTGATTAGCTAGTTTTGACCATTCCTTGCCACATACAAATATAAAATAATAACTGGGTGTGGTGGCACACACCTTTAATCCGAGAACTTGGCAAGCAGAGGTAGTAGGCAGATCTCTTGTGAGTTTCAGTCAGCTTGGTCTAGAAAGTGAGTATAGGTCATCCAGAACTCTGAGAGTTCTGTTATACAGTAAAACACTGTCTCCAAAACCACACACACACACACACACACACACACACACACACACACACATACACACACACACACACACACATTTAGTTAAATTTTTTAAATTTAAGACATCAAATCCGTCAACAGTGTAGGGTAGCACTCACTGAAGAAAGCGACGACTTTTCAAACTCTACAAGCAAATGCGAGCCTGCCAATCCCAGCTGTTCAGGAGGCTGACACAGGAGGATGTAAGAACAAGGCCAGCCTAGGCAACTTAGTGAGACTCTTATCTCAAAATAAAAATGCACGCCAAAAAAGAGGGCTGTGGATGCAGCTGAGTGACAGAGCACTTGCCTAGCATGTGCAAGGGCCTCCCTGTGTACAATCCCCAGTACTGCAAAAGGGAAGCGAAACAAACAAAACTTAATGTACAATATAAGTCCATGAACACTTTTCAAACATTCCTTTTAGTCAAAAAGCAGACAAAGTAACTACTATGCAATGAGTGGGATAGAGCTTAGCAATGAGGCAGTAGGAAAATCCCAGAGTAGAGTCTAAGAGCTACAGATCAGCCCTACTTCCCAAAATGCAACCTGTCCCTACAATGCATTTCTTCTCTTATTCACATTTAGTGTGGCATGGCACTGTGGCTAGAGCCCTTAGCTGTGACCACTATTTCATTCCTTTCTGTGCATCTAAGACCCATCCTGAAATTTCATGTATTTCTAGTCCAAAACAAAACAACAACAAAAAAACTTCTCTAATGTTGAAAAACACACAGAGGTGCATAGAGCTGGATCTCAGTGCACGAATACAAATCCTTTATTCTGTGTGATTAGTCAGAGAGCAGACCCATGCAGAACCAATCATGTTGCCTTTCCTAGGAATCTGAAGCTGTGATCCACAGTTACCCGTGCTTTGAAGTATGAGCATGTAATCAAGGGTGGAGAGGATACACATTGGGCACATTTGAGGATATGCATGCTGAGGCTGACAGCCAACATACTTCTCAGCACAAGACAGTGCATAGATATGCACAGAAGACCAGTCACATCTCCCAGAGCTGCACCTACTACCCAAAACCTAATTATCTACTTACCAGAAACCTCCTTTAAGCTGGGGTTGATCCACATGGGCCCCAGTTGTGGAGTTCCATGTTTCTCCCACTGGAACACCCCAGGGAAGCTCATGACCATCTTGGCCTTCTCGTCCCAAATCCCCTTCAGTATCCCACCAGTCCCTTTAGAAAGGAAAGCTGGAAGGAGGAAGCACTCATCCAGCCTGCATACCTCAGGTCTGCCAATGCTTCTGCGCACCCGTGCTCCAACCCCCTCTGGCTGCTCCCGGCTGAGCACTGAGAGAGTAACCTTTTTAGAGGACGCCATCTTGAAGTTTATAAAGAAAGTTCTGGTGTTGAGCTGTAGAGGATGGAGGGAAAGAAGAATATACAACAACAAAAGAAATCACAATGGATGAAATATCTACACATTATAAACTAAGGATATTAACATTAGACTGAACTCAAACCCTAACAGTGGCAGTTTATTGAGTACTGACTAGAATCCGGGCCTAGACTAGGTGATTTATAAAAACACAGTGGCAGAGAACATGTATTAGTATTTATGAGGTACCTGGAACCCCATTATTAGCAGTTGCCTTTTGGAATCCTGTAGTCATCTTGTCCAAAGGTTAGCAATAGCAACTCTTTGGAAGAACTTAATAGGAATATCTAAAGAGCATGTTGTATGCTTTCCTTCAGTGGCATACATATCTTGACTTCCTCATACCGTGCACACACCCTTCAGTAGCCACCCCATGAGGTGAGGTAGAAGATGGAAGTGAGGGGTTTTTTGGTGACACTGGAAGCAAAGGGTAAAAACTAGAGGTATGTAACTCTCCCCAGAGTATGATGATGCTACCATTGAAGGAGATCTTCAGGGGCCACTAAATTCAAAGATCCATCTATCTCTAAAGCCCATGGCCAATTTTACAAATTCATCTCTTAAGAATATTAAGCATGTTTACAATGCAGTTTCTTATCATAGCAACCCTTCATTCCCCTTCCAACTCCTTTCAGAACACTGCACCACATCTCACTCCCAACCTAATCTTGTATTTTCTATAGCCTACTAAGGCCAAGTGGTGCTGTCTTTGTATGTATGGGTGTCGGGTCATCTGCTGAAGCATGGGCATCCTAATACTGGTCACTTCCTTAAAGAGAACTGACACTCCCTACCCCAGCAGCTTCCAACTGCCAAAGTTCCTCAGTTGGAGGGTGGTACTTCATGGAACCTTCTCCCATCTGTGTTGGAATTCTGACTGGCTTAATTTTATGTAGGTCTTGTGCAGGTACCTTTTTAGGCATGAAATCTTTGAACTTCCTAATAAAGTCCTCTAAAGCATAGACAAACCATGTATGAACTACCCCAGGCAATGGAATTCGTGATTCAGGAACAACCCATATACTACATGTACTATTCAAAAGTCTTCCATTATTGATTGAAGTCTAAGTACTGCCCACAAATACAATCAACCTCCTTTCTAACTTTAGGTGTTTGCAGGCAAGTAATCCTGAGCCCCCTGATCGGATCACATGAACTCTAACCAACCCTTCAAAGATTCCTTACAGGAAGCAAGAGAAGCACTGTAACAACATGCAGTTTCGGGAACTGGACACCTTAGATTTAGATCTCAGTTTTGTCACAATCCAGGATGCCATCCCTTGGGATGCTCTGTGTCTCAGCTTTTCCATCTATAATTTGAGATTAAGAAATAGCTACCTCAAAGGATGTATATAGGGCTATGAGAAAGTGAGCTGCCATTCTTCATAGGTATTCAAGACAGGAGCACCCCCGGGCTGTGAAGGCAGATCCTGAAACGGATCCTCCGAAGCAGACAAACAATATGTATCTATTGGGCCATGAAATGTGGGGCACAGAAATGAATTTCTGAGTACAGTCCCATAATCATCCACACATAAGCAACTAGTGAGTAGTTTTGCCTCCACCTAATTTTTCTGACTTCCTCCAGACTCCCACATTTAGTCCCTATACACAGGAGCAAGGATGAAGCAGTTAGCTAATTGCAGTGTGTTGCCAGGAGAAAAGCTAAGCTATCATCCCTTTCGTCAAATTTCGGTGGCTATTTAAGCATTTTCCTCCCTCGGCTCCCCTAGGAGCCTGTAGTGGGCTGGGAAAGACAGCATCATGAAAACTGGCACGGGCATCCCTCCCACCCCCAACAAACACACGCACATCACTCTCGCGGGGGCCGAGATCCCCAGGTCACTCACTCGGCAGTAGCGCAGGCCCAGGAGGGAGGCCACGGCCGGCTGTGCCTAGACTCCACAGCCGCAGGGACACAGCGCAGGGAGGACAGGTTTGCAAAGAGCCTGCTGTCAGTCAGCGTGACTCAGCGCTTTGTTGCGGGCCTCCAGGAGGCGGGAGTCTCTAGGTCTCAGGGGCCTTGGACGAGGTGACACACCCTTTATTTACCCTGGGTTTGGATTCTCTGACTCCGCCCTATGCCTCTCTGGATCTGCCTTTTGAGCATTGGCCCAAAAAGTGATGCGCATCCCGGGCCTCTTGGGGGCGCGCTGCCTGCCTCCCAGGAATGTGCCCTGCACACTCTGGTGCCCTGCAAACTCTTAGAAACTCCTGGAAAACCTGCTCTCTCTCAAGTCATCTTGTCACCCAACGCTTTGGCTGTATGAGCAAGAATGTTTCCTAACCACTTATCCCGTTTGGGAGAGTGACTCAGCCTCTCTGTTCATTATCAGGTCCCCAGTGAAATGAGCCTGGTGAAGATGACAGGACCAAGGTTGTAAGGTCGCAAAGAGAATAAAATGAGCCTGCCTCCTCATAGGCACTACACGCTTGTCTCTCATGAATAAATATGTTTCTTGCTGTTTGCCAATGAGAATGGGGCAGAGGCAGAGCAGGCACTCAAGAGGCAAAACATCTCTGTTCCTGTTGAAAGAGAAGTCACACCCTAAAGGGAAACATAGAATTAAGAATTTTGTTGGGATTCAAGAGAAGGCCTTGGAGAGTTGCCCTCAGGAGGCTGTGAGGGTGTGTACACAGCCAGGAAGCAATTTAGTTTTCTTAGGACTTTTAATCAGAGGACAGGCTACCATACGCAATGTTCTTTAAACACCCGGAAGTTCATTGTCTTTTCTTGGAAAAACAGTGAACGTGATGCCTCTAAAACAAGCCTGGGAAACTGTCCGAAAAGGAATAAATGGCAAATGTCTTTTTACTTTCCAGCTATGTGGCTCTTCCGTGGAGACTGCTCCTGTTTGATTTTGTAGCCAGAAAGCAGCCATAGACAATGCCTGCTGAGTGTGGTTCCACTTTAATAAAAAGTTTCTTATGGATAATGAAATTTGAATTAATAAGATTATCTTGTGAATTCATGCACTTTTCACCTGTAATGAAATAGTCTTCTTTTGACTTTATATTTCAGCTGATATTTTTGAGACATGGATCCACATATCCCAGGCTAGCCTTAGCACCCTAGATAGTCAAGGGCAACTTTGAACTTGTGATTCTCCTTCCCACAGTTGCCAAGTGTTAGAATCACAGTGAAGCATTCTCCACCATGCCCAGTTTTATATGGTGCTGGAGACTGAACCCAGGGCTTTGTGCATGCTAGGCAAGTACTCTACCAACTGAGCTATATCCCCAGCCCCTTCAACCTCAAAATGTGAAAAAGCATTCTTACCTTTCGGACTACGTGAAAATAGATATGGGCTGTGTATCCATTTGGGTTGCATGCATAGTTTGCAGATTCCTACTGTAAAAGAATAGGGAAGCAGAAGAACAAATGCTTCTCCCTGGTGCTCAACCCAGCAGAACACACTAAAATGAGAACAGTACAGAGGAAAATAGCACAGCCTTTGTACAAGGATGACATGAAAATTCATGAAGTTGCTCTCCACCCCCCCCCAAATTCATGGCCACACTTGAGTGTATCTAGTCTTTTCTTGAAATGGCTATCTGTCTTCCTTAACGCCCGTACCCAAATCTATATTAAAAATGCATTCACAATAAGTTCTGTTTTTTAACTCTTTTTCCTGAGCTTTTATATCAGTGGGGCTCAAACTGATTCTTCCTACCTTCAGTGATTCAACATCCAACTGCCACGGACTAATAAGGTACTGGGACTTACCATTTGTAATGGTTGGTAAGAAGTAAGATGTAAACTTACCATCTTTGAAACGGTTTCCACATAAAACAGAAGTATGAACACCCTGCCTGGCACGTTGCAGACCATATAAATAAATTGTCGCCGGACAGTGATGGTGCATGCCTTTAATACCAGCACTTGGGAGGCAGGGGCAGGCAGATTTCTGAGTTTGAGGCCAGCCTGATCTATAGAGTGAGTTCCAGGACAGCTAGGGCTACACAGAGAAACCCTGTCTCGAAAAAAAAAAGGAAGAAAGAAAGAAAGAAAGAAAGAAAGAAAGAAAGAAAGAAAGAAAGAAAGGAAGGAAGGAAGGAAGGAAGGAAGGAAGGAAGGAAGGAAGGAAGAAAGAAATTGTCTTGTATTCCCTTAACCAGTTCAACATTCAACCAGGCGCATGGGCTTAGAGTGCAAGTTTTGCCCTCACACTTTCAACACAAAAGCCTATGGATTCTGAGTTCTAATGTCTCTCAGTGCATCCAAACCTCCCCATTCTGAAGGTCTCTATCCATCTTTCCCAATCACCACCCACTCTCTCTGCCTTCAGATTCAGCACTGGCCAAACCATGTCCCAAGTGTCAGGCAAATAGAAAACAAATGCCTGAAACCCTCAGTGGCTTCTCACTGGCTTAGTAGAAAGTTCTTTGATGTCTTTGAACTATCCTCATTCCCTAACCTGCTTGTGTGACAGTGGGGAGGGGTGAGCACACATAGACACCTGTCTCTTGTTAGTTTGCCAGGCCTATCTAGAACTTTCTTTACTTCACTTTCACTTCACCTTTTGGCTCTTAGTTTCTATGTCATGCTGTCTGGACAACCTATGTTAATTGTTTCTTCAAGTCTAGGAGGACTTTTGACCTGGAAATCACCTATATATTGTTCTCTAAGGCCATTGTTCAACTTGTGGAAGATCCCATTTTCCTACAATGGGTTTAACAGTAGCTTCTACCTTACAAGTTTCTTCTGAAATATAACTCTGACACTCCACTAAATATGCTGTTTATGCCTCTTACTCTTGGGTCTGTGTAGAGCTTGTGGTTACCATGACCAAGTCAATGTGCCATTTCTGAGGGAGCTCTGAAATGACCTGGCAGGTGCCACATCCTGCTTCATGGAAACCAGCTGCTCCTTAAGAGTGATGTCACCATTTTCCAAGAAGCTCATGTTCTATAAAGAAGAGGCCTTGGAGGGAGACATACCATGAAAACAAATGAAGCACAAAACACAAACCACCTTGAAAATGGATCTTCTAGCCCCAGCCAAAGCCAAATGAATACAATCTGAACACACACGCAACAGTGTTCCTTCCAACTTCCTGATCCACAAAATTCTAAGTAAAGTCAAGTGTCTTTAAGCTACACCATTTCAGTGTAGTTTATTTTAAAAAGGAAACATGAAAAAAGGTCTTCATGTCATAGGAGAAAAGAAGTAGATTTTCAAAATGTTTCAGGCTAGTGACAAACTTTGCACTATGTCCATTTAATTAATCACCAAGAAAACCCAGCCATTAATTAAAACAAACCATTATTACACTGGGATCTATAGGATAATGTTTACATCCTCCTATTGGCCATAGCAGATGCCTCCAAAGTACAGATGTGCTGGTGAAAAGGCTCCTAGGTTACAAATAGCATTCCATGATAAAAGAATTTCAGAGAGAATGGCAATGGTCTTGGTGATATTTCAGCAAACACTGTTTTGGATATTTCTCTAGAATTCTAAATGTGCTCCACCTCTGCATCCAGAGAAGGCGATGACAGGTCTCAAAGTAGAAGACAAGAGCAGGTGCGTGTAGTTATGGCAGAGCAGAGAGATTCTCTTGTAGGTCTTTCAGAAGAGAGAAGGAGAGGGAGAGGGAGAGGGAGAGACAGAGACAGAGAGACAGAGAACACTTCTCAAAATCTAGAAGGCTAAAATGGAAAAAGTTGGTGGGAGAGGGAAGAAAGTTTACATATGGAGTAGAGGCCATACAGTGCTCCACTGTGAAAGGGTCCATCTTAGGTGTGAGAAATGTACCCTGTACATTTGAACTCAGAGCCTTCTTCAAGTCCTCATTTGCAATGAGATGAGGATGTGGAGCAGGCAGCTGAATATGTGAATCCTGAGCAACACAAAAGAAACCTTTATGCTCACATGGCAAAGATCAAAGTCTTTCTTAAATGACTACACAGCTATAATCTTTAAAGTCACCCGTATTGTCAACACATATTTGTCTGTATCCACTCCACCCGTGTGTGTGCGTGTGCGTGTGCGTGTGCGTGTGCGTGTGCGTGTGCGTGTGTGTGTGTGTAGCAAGGCTCTGGCAGACCTTACCCTTCTCCCGTTCCCCTCTGTCTTGCAAAAAGAAAAAAAAGTTAAACTACATTCCTAAAACTAGTCACCAAGATCTATGCCCTTATTTATTCACGTCTTCTTCCTCAGGCTGACTGCCAAGGTCCAGCTATCAAAGTATTAAAGTCCAGCAATCAAAAGCCCCCTTTGGCTCACCTAATTAACATGTCCAATTAAAATTAATCACCTCATCCTAACACAGAGTTTCCCTTTGTACATTTATAAACTACCATTTTTCTATAGGCCATGTCTGTCTCCTCTCTATCCAGAGGCAGTCCTTTGTCCTCTGGGACAAACACCCCTCCCCCCTTTCCCTGTTCCTTTCCCCCTTCTATTCCTGTCTTTGTCTCTCATTCCCTGCTCTCTGTCCCTCTGGGGCAAATAAATGTCTTTTGTGCTGAGAAGTTGGTCTTTGGGGTCCTGGGCCAATAATGATATCTAACAGTTTCAGGTCCTCAAACTCTCTCTGCAGCCAAGGATGGCTTTGAATTCTGATCCTCCCGAGTACAGAGATCACAGTCTTGTAACAGCGTGCTTACTTGATACAGTGCTAGGGATCAAGCTCCAGGCTTTGTACATGTGAGACAAGCACTCTCCCAAATGAGCTACAAACCCTAGTCTTTTATTCAATATCTTGATTTTTCGTCTTTATAATACTGAATGTCTTTCCAAATGTATTATTTCATACAAGTGTGTGGTCACCTTAAACACACCATCGCTTGTAGTTATTTTTCTTTTTAAGGCATCAACTCAAATGTTCTTGTTTGTGGAGTTTGATAAATTGCTTTCCAGGGAAATATAGCTGCTATTCACTAAAGAGCCAATATCTCTGGAATATTCCATATTAGAAATTCAGAGTCAAAAACCCAGAAAGTCACTTGGCTCCAAGTCAAAAAAACTAATTAGTTCACGTATATAAGAGCCAGCATTTTGCTGTGCAGTTGAAGATATTCAGTTACATCCAGAGAAGGTGGGTACATAAGACTCCCACCTCCTCCTCGTTGAGAATGTCTTTCACAGATGTTCTAACCCAGAAGCTATAGTTATTATGTTCCTTTCTGCTTTCTCTTTGGGGCTCTGGCAAAAATCCCAGAAAACAGCAACTTAGGACCCTCTCTTCGGAGCCTCAGAACATTGCTAGAATCCATCACTAGCAAAAGATTCTTGGCCCTGAAAGGCTGATTCATGTCAGAACTAGAGAAGCGGAGAAATACAGGTGACTGATTCCTCTAATACTTACTTTAATTACCCTGATAACCTTTCTCAGCTTTCAATTTTTGTAAAACACATCTTCTGACCAAAAGAAGACAGCTTCGTGGACCAAGGCATTGAAGCAAATCTAATTTAATTTAGATCTAATTTAATTCAAACGTAATTTTTAATAATTTCTAACTAATATTAAGTCAGCTGAGCTGCTTATGAATGACATGTACTGATGTCTACAACTTACCTTGAAGGTACCATTAGCAAGAACAACAATAATGTGATTGATGGGCAAATAGAGTCATGACAAATTCTGTTTCAAGAGAATGTTAGTTGTACGATATTGGGGTGTGGTGTATGGGTGTTGTGACTTCTTTTAGCATCTCTCTATGCTATTTCTTGTGATAAGATTTTATTGAACAAGTATTAAAAATAAAATCGAAGAGAAAACTGTAAAGTATCCATAAAGTTACTCCTTCTTCATCCTTTGCTTCCAACCCTAGTATATGGTTCAGTATCTGTGCAATACAGCTGCTAAAACCAAGTCCATGTGATAAGGTCACTCCTTCAGCTAGCAGGATTCCTGTATAACATGATTTAGCAAATTTTGTTTGCGAAAAAAAAGCCAGATAGTGAACACCTGAGATTTTACAGGCATAAGTTGGTCATAATTGCTTACCTCTGCCATTACATAGGAAAATCAATCACCCTCAACAATACACAAATACACAATTGCTCTATTCTAATTTTCTTTTGAAAAAACAGGTGGAGCTGACTCATTTTTCTGTTTCTAGACTTCAAATCCTTGTGTTCCATCAAAGAACTGGGGTAAGCATGACTGTCACCAGTTTTTGTAAAGTAAAGGCATCATAGGTATTTAAAAAGATTATAACAAAGTGAGAAAACAGGCCTTTATTCAAACACTCCACACACCCATCTCTTTTCACAAGGAACAAGGTTATGTTTTTTGCCACTGAACTCAAGATTTGGTAAGTAAGCATCTTTGGGAGAAGTGATGTATTCATCTTAATTTCCAGTGAGTTGGAACCATTCAGGTCAGATCCTAACTTCTAAGCAGGTTGTTTTAATAGAAAAACAAACACAAACAAACAAAACCAAAACAAACAAACAAACAAGCAAAAAAATCCCATGTACCAGGTAATGGAGTGGTACTCCCAAGAAACACCTGCCCATACCAGAAAGCTTGGGCAACAAGAAACTTGTTAGGGCCCTTGTAGAATTACACTTTAGTCAATAGCAATTATGCATTATGTCATAAAAGAACAAATACTACTGGAGAGGGGAAGGAGAGGAGAAAAGAGTAAGAGTGACTGGGCATGCTGGGTCAGGGTCCCCCAGGTATTGAACTGGGTGGTCAAGAGAAGGCTCATTAGTAACAGGCCATGTTGAAGCAAGTCAGGCAAGTGAGGCAATGAGCTAGGCCGATTTCTGGGACAGTTGCTCATTAGAGGATACAGTCACTGCAAAGGCCATGGGGCTGATGGTTCTCAATGAATAGCAAATAGGCCAGTCTTCGAAGTTACTAAAATGAGATAGGGTACTGAGGTGATGTAAGAGATAATCCCAGGGAGCCAGAGGATGGCAAGCACTGGGGGATTCAGACTAGAGAATGATGAGATTTGACTTATATTTTGTTCATTAATCCATTCAGTACTCTCTGGAATGTAACCTAGGCTCTTGTGCATACTAGGCCAAGCATTCTACCACCTAACTACACCCTGTATCAGTAGTAGAGTTTTGCAACAGTCTCTTATAGCCTAAGCTGGCCTGGAATTCTCAATGGAGCCAAGCTGATGCTGAATTTGTGAGAGATAAGTCCAATTTAGACCAAGAAGTAGCAGCAGAGATGTTGAAAAGTGATCAATTTTTGGACACATTTAGAATATAGTGCTAGCCATGATTCATAATAGATTGAGCCCTGAGTTTGTAAGAAAACAAGGAGTCCATCTTGGTTGGTCTGACCCAGTGGACAGACAGAGCTATTATTAACTGAGGAAGAGAAGACTATAGGAGGGGGTAGTTGGAGGGATTAACCAGGAAGTCTGTTTTCAACATGTTAAATGTGACATAGTCACTAGATAGTCCAAATAGAGATAGACACATTAGCCACGGAACAAGGGTCTCTGGAATCCAGGGAGACTTGGCTAAAATAATCATATTTAAAATAATAAGTTAGGGATAGATGATTCCTCCTAGCTGGTTAGCATTCATAACGGTAGAAGGCAATGTGCAGGTTACTGCAGGAGAATGCTTTCAGTGGTCTTACCAAGATGTGGGCTCATGTCTTATAAGGCAAACCTTCTAGGCAACATATGCTGGTGGTACAATAGTGGCAAGACTGTTTGTGGGATCCCCAGATATTTCTGCTTGTCTTTGAGGTCCAACTCCATGGCAAGGAATGCCTGCCTAGAACTAAAATCTTGGTCAAAAGCATATGGCTGGGGAGGTCACAGGCCCTTGTAGAGAGTATACTATAATTTTGATAAACAGACAGGAAGCTAAATTGTCCTCTAAATATTTATTTATACCCATAAATTAGTGTTTCTCTTAATCTGGGTCAGAGCAATTTCTTCTTGCAGTGGGTGACAGTTAATGTAGAGGTTCATTAGAACTGCTCAACGTGCTGAGAATAAATACGTTTGCAGTGCTCAGCCCTATAATGGGACAGCTATGCTCTATATTACTCCTTGCAAGAACCAGAGAGCGGCCCAGAAGAGGGGCCAGAGACCCTGAGAGCCAGAGGATGGAGATGAGGACTATGAAACCCTGTCTTCTGGATGTGACATGACTGTTGCAATCATGGACTCCAGGCAGCTGTGACCCCTACACATAAACAAAAGTAGAAGTCAGGGCTAGTTGGGGGAAAGGAGTCAGCAAGAGTAGGAGAAGGAAGAGAGGGGTGGGCATGGTAAAATATATTGCATGCTTGTATAAAATTATCAAAAGTTTAAAAATAAAACATAAGTCAAATAAAAGTTTAGAGAGGGGGCCTCACTATGTATCCCTGGCTTGCCTCAAACTGCTGTTTAGACCAAGCTGGTCTTGACCTCAAAGAGATCCACCTGTTTCTACTTCCCTAGTGCTGAAAATGATAGAGGCCAGCCATTAACCTGAAGGATCCTTTCTCTATTTCTCTCTCCCTCCCTCCCTCCCGCCCCCCCCCCCCCCCCCCCGCCCGCCCCCCCCCCGCCCGCCACACCAACCCACGGAAAAAGTGCGCAAACA
>NW_021604589.1:2757159-2807162 GCF_004785775.1 Grammomys surdaster | reverse complement strand
AAAAAAAAAATTGTTCAGAAAGTCCCAAAGAGTCTCACGTGCCAAAGGACATAATACAGACTATAATTTAAGTCAATTAAATCATATAATTGAAATCAAAAGTTAGGAGTTAACTGAAACCATGGAAAATACAGAGCCAAAGAAAGTTTCAGGAGAAATAGCAGGGGAAGAGAATCACTAGAAGAAGGAAATAAATCTGTGGCCTTTTGACTTAGAGGAAACCACTCCTCCTTGCTGCCTTTGAATGGCACACCAATGGGATGTGGAAATCCCAGGAGATTGTACCCAGGTGTTTCCATGGCAATACCACCCCTTCCTTCCCCTCCTCTAAGTTATTCTTATTCCAAAATCTACCTACCATGTTAGCACATATAAGCTATGAAGAAAATATGAATTGCCATATGGAAAGAAGTCCAGAATTAAATCACTTTACCAGGTTGTTAGGTCTGAGCTCTATTCCTGTCGTATCTACAGCCTCTACCAGAATGATCAGCACACAACAGACTCTCAATATTTGAACATCTCAAAGAGTAGCAGCAATCCTAATCCTACCGCTGCTCAAAAGAATGCTTATTGGAAAGCCAGGGATTTAGTCTCCATTGCTCACACAAGGCATCATTGTATGATCACATCATACATGCTTATAGACACATTAACATGCCTACCAGTTCATAAACTAATGCAGTAGTTAGCATACTAAAAGATTGATTTTCTTGCACCTTACCGCTGAGTTTAAAATATGTCATCAGAGGTTCTGGAGAGATGTCTCAGAGGTTCAGGGCACTGGCTGCTCTTTTGGAAGACCCAGGTTTGATCCCCAGCACCCACATAGAGACTCATAACTGTCTATAACTCCAGGTATCTGACACCGTTTTCTGGCCTCTGAGGAAACTGTATGCATGTGCCACACAGACATGCACTCAAGGTGAAAAAAATCCATACACATAAAATAATAAGTAATAACAATAGTGATACATTTTTTAATGCTGTTAAATTTATTGTACATGACCAGCCATCATGACCAGAGAAAACAGTGGATGAGAAGAACCAAATGCCAAGAGGTGGTCATTATCAATAAAACTGGCAGTCATACTTTTTCTTGGTGATATTGCTGTAGCATACATTAGCAAAACCAGTCTTGTTCCCATTTTTAGACCCGTTTCTTTGACATAAATTAACTCATTTCCTGTAGGCTGAAGCATGGGCCGGATGGTAGAATTTCTGCTGGTCTTTGAATTCTTTCAGTGTTCTGATAGCAGGCTTGAGTATGGCAGTGGAAGAGGCGTTTGTAGATCCAGGTCCCACCAGCCACTGCTTCTATGCAGGAACCACAGCTCATTTCTTTAGCTAGGTTTGGCCTCAAAAAAAGAGGGTGTGCTTGGCTGGCTGGCTGACTCCAGTTTGTAACCATTTTCATTATATTGGGTCTCATATTTACTGACTATTGCAAACGTGGATATGTGCACCTCAGGGGTGTAGTTCTTATTCTCGGGGCACCCTTTGTCCAAGTGCTGGTTTGAAGTTTTCATTGCTTATTCTCTGTGCCCTTTGGCATTACCTAATGATTTCCTGACTCTGGCCACTGTTTGAGAAGTCAGCGTCAGAAGTCGGGTTTCACCAAGATATTTTCTTGTCCTTTCCAGCACAAAGCTCTAGAAACAAAGGCAGGGTTATCACATGTCCCCAAGAGCTGCCTGGGAAAAGCAAGAGCTACAGTTATCAGTATTAGAGCCTTTCTGAAATATGCTTTTGTCCCCGTGTTCACTGCATTCAATCACATCAACAAGTGTTGGCTAAGTGTTGAGCGCGGTTTCCTGTGGGATTGTGTAAGGCTCTGCAGGACAATAAATGCTTTGGGGGCACTGAGTCGTACAGCCATTTCTGACCCAACAGCCAGAAAAAAATGTGACACAATTCACTGCTGCTGGAGAGAGAACAGCCCGAGGTTGAGTTCTTGCAGGAGCAGCTTCACCGTGGTGGACCCCAGGGAGACAGAACTAGCCCAAATGGTGCGTTTAAGTGGCCTGCGACTACGCGGGATCATATCTTACAGAATAGGTTCAGACACAGATGTTGTGGGGCCTGGAGGTTTTAAATTTTGAAAAGCCCATCTCAGGGGGAAAATAACTCACAAAATTATGAATACAGAGGTGTTGGGCTGCCCCTGGCCCTTGAAAGGGAGCTTGTAATTTGGGGACCAGAGGCTTAAATTGCTACAGTTTCACTGTGAATTCTTCACCTTGCTCAAACTCTCACTGAGAGTCTGTCTGATTGGGTGCCTAGCACAGCCAGCTGGATGTAGCTTTGTGCTTTCCTCTGCTGATTTTCTCCACACGCTTTTTTCTGTATTGCCCTGGCAATGACATTTCTCATTGTCTCTATAACTGCTCGCAAAACAAACAAACGAACAGCAACAAAAATAAAAACAAGAGCTTTTAGATGTACCTTCCTTTCTTTATCTTTTTATCATGCTTTTTCAGCTACATATGTTTGGTTTTCTGTTCCTGAACTCTCCGTAAACCAGAAATCAAGAATGTTCATGATGGAAAGAGAGATGTGGGAGACAAATGGTACATTTGGTTCCCACGGACATAGAATTAGAGTTCTTGCTAGCTCAGATGATTTCACTGGACTTTAAAAAAACTACTGCAAATAAATCGTGGTTTGTGTCAGTTCTCAAGAGTCACCAGAGTCAGCTGTGCTCTTTACGTTTTTTAATTTACTCTTTGATAAGTTTACACACGGATGAAAAATATTTTTCATCAAGTGTTTATTTAGTTCAGCTCCTGTTTCCTCTCGCTCCCTTGGAATCTGCTCTTCCTCTGAACACTTCTCCTTTCTACTGTGTTTTTACCTACTGTGTTTACTCAAGGTTGCTTGTATGAGTGTGGGTACGGGGTTCTTTACTAGAGCAGTTTATTAGTGAAGAGTATGCTTTCTAAGCAGCTGCAGGAGGTAATCATGCTATCTATCGGTCCATAAACCACCCTTAGAGTCACTTTCAAGTATGTGTTTGGATAAGTATTTATGGTGGTACAGATACACTATCCAGAGGGGCTGATACAACCTCATTTGAAGGTTAACTAGTCCCCAAGAGAGCTGACAACAAACTTAAGGAACAGGTGCTTGTTGACTTGAGACTACATAAAGAACATGGAGGTGGGATATGAGAGAGGAAAAATTATCTTTGAGGCACACATCATTGTCTTCTGTCTTCTGACTTCACTGTGGTCTATTTATCAATGTAACCATAGTGTGGCCTGTCAAAGCCTCATCTCCTGTGGTGCTGGGCAGGACACTGCCATTTTCTCATGACTTCTCAAAACCCTTCAAGACAGTTATTGTTTTTACTCCATTTACAGATGAGGAAGCTGAGGCTTAGCAGGATTAGGTAATATGTCAGGTTGCAGAGAGACAGAGAAAGATTTGAACCTATCCATATGTGATACCAATCCACATCTAAAGTGCAATAGATGCTAAGCCAATGCTAGCTGATATATTTACCACTTTTTACTTTTCTGATGAATATGCCCGGGGGGGTGCGGAGGAAGGCCAAAAGGAAGAGGTTGCTCAAAATAAGAAAAGGTGGCTTAGAAATCCTCTAGAAGGCACAGAAGGCGAATCTTATGTGCAAAGCCAATGATCTCCCACAGAAGTAGCACTGGAATTTTCTCTTGGTGAGAATAAAGTTTGCCTTGTTTTCATAAGCTTATCTCAGAGCAGTCAACGTTTGGTCTTCCAAAATGCTAAGGATGTGAGTGTTGACATTAGTTTTTCTGTCTATCTTGTGCCAAGATCAACTGTAACTCTCTGACCTGCACAGTATCGTGTGAAATAGGGACTTGTTGGGTCTACAGAGCTGAAAGCCAGCACCAGAAGCTTTGTTCAGCCACTGTGCCTGATTCTGAATTGTACTTCTTGTTCTTGCTTAAAGCTTACCCTTGTATTATGTTCAGTTGTTTATCAGAAGAATAAACAGGGCCAACTTTGGGTAAATATTTGACTATTTAAGTTGTCGCAGGAGTCTCTAATTTCTTTTTCAGACTCCTGCCCAATCTTCATTTGGAGTACCTCCTTTCTCCTGACTAGTTTCCTGCATATCCAATACACTTATCACTTTAATATTTTAACACCAATCGATCAAAATCTATAGCTAAATGACATGTAAAAGAAGACAATAAAACAAGAAAAGGGTAAGAAAGTGCTGCCTCAGCTCTCCCTTTTAAAGAACAAAGCCTTAAAAACCATCTTGTCAGGGAAGAGGTTTCTGATGTCAGCTATTGACTGGGCCCATTTAAATGCATCTCATCTCCTGTCTCCAGCTCCCACCTTCTTCGCTACCTGTCATTTACTCCCACTTTTAAGGCTGCATGTTTTTAGCACCATTCAAAATATGCATTATAATTCACCTATAGTGTCTGTGTTTCTGGAGCCAGGGATAAAATACAGGGCCTTGTACATGACTGACAAGCATTCTTTACTTTCGTGCTGTACCCTACGCATGCCTAGAGTTTTACTATCTAACACTGTATTGAGGCATCCTGCTGAATGATTATTTCCAAGTCACATCTTTCTGAGAGTTCCCTTGTAAAGGTTCCTTGCACAGGTCATATTAGACCCATATTTATACCTAGTTCCCTCAGCAGTGTGCCTTAAGGTGGAAGTAGTTTTGGTTGAACATAGAGATCACTCTCATATTTGAGTCTCTCTGCATTTCTCTCTCTGCCTCTCTACCTCTCTGTCTGTCTCTCTCTGTGTGTCTCTCTATCTCTCTTTCTCTCTGTCTGTGTGTGTGTGTGTGTGTGTGTGTGTGTGTGTCTGTGTGTGTCGGTGTGTGTCTGTGTCTGTGTGTTTCCCTCTCTTTGATACAGGATCTCACTGTGTAGTCTTAATTGGTCTGGACCTCAGAATGTAGACCAGTCTGGCTTTGAATTCATAAAGACCCTCTTGCCTCTGCTTCCTGAGTACTGGGATTAAAGGCATGTGCCACCATGCCCAGTTATTTCTGAGTATGTCCGGTGCCATAGTATGAACTCATCTAAGGCAAGACAGCCGAAGCTACTCCCTGGGCTATTAGATCACTGCTTTGTAATTTTAGCAAAGTTGCTTTAGGATGTTAGGGTTCAGTATATCATTAGTAAAAAGTTGCTCCAAGCTTTTACACTCTATGGCTGCTTTCTTGTGTTTAGGTTAGAGTCTTCTCAGGTTTAGATCACACAGTGGCTGTGTTGTTTTCTGTCACTGGTATCTTGGTCAAGAATGTGGACTTTAGAGCTGAGTGACCAGAATTCAAATACCAACTCCAACACACTAGCAGTGTGACTTGGTGTTCTATATAGTTCTGAAAATGATCTACAATAGCTGTACTTTCAGTTTCAAATGAGTGTTGGTTTCTTTCCTTTGTTTGTTGTTTTGTTTTTGTTTTTCAAAACAGGGTTTCTCTGTGTAGTCTTGGCTGTCCTGAAACTCACTTTATAGACCAGACTGGCCTCAAACTCACAGAGATCTGCTTACCTCTGTCTGATGAGTGCTAGGATTAAAAGGCTTACAACATCTTGCAAAAACTGACTGAAGTTTCTGATTGAGGCTCTCTTGTCAGTGAACTTCTGGCTTCCCAATTCACACTGCAGGCATTTTTATGCCCTGAGATAAACAATAGTAACCGCTGTTGGAAATGGTTGATCTTTTAGCTATTCTGGAAGACATTAGATTTTTGTGGAGTTTGTTTGTTTGTTTGTTTGTTTGTTTGTTTAGGGGTGAGGTATTCGAGGCAGAGTTTTTCTGTGTAGCCTTGACCATCCTGGAACTTACTCTGTAGACCAGGCTGGCCTTAATTAAACTCACAGAAATCCACCTGCCTTTGCCTCCTGAATGCTGGGATTAAAGGCATGCATCACCACTGTCCAGACAAGCTGATTTTTTAAATACTTTTCATTGCTTGCAGTTTTTTTTCTTCTTTCTGTTACAGAGCCCAGGGAGGGAGCGGTCTGATTCAGGGCAGGGAGTTTGGAGGATACTTGGCAAAAATATGCTTGACTATGAGACAGGAGGTCAACTGTCTCTCAGAATCCATGTTTAATAAGCTTAAACAGCACCTGTTAAATTACCGATATAATATAAATTACAACTGGGCAATTGTTTTTCTATTGTAAATATAACAAATGTATAAATCCTAATAGGATTTCATGTTTTCATATTTTACTTTTTTTTCCCCTTTGGGGACTGGAGAGATGGTTCAACAGTTAAGAAAGTATCCTATACTGATCTTGCAGAGAAACTGAGCTTGATTTCCAGCATCTACATTGGACACTCACAATTGCCTGCAACTCCAGCTTCAGGGGGATCTTACAATGGCACCTATACTCACATGTGCATATGTATGCAAGCACGAGCGCGTGTGCACACACACACGCGCACACACACACACTTTTTAAGATAAAACAATATCGTTTTTCCTTTTCAGGCTGTTTATAGTAAAATGAATGGGTTCTGTTAAGTTCTCACATCTCACACTTTTTGAAATCATGATTTGGTGCCCATAGCATGCCAGGTTTTTCATTTAACTGGCTTCATGCAAGAGGGCTATGACAGATCACATTGTATGAATCGGGTCAGTAAAACTTAGAATAAGAAAGGGGCCTGCCTTGTCCAGGTGTCTCAGCTACTTCAAACTCTTCAGGTGCTTCAACATACTGCTCCACAAACAGCCTTACATATTAGTCCTGAAACCCATCTTACATATGCTTGTTGTCACTCAGGGTCATGGAAAGGTAACTGTTATTTCAGTTACTCAGTGTCAGACACCCTGCCAACTGAAGGTCAAGCATCTCAGGGAGAACTGACACATTGCCCTTATTCTCAAAAGATCATTTCCTTGTGAATCTTAAATAACCATGGTGATTATGAGTCATACCAATACAACATGTAGCTTTTATATATGTGATTAGTAGCATGATAGTTGCTACTTTCACTGTATTGATTTCTGCCAGGGTTGGTTTTGCCTCCCCTGTGCGTAGTTTAATATCTTTATGGAAATAGTCAGCATGGATTATTTGGTAAGCAAATTGATGGTTCTAGTCTATGTGGGTGTTATTATGAGAGTCCAGTCACATCCCACCCATTCCTGTATGGAAATAGATTCTCGTTTAATACAAACTGGGTTTCATGTGACAGTGTACTGTGAAAGGGGCTTCATTTACTCTTACCTTCTGCAGGGTCTTCCTTCTGCTAATAGTGAGCAGATCAGACCTTGTGGGTCATTAAACAGGCATGTGAATCAACAGGGGTGCCAGATGTCCCTTTAGCTGCTATCATAATAAGAAGGAGGAGATGTCACATTTCTAAAAATGAATCCTTATGGAGTATCACTTCCTGTAGCAAGAGGGACCACAGAAGTGCTTTCATTTTGGACCTCTATTTGGCTGTAAAGAGGAAGGAAATCATGACACGTGCAGAATCAAACCAGAGATCATTTGATTCCATGAAATAAGACAGACTCAGAAGAAAAATACCACATTTCTCTTACATGCAAAAATCTATAACTTTCTCTGTACATGTATGTATAAATGTTCATGTATATGTAGGACATGAGAATAGAAGGGAGACTATAAAAGAAGAGGAGGAGGTCCAAAGGAAGCGGGGAACAAAGAGAACTGCAGTATATGTGCAGGAAAGCAAGAAGAGGTAGCATTTAGGGGAGGGTAGTTGGGTACAAAAAAAAGGATAAATGTGTGAAATGACATCATAAAACTCTTTAAGAACAGTTTTGAGGGTTTGGGGGGAGTTGCTGTTGTTTTTATTTGTTTGTTTGTTTGGTTGGTGGTTTTTGGTTTTGGTTTTTTTTTTTTTTTTGAGACAGGGTTTCTCTGTGTAGTCCTGGCTGTCCTGGAACTCACTTTGTAGACAAAGCTGGCCTTGAACTCAGAGATTCGCCTGCCTTTGCCTCCAATGCACTAAGATTAAAAGTCTGAGCCACCACAGCCGATGAATTTATTTTATTTTTAATCATATGTGACTGCAGTGCCAACAAGAGCATGCTCATCAGACACCTCTGGAACGAGAGAAGGCCACAGAGGGGAAGGAAGCAGGTAGACAGAGAAGGGAAGGGCCAAAACTGGACAGAAGCCATGAGAGTTTGTTAGACTATGGCAAAAGTGTGACTCGTCAGGATGGGATACTTCAAGTCTGTAAACATATCTAAGAGTCTACCTTAGAGAGTGGAGCCTTGAAGACCTGGCCCCTGTGAAGCAAATTTCAGAGACACAAATGCTTGGTACACAAGAATCACACATCACAGCATGTGAGCCCACCTTAATGACACTAAGCATGCATGCCTACATATCTGAAAAGAAAAATAATCTAGGGATATACTCATCTTTTTCTTAGGCCTGCTTGAGTTCTGTATTGTGACTAAGCAAGTATTATGTGTTTTTAAGTGAAAGAAAGCAATCACAAAGGGCAGAATTAACTGAACAATGACGCTAAAATTTGACAAGTTATACCTTGTCTGGAGCAGAAGTCTTGTAAACTCTTAGAAATTTATTGTAGAATGTCATTGAAGGCCTCAGAGCTCCCCTTTCTACTTCATACTCTTCCTTCTAGTATATGGAGGATTTCACAATTCTTCTTAATCCTTCTGTATCATTTCCTCCAGATCCATCTATAATGTGAAGTACATAAAAGCTCAATAAAGATCACGGTATACAATCATTGTGCGGTGCTGGGAAAGACTGCCTCTTACCCTGGACATGAAGCCCCGCTTGTTTAAAACACTGCACTGATCAGATTTGCTAAGTTCATAGATGGCTTTGATAAATATTGTTTTAGCTGCTCATGTACGAGAAAATTGGCAAGAACTTTTAATGTTTTTTAATGTAGAAAACAAATATGACATAAAAGTGCCTTGCAACTATGCCTCCCTAGTGTACCTACTACCCCGTCTTATCACCGTGTCCCATGTTACGCTCACAAAAGAATTGGTCCCCCCTTTTAAAAATTCATAAAACAATATCCAGAGCCAAAAGTATGCAATATTTTCTTCTATTTAATGAATAGAAATGCCTGTGATCTGCCTGTAAATCAAGCAATGCTCTTGAGAATAGTTTCAATAGTCATAGTCTTCCGACCTATGTACATAACTGTAAAGAGGTGCTTTTCTTAATCCCCACTTTAGATTCTGTGGTCTATATCAGGAGGAGTGACTAATGCTGATTTATTGAGTGCCAGCCTGTGTTTCTCAGTCTCCCTATCTGTCTACTACCTGCTGTGGTAGGTTCTTCATATTCCTGGGCTAATAGGAAGGGCTGGCTAGTGACTGGCTGGGTTTGCTTCCGTGCGTGCACCTGCTTCTGTGCTAAGGGAACAATGTCTGTGCTGGTGCTTCCTGATCAAGAGTGTGAATAGGATGCAAATATCTTCTCTTTTAAGGCATGTCCCTAGCATAGTCAGGGAGAACATGAGAAATGGTGCCTCAGAGCAGGAACGTACTGCTTCCAGCTTGAGAGTTAAAGTTATTATGTAGACTTCAGCTCCACAGAGTCTAAGGTAAGTAAACTTAATTATCTTGAGACCATCAAAGACAGATTAGAACTACCGGGCACTTAATTGCTAATAATGGCATACTCTCACAAAGCTAAGAACATGAAGTCTATCTCTGTGGCCCATGGATTAACAGGACTACTTTTCTTTGTCAGATCTGATACCAGACTAAAACTGTCTGTTTTAGTAGAAAGAGGGAGTTGACACACGTTTTTTTCTCCCTAAATACCTTCAGTTTTAATGTTCTCCATAATTTGTGAATGTGCTCACTCCACTGCTCCTTTGCATCTCTTTTGACATTTTCGTCATCTTTTCTCCCATCTTCTTCCTGTGATTTACTCTTGATATTGTCAAACATATCTTCATCTTTCGTGTCAGAAGACCCAGTTCTGATCCTGGGTACTAAATGTCCCTCACGATGATACCGATGGTTTGTGGTGATTTGGATAATCCGCTGAAACCACTGGCCACAGGCATGGAAGGAAATCCAGTTATCAGTTACTTGATAGATGGAGTGCTGTTTAAAAGATTTTACTATCCCCTATTCAATTCAATAAGTGTGCATAGAGTGTTTCAACAGTGGAGACCATTCAGTTGGGAAGATGGTGCAAACATGTTAACTGTACAATACAGAGTGGGACATGTGTCAGGGAAGAAGTAATATGCTGTAGAAAAGCTGTATACCTGCAAAACTCAGAACAAAGACAGAAGGAAACTAGGTGGGATTCGTGGCCTATTCTATAATCCTAATTCAGCCTTAGATTTAGAAGTCAGCATCTTTATTCTTCCTGGACCTAGCTAGATACTGCAATAATTTCAACTCTTTTCTTTAGGACGACACTATGGATAGTAAATCCATTCTGGAAGAACTGCTTCTCAAAAGGTCACAGCAAAAGAAGAAAATGTCACCAAATAATTACAAGGAGCGGCTTTTTGTTCTAACCAAAGCAAGCCTTTCCTACTATGAATACGACAAAATGGTAAGGTTCTCCTTCCTTGTTTTGTGCTAGTTATTATTCTTCCAACGTCTCTTCAAAGTCCTTGATTATAATGAAAGAACACCAGCATTCTTAGCTAAGAGGAAAGATCAGCTTGTATTAACATATTACACTGCCTCACTTTAATGATGTATCAAGAGAAAGGATGGGAAACTACTTGTCCATTTCATTAAGACCAATCATAACATGACTTTAACAGTAATTCTCAGGTAAAGTAATTTGTGTTTCCTGAAAGACATTGGACAATGATTAGAGATATGACAGCTGTCACAACTCATTCTGGGGACCAATAGACAAGCCCTATGAGCATCTGGTGGACAGACACTGAGGATACTACTAAAATACTCTATAGCTCACAGGTCACACTTCACACCAAAAAGCTATCCATCCTCAAATGTTAATAACAGTGCTGATGGTGAGCAATGCTGCCATAAAACAGTAGTGGAAATAACAACATCTCTGTGTAGTTAAGAACTTGAGCATAGGGGGAAAACCAAACCACCATTAAAAAACAACTTGAAGTGAAGATACTTCATGGTATTAAACCTTGATTTCACGATTAACCACTTGGCAGGGGATTTCAATAAATATTACACAATTCTCAAATAAGATTGTTAACTATCACTCAGATACTTGCCTTTGGAGAAGCATGTGGGCATGTGTTCAGAGTTCAGAAATGTGATTGCGAAAGCCATAGAGCAACAGAACATGTGTCTCTGTTGACTTCCACATCCATTAGTCCCCCTCCAGACGGTAACTTTAGCTGTGTACTTTTCCCTGCTCACCATGACACGCCAACCTGATATAGCTTCTGGTTTGCTTTTTTAATTCAGAAAAGAGGAAGCAGGAAAGGATCAATAGAAATTAAGAAAATCAGATGTGTGGAAAAAGTCAACCTTGAGGAACAGACACCTGTGGAGAGGCAATACCCATTTCAGGTAAACGGGGGAACATCTGTTTAATATTTTCTATTCTTAGCTCACTGTGCCCAGGAAAATAACCATATTGCAAAAATAACCCCTTGAGACATTGATAATGTTTGGAATAGCCCCACGTGTGTGCTGGCAGTCTATCATAGCCCTCCTGGCCAATCTGCTTCTCTCAAAGGGAGGGGAAGCTGGATGAGGGTGTAAGCTACCTGCTTACACTGTAAGCCTGACCTGCTTCGGGTCTACCCATCTCTTTTATGAAACGCTGTGGGGTGTCTCTCTTCTCTTGGGTAACAGCAAGTAGGAAGCTATGCAGGATTAAATACCAACCCTGCCCCATGTGTCTCCAAGGAGATGGCAAAATAGACTGTCATAATACAGGGAGAGTGAGTGTTAAGATAGAGGTTGATGTAATACATTCTTTGCTCCTCACTCTAATGTGTCAGGAAAATGTTCTGTTGGAGTTCACACTTGGGTTGGGAAGGACCAAAGGACTTTAGCTAGCAGAGATGGAGGAGATAGCACAATGCAGGAAATAGCAAGTGCCGAGGCACTGGAGGCTAAAATACCAGAAGTAAAGAGACCAGCCTAGAGAAGCAGGTGGTGCTGTGCTACAAAGGACTCTGCATTCCAAGTTAACCAACTTTGATTTTAAACCAAAACAATTTTTTTTAAAAAAGCAGTGTGTGTGTGTGTGTGTGTGTGTGTGTGTGTGTGTGTGTGTGTGTATGTGTGTGTGTATGGTATGCTCCCACATGCCACAGCATAAATGTGAAGGTCAGTGAACAGCTTGTAGGAGTCAGCTCTCTCCTTCCACCATGTGGGTTCAGGGGATCAAAATCAGGTCCTCAGTCTTGATGGCAAAGTACCCTTCCTTCTGAGCCACCTCACTGGCCCCATAGCCCCCAAAGAATTTTAAATAGTCTCATGCTAGACAAAGTGCCTTTGTTTCAACCAAATTAGACCTACTACAAAACTAGCACCCAGTTGGGGAAAACCAAGGGAGAGGGTATCCATGGAGGCAACCTCAAACACAGCAGGGACACAGAGCCTACTCAAAGTCACAAATGTTTTTTAGCCCTACAGAGTTATTAGCACACTTGTGTTTATAAACCTATAAAGATACATCACAATTTAGCTGGGGTGGTGGTGATGGTGCATGCCTTTAATCCCAGCACTCACTGGAGAAGTAGAGATAGGTGGATCTCTGTGAGGCCAGTCTGGTATACAGAGGGAGTTCCAGGACAATCAAAGCCACACAGAGAAACCCTGTCTCAAAACAAAACAAAACAACCCCCATCACAACTTATCCCTTAGTATACTTGCTCATTTGTTAGAAAAAAAAGAAACCACATACTCGTATATAAATAAAAGGAAAACTATTAAAGTAGGATGAGCCCAGCCACTAAGAGATCTTTATGAAGTGGTATATATTATTTTCCAGTTGTAAAAAAAGCCTGACCCAAAGTGAGTATTGTAATTTTCAAATTGGGGCAGGTGTATAAGAACTTGGGTACAAGAAGAGGGCATCTGGTGTCCTGCCTGTGGAGGCAAGATGATACCAGGTGTCCAGCATTGTCACCCTCCAGCTGATTCTCTAGAGATAGGATCTCCTACTGATCCCGGAGCTCCAGCAATCTTCCTCTCTGTGACTTCCAGAGAACAGAGCTTGCAGGTTTGTATCCATCATGCCCTGCTTTCCTTACCCACTGAACCCTCTCTCCAACCTCATAAAATACTTCTACTGGTTAGAAAGATAGACCACAGCACTTCTGAGAAATATGTAGTTTACCATATTAAATGTAATTTCAAAGGTAATATATGTTCTATGAGAAAAGGTTTATTTCTGATAATGTGAAATTTCACAGGTACACCAGATTGAACCATGAAACACTTGTATCAAAATCCATTGCTTTTTTTTTCCCCCATCCAGATTGTGTACAAAGATGGACTTCTTTATGTCTATGCATCAAATGAAGAGAGCCGATGTCAGTGGTTGAAAGCACTGCAAAAAGGTAACAAAATGCTATAATGAAGGCTTGGATTGTTTTCCTATGAAGCTCAGGCAATGGCTGGTATTCATGCTTGCTTTTGCTTTCTCAGTGTTACAGGCAGGAAGTCCAGGATCACCATAGCTTTCACACTGAGCACAGAGCTAGTTATTGTGTCTTCCCTGGGCATGGTGGGGGAGGGGGAGGGTGGACACAAGGGGCAGGCCAACTGTACTTCCTGCTGTGCTTCAAGTCCTATTGGGACCATACTGCCAATGCTCATAAACAGTTAGCGTTAACAAGTGCTGGACACTTGCCACTTGCCAGCCACTCTATTAAGCACCTGTGGCGTCTTGTTGCATAATCCTCTTGACAACTCTATGGACAAGGGCATTATTAATCTTCATTTTTTACACACGTTTAAAAGAAAACAGCCAAATGCCACAAAACTTCATAATGGGAATCTGAAAATTCAATTACCTGAATCCAACTTTTAAAATCACTATATTTTTTAACGTAAGTATTTTGCCCCAAATTGAGAATTTGATAGATTTTTTTAAAATTAATTTTTATTGGATATTTTATTTACATTTCAGATGTTATCCCCTTTCCCCACTTCCCCCCACCAAGAAATCCCCTATCCCATCCCCCTCCTCCTGCTTCTATGAGAATGTGTCCCCACCCACCCACTCCCACCTCCCCAGCCTCAAATTCCCCCACACTGGGGCATCCAGCCTTCACAGGACCACAGATCTCCTCTCCCACCTATGCCCAACAAGGCCTTCCTTCACTGCATATACAACCGGAGCCATGGATCCCTCCCTATGTGCTCCCAGGCTGGTGGTTTAGACCCTGGGAGCTGTGGTTGGTTGGTATTGTTGCTCTCCTCATGGGGCCACAAACCCTTTCAGCTCCTTCAGTCTTCTCTCTCACTCCTCCATTGGGAACCCCATGATCAGTTCAATGGTTAGCTGTGAGCATCTGCCTCTGTATATGTCAGGCTCTGGCAGACCTCTAAGGAGACAGCTATATCAGGCTCCTGTCAGCATGCACTTCCTGACATCCACATCAGCGTCTACCTTTGGTGACTGCACATGGGGTGGATATTCCGGTGGAATGGTTTCCAGATGGCCCCTCCTTCAGTTTCTGTCCCACAATAAAGATTTTATGTGTGACGTTTAAGCTGCCTCGGTAATAAGGAAGAGGATTGTTATTATTAGTTTGGTGCCATGATGTTTTCCTCTACAATCTTTTTGGTTTTAAAAAGGTCATGTTGTAAGAAGATACATAACTCAAATCCGTGGCTCTACTGGTGCAGCTTCAGGTTTTAGCATCTTAGACAGAGGAAGATTTTATTTTACATTTACTTTTAGGTGATGGCAATATCTTAGTACAACCCCACTGCATACACCCATTCCACCTCAATGTAAATGCATCCTTTCCCACACAAGCTTCTCCATTTTCCCTTTCTGTGAAAGGACTTAATCTATTTTGTAGAACAGTGAAGTAGTCCGTAGTCCCTCATTATCCATATCTGTAATCATTTCAATAAAGTTAGATGGCTATCTCTGTCAGGGCCAGGCGAACACCTATTCTCTCTCTCTCTCTCTCTCTCTCTCTCTCTCTCTCTCTCTCTCTCTCTCTCTCTCCCCCTCCCTCCCCCCTCCCCCTCTCCCTCTCCCTCTCCCTTTCCCTCCCTCTCTCTCTCTTTCTCTCTCTCTTTTATGTTTATATATACATACATATATATGTATGTATATGTATATGCATATGTATATGTATTGCACACACATAGACACAAATACTCACACTATATAACACATCTGTACCTCTGTTTCCTGACCTGTAAATGAGGAACATATTATATTTATGAATGATTCCAAAATGTAATACAATATTCTCTTACACATAGGTCATTGTGGTTATAATGGGGCTTCCAGGAGGAGCCCTAAGGTTTTGCTTCCCAGCCATTCATCTTTTGAGAGACTCTCCTGGGGCTCAGTTGTCGTGTAGATACTTCTCATATTCAGCTCTTGTATAGCCCCATGTCTCCATTTATGGGTTTTTCTTGAACTATACACGTTGTCCAGGCTTTGGGGAGGGGATTGGGTAATACACATGAGGGTTTATGGATAGAAAAGGCGAACAAAGAGACCAGCAACAATACGTCTTTTGGTCCCTCACAAAATTGTAGTGTTTCCATTCCTAGTGGTGCTGTATGCACAACAGAAAGTGTGTACCTGCTAACTGAAAGAGAGTACCTCCTCTTTGTACTTGAGGAGAAAAGACATCAAACAGTGATTGGAATAAATCCATGTTTATGGTCTCTCCCACAGAGAGTGCAAGGCAGGCAGTCTTGGGATTGGGTAGCTATTGGTGGATGTTAGGGACACAGATTCCTTCTAGCTTTCTGTTTTACCATTCTTACAGGTTATTGAAAGATTCTAATCTGTCATTGAAACCTCTCCTCCCCCCCCAAAATTTTCATTCATGCTACATCTCCTAGTACTAAGGCTCATATCTGTAGCTGGTCTTTACTACTTTGGAGGGGGAGTTCTTCTTTTTCCCACACTTTATCCCCTTGACTTTCACCCCCTATCACTAGATAGGAGAGAAAGGATAGAGTAGAGAGAGAGAGAAATAGAGATCTCTAAATTAATTTCTTTCTTCTTGTTTCTTCTTTGAGCATGATTGCAAATAAACCACAACCAACCCCACTGAATGACCACCAACCACCAATCCCACCTCTTGAGGCCCTAGCATTCACATAACCTCTGAAAAGTTTCCAGAATTCCAAACATCACACAATCACAGAAACTATCTGTGGTGACAAAACCACACCTCTGCTAGAGCACAAGGCAAATCACAGTCAGCTGCTGCGGACAGTCCGAAGCAACCCCGTATTAAAATTAAAATTAAAGGGGATTAAATGAAAGCATATTCTTATAATATTTCTGTGTTTTTAAAAGAACCCAAAATTAAATTCCAGAATCCTCACTACACATACCCATCTCTGTGTACAATAGACGTTGGAAAACAGTATCCAAATTTTTTTTCCAATCTGTGTACTGGAGGATAGATAAAGCAGTGACATTGTCATCAAGTTAGCAAACTAACATGCCATGGAAGACAAAGGCTCTCTCACTTAAATATTTCTCCTTACCAAGTTTCACCAGTTTGCATCATATCAGTCTATTTCTGTTGGGCAGACCAAATGATGTACGTGAGGAAAAATACATAAAGTCACATACAGTTTTTAAAATATCATTAAGTGTGGGAGTTGTTGCTATGTGGACTTTTGGACATTGTTGGTGAAATAGTTACCGAGGAAACTAAATCCTTTTTGTTGAAAACATTAAAAATCTTGACATGTTAAGGAGCAACAGCTTACACAAAAAGAAAGCATGGGATTCCAATGGTTATTTGGGACTAAAATCAGAAATTAGCATTTTATGACCTTAATTCATTCTATTGTAATTAACCTTTAATCCTCATTAGTTTTTCCTTGGGGCCAGCATTTTCAGCTAAACTAAACTGAGATGTACTAAATAAATGTCATTACTAAAACCTACTGTTTACTGAACAACTGATGCCAAAGTCCTATGCATAGTATTTTATACCCCTCAGTGATCCAGCCCAATATTAATTATCATTATTCCTCAAGTTGAGTTAATAAAGGAGGAATAAGACTCTCTTGGTTTCAGAGCTAAGGATTTTCTAGACTAACATAAAATCAAGAGGAAAGAGTTGAAGTCACCCATAGAACCAGCTGTCCCCAGCTAAAGGTATTTCTTGAGCTATCAGCTACTAACTCCTTGGAGGTTTCTCTGCTGTGTTGCAAAACTCATTAATTTTCTGTACATAGAGTATAACTTTCCAAGATTAGAATTTATTTTGTCTAGACTAACACTGTCTTATTCTCATGGTTCGCTTTTCCACTACTGGAGATGGAGCCCAGGACTTGGTGTCTGCTAGGCAGGTGCCCTACCAGCAAGCTGTACCCTTAGTTCTTCTTCTCTAATATACTCATATCCTAGAAAAGTAGCCTCTAGCTAGGTGTGGGAGTGGAGTCCTGTAGTCCCAGCATTTGGGATGTGGAGGCAAGAGAGTCAAGAGTCAAGGTCAGCTTTGGCTACACAGTGAGACAAAGTTAGATTTGTATACAGGAGACCTTGTCTCAAAAAAAAAAAAGCTAGCTTCCCACTCCCTCAAATTATTTATCCCTTAGAGTAAGGATGTCAAAGTTATGGAAGACAAAGAAAATACAAAAAACTATTCTAGCTCAAGGACAGCTAAATAACTAAATTTCATACATAATACTGGACCAGGACTTTGATCAGAAAAAAAGTAATTTAAAGAATATTATTGGAACCATCAGAGAAAATCAAATATAAAATATATTCAACTTCCTGAAATTGACAATTTGTTTTATAGTTAGGTAAGAGAATACCCCTGGTAATAGAAACTGTGTGGGGAAATATTTATGGATGACATTATTCAAGCCATATATCTGCTATTCACTCTAAATTATTAATTAAATAATAATGACAAAATTATGTGTGTCTTAAAGAGAAAGAAGCAGAAAAATATTATAGTTAGCAATTGGTGGATCTAAGGAACGGGTGGAAAAAGGATATATACCGCATGAACCTTTGAAATTTTTCCAAATGAAAACCCATAGTAAGTACATGCTCTCAGAACCTCTTTTGTTCCGAAGATCTAGTCCTACCACCTAGCTTACTTCTCCCACCAAAGAACATCAGGTGCTGTAACCCATTCAGGACCTTTGCATATGTACTTATAAAATCTTAATGGCAAGCTAGCCAGTGTATGCATTTTTCCTAGCTCGTTTATGTCAGAATGATACACTATTATGCTACAGTTAGACTGTGGATTATGCTGTGGTTTCTGTTTATTCTTTGAGTTTATTAACTTCCTGGTGAAAAACAACTGCTTTAGTAGACACTGGGTCTTACCTCGGTTGCTGGTAAATGGCATTGCCATTGTACTGAGATTATAGTATTTACTTACTACATTGCTTCTCCTGGGCCAATGTCTGCTTATATCTTGTATCCTTCCTGCTTGCTCTTCAGAGATACGGGGCAACCCCCATCTGTTGATCAAGTATCACAGTGGATTCTTTGTGGATGGGAAGTTCCTGTGTTGCCAGCAGAGCTGCAAAGCAGCCCCGGGATGCACTCTCTGGGAAGCATGTATGTTTAATGGGACCTTGGGGTAGGGTAAAGGGCCACTAGGTCAAGTCTGCTCAATGTCAGATTAGTTTTCCAAAAGCAAAATATGCCATGTTGATTGACATCATAGCAATACAGCTTTGTGAATGCTAAGTTAAAAATAAAGTCTAATTTTAGTGTCAGTTGAATCGTACTTCCTCAATATTAACTTACGCCTGTTTTTCATTTCATGAGAAATATTTTTAAAATTGAAACCATAATATACAAACAGAGAGAAAAGGAACATGAACTTGTATTGGTAGGGAGGTGGGGAGAATCCGAGAGGAATTGGAGGAGGGAAAAGAATATAATCAAAATATACTTTACGAAAATGTTTTAATAAAAAATTGAAAACATGGGTCAAGAGATGACCCATTAATGCCTCTCATAGTTCTCTAGTTTAAAACAAACTCGTTAGAATTAAAACGTGGTGAGCTTATCACCACAAACCGAACTGCTAGGTTTCCCACTTGATAAGATGATGGGCTAGAAAGATGACTCAGCAGTTAAGAGCACTGAGTAGCTCTTCCAGAAGTCCAGAGTTCATTTCCCAGCAACCACATAGTGGCTCACAACCAACTGTAATGGGATCTGATGCCCTCTTCTGGTGTGTCTGAAGACAGCTACAGTGTACTCATATACGTATAATAAATAATTCTTTAAAAGAAAGAAAATGAGTGACTGGAGAGGTGGCTCAGTAATTAAGAGTACCAGCTGCTTTTCCAGGGAAGGCCTAGGTCAGGTTCCCAGCACTCACCTGGCACTTCACTACCTGTAACTCCAGTCCCAGTAGATCCAATGCCTTCTTCTAGCCTCCTTGGACACTGCATGCATGTGGTACACGGATATATCCAAGCAAAACACCCAGATAAGCAGGTATAATGGCATATATTTGTAATCATGGTACTCAGGAGCTGAGGCAAGAAACTCTTAGTTTAAAAGTAGTCTGAGCTACATAGCAAGTTTAAGACTAACCCTCACACTGAGACCCTGTCTCAACCCCCCACACACAAGCACACACGCACACACAGAGAGATCGATTCTTCCTTCTTATATAAAAAAGCAAAAAAGAAACCTCATGAAACAACCCTACTTTTTAAAAATATATAGCAAAAGATACAAATTAAAAATGTGATAGTTTTAATTATCACATATACCAACATGATGATGGCTAGCATTACGGGATTTATTTAAAGTGACCAGTCATTCTGTACAGATGAGTTGGCTTCTTAGCATGTGGAAATGAGGTATAAATTGCTTGTTGGATTTAGAGGAACTTGAACTTTCCATCCAGGCATTGCAGTATGTCAGTCACGGGAGGTGGACAAGTGCTGTTTGTGTTGAGCATTGCATGAGAAAGCTCCAGCGTTGCTTGAAGTTCAAGTTCGGTTGATCTGGTGAATGTGCTTCATATCTTTTCTGATTCTCAGTGCGGGGTGTTTTCCTTTGCTCTGTTTGCTTTTCAGATGCTGATCTGCACATTGAAATCAGTGATGAGAAACACAGAGCTCCCACTTTTCCAGAGAGGGTAGTAAGTCCAGATTTAAATTATTTTTAAGGATGAGCTATTTGCACACATGTGTCATTCTATTTTGTCCTAATTCATCATCCTCTCTCTTCTCCTCCCTTTCATATTCTGCATGTGTGTCCTATATATTCCATTACCTCTCATTTTTCCCCTTAAATTTTCTTTCCTCTCTCTTTCTTATTTCTATTTTAGTTCTATGATCTAAACACATACACATTTATGCACAGAGAGACATATGCTTTCATACATACACATATACACATAGTTCTGAATTTAGGTTTTGTATATGAGAGAAAACGTGCAGCATTTATCTTTCTGGCTCTGCCTTATTTGACTTAACATAATGCTTTCCACTTCCCATGTTTTCCCCTATAATCTCATGATTTTGTAAATTCTATTATGTATATGAATCACATATTTTTATCTAGTCATCTGTTGATGGACACTTATGTTTGTTCCATTTCCTTGCTATTGTGAACAGTATAACAATAAATGAACAGTATACATGGGTGTGTATTGCAGCTCGAGTTGGGGGCATAAACCTGGGAAGCAGACCCTAAAAACTGAGGCAGACTAAAGTCTCATGCAATAGCCAACTTTATTCAGAGCATCAGACAATTTACAATCTGAAGGTATTCTGACAGTTGAAGGTCACATGAACAAAGGTCACATGAGTTTAAGTTGTATATATGGTCACAAGGAAAACCATGCTTGGAAACGTCTTTGAACTAACAAAAGTAAGATATTGAGTAATCTGAAATAAACCCACTCCTATTTACTATACCTGGGAGGAGCATGAAAGCACATTCCAAGAACAACCCATGCTATGAAGAAACAGAAGTTACAAAACGTTTGCCTTGTTTCCTTGGAGTTATCTCACAAGCTTTCAGAAATCTTCTCACGCAGCTTCATTCATGGACCATGTTCCAACAGGTATGCAATTATCTCTAAGTGAATAAACTAAAAAGAATTTTGCAAATAGGATATGGTAAATAAACCTACAGTTGCCAGATTCAAGACTCAAAACGTTAGACTTCATGCAAACTTCTCAGCAGAGAGAGAAAAAAACTATGAGCTATCACTTGTATCTATACTTAGTATTAAATAATGTTTCAAGCATAGAACCGTGGTAACATTTTATTATTTATTAACTTCTAGGTCTTTCACTAATCAGTAAACCTATAAATAGTCACCAAAAATGCATTCATGTGAGACAAATCTTTGCAACAGCATCACTCATAACAAATTAACAAATACTGTTTCTTTTCTTACAAACATGGACAAAACTACCTTGTGAAAGTATCCTGGTGATGAAATGGGAGTCTATGGAATATGAAACATTAAAAACATAATTCATTCCCTCTGTTATTCACCCCAAGCCATTTAATGCAACTTCTCTGCTTCCAGATAAATTCTTAGACAGACTCCATAGTTTGCCAGTCACTGTAGTATGATAAAAAATCTTCCCCAATTACTGGTCACTAGAACAACTACCAAAGAGAGCTGGAGATAGTGGCATACACCTTTCACCCCAGAATCTTGGGAGTCAGAGGCAGGCAGATCTCTGAGTTGGAGGCCAGCCTGGTCGAGAGGGGAGGTTGTTCAGAACATCCAGGACTACACAGAGAAACCCTATCTTGGAAACAAAACAACAGCAGCAGCAACAACAACAACAGCCAGCCTCCAAGGTGTCACCATCTGCTGCTATGGCTACCTTTTTCCAAGTTACAACCTCTTCCCTTTACCTTGCAACTGGCAGCCTGCTTTGTGGCAGAGATAGTGGAGTCACTGGGCCTTCTGACCTTTTCAGGACAAAGCCAAGTAACAGAATATAATGAAAAAAAAAAGGACATACTTACATAGCTATACATGGTCCTATTGTCATCTAGTAGTGATGGCAGCTGCATGAGTTTTCCAAAGCATCTTAATCTTATGAGAGAACTGTACCACTTCCCAGCTGAGGGGGCAGATCCAAATGGAACTTTATGACAGGAAAGATGTCTTGACACTCAGCCCTTAAAGCATTTGCCAAACCCCAAGTTTTACACTGGGTTGTCTCACCTATTTTAGACAGATTCCCTTCAAGATGGTTTCTAGCCAACTTATAACCAGGGATGGAGCCTTTCTACAGAAAAACAAACAATACCTTGACAGCTCTAGATCATTAAAATATATGCAACTTGCCTGCCTACTTCTTCTGCTGATAGCCATAGTCTTCTATTCTTAGGATTCCCAGGCAGGTGGCAGCCTCCTCAAATCCTAGGAGGTATTTCAAATAGCCTCTGGGTTCTCTAGGATGTCATCTGAAATGGCATCTCTGGTCTATGGTGTGTTTTAAGTTCTGATTATATTTCTCCTTCTGATAAAAACCCATATCATTTTCCTGAATCAACACAACTGACAAAAACAACTCATTATAAAAATACATTAGGATTTTATACATCCAGTTTCATGTCCATACAGATTTTCAAAATGTGACATTATTTGGAAACAAGATGTGTTCAAACACATCACATCACATCAGGGTCAGGATGAGATCATACAGAGCAAGAGTGGGTCATAAGGCTGAAGGCTGGTGCTTTTGTAAGATAGAAGGCATAGGGAGATGAATACACAGAGCAGATGGCACTGTAAAGACCTATGCAGACACTGCCCCCCACTTTCTCTCCCCCTCCACCTCATGACACGCGTGCATGCATACATGTGTGTGTATGTATGTGTATGTATGTGTGCTCACGTGTGCATATGGGTGTGCATGTGTGGAAGTTTGTGTGTGCATGAGTGCTTGCATGTGTGACTACAGTACTTGTAGTACTTAGTAGAAAGCATATTTTCTGAACTGGGGGGGTACAGCCTTATGGGTATTCTACTCAGATAGCATTTGAATAATTTTATAATGCATTTATCTTTGAAGAGAACCCTTCTTTGAATTTTATCAGTGATAGGATCCTTTATAACAAGTAGCTCTAGGACAGCAAATCCTCAACTCCAGATAAATGATATCCCTGAAACAAAAAATGAAAAGAAAATACAATGCAAGAAAAAAATCAAGTTTAGGGTTCATACAGAATGAACTTGTAATAGACTCTAATGTACACTCAGAAAAGTACACAAATATGTTTAGCTTGTGAATTTTCAAAAACTGAGCCAATCTGCATAAAACACATTCAGATTAAGAAACAGAACATCAGGAAGTGCCAGTGGTACTTAGGTTTTATTTCAGTTAGCACATTAGTCAGGAGCAATTGCTAGCCAAATAGATAGATGTTCAACCTCATTGATTGTTTGCTTGATTTACCCAAATACCTCCTCACACAGAGATAAACAGACAGACAGACAGACAGACACACACACACACACACACACACACAGAGGAGAGATAAACAGATGGATGGATAAATAGATAGACAGATAGATAGATAGATAGATAGATAGATAGATAGATAGATAGATAGATAGGCATAGAGATAGATTGCACAGTAACTTGTCTGTCTTTTTTTTATTCCGTTTACGGAACTTTTAATTTTTAAAAGTGATTATATTTTATTCTCATTGCGTATAAAAATCTATCATATGTTTATACTACTGAACTGTTATTCTTTTTTTGTCCTAACAAATTATCACAAATTTGGTAGCTTAAAGCAACATAATTTATTGAGTTATTGCTTCATAGTTCTGAATTTCAAAAGCCTAAAATGGGTCTAGCTCATTGTTTCTTCTGGAAGCTGCAGGGTCAATCATTGCTTGCCTTGCTCAGCTTCTGAAGGCTGCCATTTGCAGTGGTTCCAGATACCTTCCTTCATCTTCAGCACCGGAGGGACAGCAGCTCCTCTGTTCTCTGCCTCTGCTCACATGGACACATGTTCTACCTAATCCCTGGCACATCTGATCATATCAGGTTCATCTCTGTCTCTCAGAATAATCTCTCCATCAAAAACATCTTAATTTAGTCACAGCCAGCAGAGTCTCTATCACCATGAAAAATATTCAAAGATTCTGCAAGTTAGGACATGGACATCTGGGGAAGCCATTTTTTTTTTAGCCTACTGCAGCAATAATATATTTTCTATCTTATCATCTTGATAAGTATTTTGACAGTTTTCAATTTTATCAAATTCTATTTATTCTACTATGGCCATTATTTTTTATACATCTTTGAGTTTTTGCTGCTGGATATAGCGTATAATTGCTGCCCTATAGGATATAGACACCCATCCTTACAACATACTGAAAATGAGTTTCCAACTAACAAAAGCATGAGTGAACTGTGGCTCTACATCTTTGTTGATGCTTACTATTATCTCTGTACCTCCCTCTTTTTCTTTCTTCCATCTTCCCTGTTTTATGTAGGAACTGATATATTTTGTTCATGGATCTGTGTCTCTTTTGTAATACAATAAAATCTCTTGTCCTCCAAAGCTGAAGATTCCAAGGGCAGTTCCTGTTCTCAAAATGGATGCAGCATCTTCAAGTGCCATTCCACCTCAATATGACAGCCACTCAAAAAGCTATGGTTCCCAGCCTACCATCAACATACGCTATATTCCAAGGGAAGACTGCCCTGACTGGTGGCAAGTAAGAAAACTGAAAAGGTAAGGCTAAGCATTTAAGCTGACTACCTATAATATAGAATATAGAATGTAGAATATTTGTTGCCCCATAGCTTCAGACTACAGGCTCAAAGCTGGTAGTCCAGGCCTTAGCTGAACTAGGGTGGTCATCTCCAGAAACATTGAGTACTTGAACTAAAAGTGTAGGGAAGCCAAGTGGCCCCTCTGGAGCTGAGAGTATAGATTTCAACGATCCTATCTAAGGTTCCTCATGATAGTTTTAGCATTTTAGCCCTTCCCCTTCTCGCTCTCAATTCCTCCAAATAACTGCCTAATCCTAAGCATAGAATCTGTAAAAGGTCTCCCTTATGTAAAAGGGTGAGTTTACAGTAGCCTTACTTAGTTCATTCAGGTTTTCCACCAATGATGCTATCCAAACTCGGAATTGAAAGCACATTGAAAGGGAGTCTCTCTTTGGGGTTTGTTCCATATTTGATGCTCAATAGATATTTAACAGAATGGCAACCAGATCATGTAGGAAGGGTCAAGTGTTATCCCTTCCTTTTTTTGCTGCCTTAGACTTCAGCCCCACCATACTGTCCACGGCCTGTCATGCTTCCTTTCCAAGGGCTGTTGATGTCAGTCTCTACACAGAGTGAACTCAGAACATACCTCTGACACATCGTTTATCTCTTTTTATGTTGTTATTCCTTGACTCTTCTCACCCTCACTAGTTTTACTTAAAAGCAAATGTCTTACTGTACCAATGATTCAGCCACAGAGTCATGTGGAACCTGAAAGAACGTAAGTATGTACCATTGGATTTGAAATGTCTTTAAAAATAACAAATCATGGTCTTTCACTCTAGGGAACAACTAGTTTCCGAGTGCATTGTCTAGACCTGATTGCTGAGGGAAGGCTGCATTTATTTGTCTTTTGCCCCATGTGCTTATAGATCTGGGCTGGCAAGATGGCTGAATGCCTGAGTGTCGGATTCAAGCTATTGCATGTTGTTTCTCTCTGTCTGTCTGTCTGCCTCTCCTCTCTCTCTCTCTCCCTCTCTCCCTCTCTCTCTCTCTCTCTCTCTCTCTCTCTCTCTCTCTCTCTCACACACACACACACACACACACACACATACACACACATACACACACACACACACTGAATGTAAAAATAAAATACAAGGCTAAATAAATTGCTTTGCCTCAATGGAAGTTTTTTACAGAGGAGGAAGGCAAACATCTCTTCTAGGGATGGGGGAGGCTGGTAGAACAGGTGAAGAGGAGACATTTTAGAATCAAGGGCATTTAGAATTCTCTAGGCATATCTTAAAACAAAGCCAGAGGATCATTTCCTTGTCAAAGCAGCCTGTCCCTGTGAATTGTAGTTTAGGGGGGAAAAATTAAAAAGGCTGGGCTGTGAAGGCAATCAGGAAACAGGATCGAAATTCTAGACAAAGAAACCTTTGGACTTTAGGAAGAGGTAAACACGTCTTCATGCTCTTAAAATGATGGATTGCAGAGGCCTATGCTAATCTTGCTGCTTCATCTGTGTCTAGATGAGCTGTACAAAGTTCTTAGCTCCAATCACATCAACAGAGAGAAGAAAAATATACTTAGCAAATATGTAAAGGACAGAGTGTTGTGCATCCACAGGAGAGACAGAGCAGAGCTAGTCAGGCTGCCTCCTGATCTAAGTTTCCTGCTGCTGAAGTGATTTCGATCGTTACTAACAGGTCTCACTCATTCAAGAATATTACTTCTCTAAAAGGACCAAAATGTCAAATAAAGTCATATAGTTAAGACAGATCTGAAACAAATCACTTTCTTACTTAACATTCAATAATCATACATTTATGAATGTACTGTCAACCTCAACAAAACCACACAGTTGTCACCTCAAGGGGGTAAGAACGAGTTTATTCTGTATATGAGTGGCCATGTCCCAGGATCAAAAATTGAGGTCACCCCAAATTTCATGTTTTAATGAGATAGCAGTCTTATGAAGTTCTCATAGAAACAGAACAAAGCCATAAAGCAAAACATTTTTCAGTGGGTGAAAACATAGTGTGTGGGGTATAGCAAAGGGGGAGCGCCTGTGTTATAGACCTCAGCTGTTACCACATGACTATTTAGCTTTGGGGTTTGTAGAAGCTATTGGTTGTTAAGTCTCAAAGAAACCAGCAACAAATGGCTAACCAAGGTGTCCAAAGCAGGCGCCGACTAACTCTCTCAGCATTATTCAGTACCTATGGCCCTCCCAGAATTTTTCACCCCAACCCCTACCCTAGATGTCCACCTTCCAGAGAGAAGCTTTGGCTCTCTTTCCCCCAGCTACTTTATCTCCTATATAATACAGTCATTATGCCTACACCTTGGCCTGGGCTGCTTTGGTTGGTCTGCCCAATCCTGTCTTTCTTTCCCACTCCTTCCCTCCTCTCATGGTCTGGTTTAGTCTGTTGGCCATGTTCACCTTGGAGTCTTCTCTATGCCTGCTTTCTGCCTGGAGCCTACAATAAAAATCTTCTCCATGCTCTATGAGTAGTCAAGTCTTTTTATTTCATGTTTTCAGAGGTCTGTTAATACATTGCAGAGGTTTTACTGTCAGTCACAGATAATGTGTTTATAAAAATATAAAGATAAAGAGAATATGTTCTATGGGTGTGAGGTGAGGCATGGGGGAAAAGGATGTTTCACTGGGCCCATGCTGAGGCATCCCTTCCCCCTGAGGGACCAGCCACACAACAGTATAGTATAGAATAGAGTTTATTCATGGCATGGGAAGGGGAGTTAAGAGGGTAGTAGAGGCAGAGAGAGGCAGAGAGAGGGAGAGAAGAGACGTAGAGGCCAGCCATGAGCAAGTGGAGAGGGAGCAAGGGAAGGGGGAAGGGGCAAGGGGACAGAGGAATCAAGAGAGCAAGAGAGCAAGAGCAAGAGAGAGAGGAGGGGGCAAGCAGCCCCTTTATAGTGGGCCAAGCATACCTGGCTGTTGCCAGGTAACTGTGGGGAGGAGCATACCTGGCTGTTGCCACGTAACTGTGGGGGTGGAGTTTAGAATGCTAACGACAGGGATGATAGGCCATACAGAGAGGGACAAGGACTGGCTGACAAGAGAACTAAAGATAGCCTGAGATAGATAAAATGAAATTAGGTTCTGGACATGCAACATTTCAACGTCTCCACAATCGCTCATGTTCCAATCTGTTAGCCTTGTAGAAGGGCCAGTGGAAGGTATGACTGCTTTCCAGGAACTTCCATTTTCACCACACTAATCATATACCTTTACTTGTAGTGAGGAAGACTTTGCCCGCAGTAACCAATTGGAAAGAAATATTGTATCTCACAGCACCTCAAAGATGCCATGGTAAATCCAATTGAGATACTACTTTATACTCAAAGTTTACTTCTGCATACAGAAAAGACTAACCACATTTGAAATAAGTTTGCAGTGAGGCTTTATATGCAAGGTAACTATAGTCCAAAATGTCCATGTCATATGCCTCTGAATACATATGTGCTCTCACTGAGGTTTCCTTGGTTAAGGTTTTCCTCACACCAACTATATCTACTCTTTAGTTATGAAGTACTCTGGTACTATGATATGCTGCTTCAAGCAACTTTAACAAGAGAGAAAGCAACTCGAAATAAATGATTCCCTAAGAATAGCTCTGTGCACATCACCAACATTTAAAAAGTATTATTATTTTTTTTATTTTTATATGCATGAGTGTTTTGGTTGCATGTATGTAAGTGTACCACATATGTGTAGCGCCCACAGAGGCCAGAAGAGGGCATTGAATCCCTTGGAATTGGAGTTACAGCCGGTTGTGACATGCCAAGTGGGTGCTGAGAACTGAACCAAAGCTCTCTGCAAAAGCAGGAAGTGCTCTTCACCACGGAGCCATCTCTGAAGGCCCAGCATCAACTTTTTAAACTTCCTACGGTAGCCATCTTTGTAGGAATCTTCACGTGTTTCATAAGCTTGCTCTTCTGAAAGAGTCTAAACAACCTGGTTGAATTCCCAGGAGCCTGTCAGGTTGAAGAGGTGTTCTCTTCCTGCACTAGCCATAGATGTATCTTGCAAGTGATTGACTTTTTATTTTGCTGATACCTTTCCCAAGAGCAAAGGGGAAACTTAGAAGTCTTGATTTTGCGTATGTGGACACAATAACTTGGTATTGCTATACTAGGCAGTTGTATTGTTTCTTGCTTTCCTTGTTTGTTTGGGATTCATGCTGTTTCTCAACTCTTCTTAAGGGGATTCCCCGAGTCAAGTTCATCTGAAGAAGAGGAAAATCTGGATGCTTATGAGTGAGTGTTGAAAGTCTTGTATGTTTTTCTAAAACTAGAGTTAGGTATTTTTATTTGATTCCTTGAAGGCATTAAAACAGATGGCTAGACTCTCAGCAGGCTAGATTTACATGGGTAAATTCATGTGAGGCTCTGGACCATTTTTCTAAACGGTACATGGTAACGAGTTCAGTTGTTATCAGTGAGGATGTTTTCCCCAGTCTGGACCATCTAAGTCTGCTGCATATACTCAGGATTTATTAAGTGCTGAATGTTTTCATTTCATAGATAAGTAATATAATGGTTCTACTCATAAGTTAGTTGCTGGATCCCTCTAATCAAGGTAATGTTTGAAAGCTCTTACTAAGGCATGTGGAATGCTGCATTAACTTCACACAGCAGCACACTGAGCTATTAAACATAACAGCACTTAGGTCTATAGAGTCTTATTCATAGGATGACCTCAGTATTTGGTATTACTGTTGGGATCCTTGACAGAGAGAAAAGTTCCAATAGCCATCTGATACAAATTCGTCCGTTCTGGGAAAATAAGAATAAGTGGCCACTGAAACTGTCCTTGGGTGGGCCTAAAGTTATGGCCACTTTAAGGTTCTTTCCAAAATTCAGGGTTTCTGTCATTCTATAAATACTGACCTTATTGTTTCCTAGACTTAAAAATTTGTGATCATGAAAAATTATAATAGTATATCGTATTGTATGTTGCGTCACTCAACATTTAAAGGACTTTAGAAAGTTTTAGCATTCATATGTACATTGGGATTCCATTAGTTCTCTTTTTGAATGAGTGCTATTATTTGGTTTATTGGTTACATGTGAAGTGAGACCTTTTACAATAGACCTGTATGTTTCCTCTTCTCCTTTAATCTATAATCTATCACCAGATTCTAAGCATACCTGTCACATTAGGGAAGATGTGGTATAGCCTCTATTCTCTCGTGGTTCTGCTTCTTTTCTACATTCTAGTCTCCTATTATAGTTAACTTTAGCTATCAACTTGATGGAAACCTGGGAAGAGAGAACTTCAATTGTAGAATTGCCTTCATCAGAGTGGCCTATGAGTATGTCCATGGGGCATTTTCTTGATTCATAAGTGAAAGGGTCCTCACAGCTTCAAATTTTTTAAAACAGCAAGTGAACTCCCCAATCCTTGACTGCTTTAGCCCCAGTGAACTACAGAACAATATAGAAGCTCTAATGACTCCCTGGTCAATGGCAAGAATCGCACTAAAGATTTAGTGTCCTGATGGCTCTCTACTATGTTAAGTGGTCAAAATAAAATGATCAGGATTTTAAACTTTTCCAGCCACTTCATGTCATTGACATTTGCTATCTAGAGTGAACATCTGTTCTTTCCACTTGCTGCTAATTACAGTGTTTAGGGATGAGGCCCATAACTCATCCTATGTGACTGTGAATGGTGTCAGCACAGTACATGAGACCAGGATCTAGTCAAGAGCACAATGGACGGAGCAGGGGCATATGACCCAGAAAAGACCAGAGTCCTTCAGTAGGGTGTGATTTGTGGGCCCATACTCTCCTGTTTTGGAGCTCAGATCTTGAGGCTGTAGACTGTGGCTGATATCACCCCTTTATGAGGAGAGGACTTGCCTAAAATTGAAACCAAGAAACAGAAACAAGAGTTGGAGGAGTCTAACAACAGGTTCTGCATTGCTAACTGTGCCATCTCATTGTGGCTTCCCGGATGCATATACTGTGTAATCCGATCAAAGAGTCATCCTTGAACATAATCTCCCCATTAGGCAATTCCCAAAACACAGTAAGTTCTTAGCCCATAGTTGTTCAGTCCCATGGATCTTCTATAAATGATTTCAAATAGCAGAATCATTCAGAAACAGCACTGATCCATTTTCTCTGGTGTCCTTGGGAGGGAACACTTGGCCCAGAGGTCAAACAGATGCAGCAAACTGTGCTTCCTATTTTGGCTCTTTTCTGTTAAGGACCAGAGAAAATCCTGGGTGATTTTCATCTTGCTTTCAACATAGTGTTATCAATATCCCTTTCTTCCTCTGAATCTTGATCTGGCATCCAACACTGATCTTTTACACTAAAAAAAAAAAAAAATGAATACTGCAAAGCTCTGCAGTAGCCTTCCTTCAAACACTTCTGTGGGGATTTTCCTTTATGGAATACACAGGCCAACTACAGCAGACACAGGGCCTCCTTCATGCCTGTGCACATGCCACCCTCCAGATTGTCCTTATAATACCAGGCCATGGGTAGCCCCGCTGCCCTCACCATTCCAGATCATGGTCTTCAGTCCATTTATTTATTTTTAAAACAAAAAATCCTACCTGACTTTCCCATATATCTTTGCCTCCTGACTGGATATCATCTTAGATGTTTACCTCTTCCTGTTTTGAAGAAATAATTAAAAAGCATTTTCTTTGAGACTAGTTGATATAAAATGTGCTTCTATTGAGTTATTAAAATAAATGATTGGGTTGAAAGACAAAAGTGTTTATCCTTGGCTACCCTGGCTTTCCCATCCTTCCCTACCCTGGCTTTCCCATCACAATCATCGGGGATCTAATCTCTGGTCCTTGTTCAAAACAGTGAAATGTAGACTAGTTTAGAAGTCACCTTGACAGACTCTAGCAGCCTACTCATAATTTGATATTACCTAGACCTCACTCCAGAAGTAAAATTGGGAGATAGAGACTAGGAATTCGAGTCTTGAAAAATAGCGTCAGGTAATACTGTCCAATAATTAGGTTTGAAAATCCATATTATAGGCCTATGCCTCATTTTACAGACTCAAAAGTTGATGGACAAGTTGTATAATTTAAAAATGATTAATTCTCAAATCCAGAATTCTTTTACAGCTGGTTTGCTGGGAATATCTCCAGGTCACAGTCTGAGCAGCTACTGAGACAAAAGGTAAATTATAACGTTTTCCTCTACTCACCTCAACGTGTGTGTGTGTGTGTGTGTGTGTGTGTGTGTGTGTGTGTTTACATGTTAAGCATTCATTCCTACAGCTAGATTACATTTGTATCCCAAGAATATCTGTCTCTGGCTAGTCCCAGGATGAATGCATTTCTCTGAGAAACATTTTTGCTAATGTTTCAACTCACCATGGTATTGGCCTATGGATTACTAGCATCTCCTATTGCCTAACTCTACCTGTGTAATGCATCACCTCAAGCTGTAGGAGCCACTCTGGTTACCAAGAGGCTTGCTGTCTCTTTGCCATATACTCAACAAGCTTTTATTTGAAAATAAATAAACTACCCCAAAACTTAGTGGCCAGAAACAAGATTTGTATTTCTCACAATTCTGTAAGTCAGCTCATTCACGCTAATGTTTTGCTGATGAGTTACTGGGGGTCAACTGGGGTGCCACAGTTCTTCCTTGTATGGCCTCTCCAAGCATCTGATTTGGGCCCTCATTATAGAACAGAAACCATTCAAAGAGGACAAGCTCAGCAGTGCAAGTACTTAGGGACCCTCTGCTTTAGCAGCATTGGCTAGTGTCCCATTGCAAGTCATATGTCGGAGTCCAGAGTCAAGGCAGGAGGAGATAGCACAGAATCATAAATAGGAGAGATGATCCCATTTTTTTCGGGGCTGGAGATGGAACCTATATGACAGTGTATGCTAGGCGTGCCTCCCTAGTTATTTTTCTACTGCTATGAAGAGATACCATGACCAAGGCAACCTATATAAGAAAGAATGCATTTCGAAGGGTTAATCCATGACCAGTCTTGGTGGAGAACATGATATCAGGGAAGCAAGCATGGTGCTGGAGCAGCAGCTGAAAACTTACATGTTGAGGCAACAACCTTGAGACACAGAGAGCCAACTGGAATGGTGTGGGCTTTTGAAATTTCAAACCCCACACCCAGTAACACAGCTCCAACCATGGACACACCTCCTAATCCTTCCCAAACAGTCCACCAACCAGGGACCAAGCATTCAAACATATGAGCATGTGGAGGCCATTCTCATTCAAAACAACACACTGCGCTATATACGCTTGGCCCAAGAAAAATAACTTGATGTGAGTTATCAATAGAATTATTTTTCTCATCTAGATTTCACTGCTCATTAGCACCTAAACCAGAGCACAGAAGATGTGATATGGAATTAATTTACTTAATTTTATTGCTAATTGATATGAACTTACCTATACCTTTTGATCTATTAAAATGGTACTTTACTACAATTCAGTCTAATAAAACACTAAACACACAAATTATGTTTCAAGATGTGCTCAACAGAATGTGATAGACTCACTTGGCAAGCTGTTATATCCATAGTTTAGTGTGCTTTTTCTGAATCTTGCTCTGGTTACAAATTGGCATAAATCACTGAGAAAGATAAACACCTCCACTTTAACAAAGTGTTTATTCTTCATTTTTAGTTTTCTCAAACATTTTCAGAATATGATATAGTGTTATATCATATATATTTGTGATATACAGCAATTTTATATATAGAGAGAGAATATATAATATACATAATAGATATTATAGAATATACATTACATTATATATAATATACACAATATATATTATATATATAATGTACATTATATATAATATAGATAATATATATTATATATATGAATACCTAAATAGGGAAAAATTAAACTTTCATAATTATAAAACTGAAATATTTTTTAGAAAGTTGCAAATTACCTACGAAAAAAGAGTTCACACAGGATGGATCTATAAAGATATTGACTTGAGTGAGGATAAAACTCAAAGGTAAAGCCCTTGCTTAGTAAAGATCAGGCCCTGGCTTCCATCCCCAGAACTCAAAGAGAAAAACAGAAGGAAGGGAGAGGGAGAGGAGGAAAGGAACTGAGTGAGAAATGGAAGAAAGCTAAGCTGTAGGACACCTATGTGCTAACTGTTGGGTAACCTGTCCCTTTGTTGATATTTAAAGTGCATCTAAAAATATTTTTGCTTACTACCTATATAAAAATCATTTTCAAAAATAATGACCATTATTCCTCCTTTTCAGGGAAAAGAAGGAGCATTTATGGTTAGAAATTCCAGCCAGATGGGAATGTACACAGTGTCCTTATTTAGTAAGGCTGTAAAGTAAGTAAAATGTAGACTTATTTGCTTTTTCCTCTTGTGACCGTTGTTTGAAAACAATGATCATTTATATTCTATATTTTGAGCTGAGACATCACTCTTGAACTCTGGAATTTGGGATCAAAGTATTTGTGTTGAATATGGCCATTAGCCATTGCCTTCCTATCCTCTACTTACAAAAAGTTATGCTCTGGGTGACCTTCTCCTGTCCACTCCAGACAAGGCAGAGTGCTGTGAGCACAGCACACCTCCATAAACATTCATTGAAACAACAGTGTGGGTTCCTTGGAGTCAACCCTAAGCATAGAAAGAGAAACATAAAAATAGCGATAGCACTTCCAAACTCACAACCCAACCTGCCTGCTGAGCAGAAAAAGCTTGCCCCAGTGACCACCTCTCAGTGAGCCTTTCCTGGGGGGTTAAATCAAGGTATCTGTGTTTTCTGAGTATTCTTCATCAGCCTGCCTGCCTGTCTGTCTGTCTGTCTGTCTGCTGGCCTTTGCAGGTAAGAGTTCTAGTTTAAAGTCAAACTTCTCTTCCCATTTCAGGCCTTTATTATATTGAACATGTTTCTTACCCTGTTGTGGGCCCGAACGTCCTCATTGCAAAGGGATGTATAATAATGATTTTTAATGTATTCAAAACAACAAGGTGTTGTAAAAAAAAATAGCAATGGTTACTGCAAATTAGGCCTGTGACCAATTACACACAATTAAAATTACTTCTCGCATTCACATCAGTAGTACTTGTTGAAAGATTGTGTGTCCATCCAATAGGGAGCCACTGAATTTAAATTCACCAAGCTAACAACAGCTTTGAGGTGGCCAAATGTCAACTAAAAGCCATAATTAAAGTGCTGCAATCCTGTACTACTTAGTATCTGTAGTTCAATGAATTTGGATTGCCATGCAAGGGCTTGCGTTATAATTACTAGCCACTTGGATGTGTTTTGTCTAATGTTTTTTCAACAGTTTTTTGTTTTAATGGTTTTTAATGTTTTTTGTCTAATGTTTTTTAATGTTGTTTAGTGAATAAATCGAGATTTACCTCTTTTTTTAATGATTTTTCTGTTCTATGAATGAAATCACTTAATCCACGTATTAGATTAGGATCCTGTCTGGCATACAGTAACACCAAATGAAGGAGCGATTATTGTTAATGGTACTGTTTTTAATAATAAGTAGTTCCATCTACTCTTGAATGCCTGACCCTTGGGTGTGTAAGACTTCCCAGTGTCAGCCATCATCATCAGGAGCCCCCTCCAGAAGTTGATTTCCTTGAGACAGAGCCTCACAACTCTTGAGCCTTTGTGTTCCCAGTGCTGTGTTTACAGGCATGCACCATCCAGAAATTTATAAGTCACTTCCCATGGACTAGTACCTCTTGTATTCCTTGTAAAGCCCCTCCAAAGTAAATAGGACCCTTTACAGATGAGGAGATTGGGGTTCAAAGAGCACTTTTAAAGTCTAGCCCATGAGGCAGAATAAGTGAGCAATCTGACGCTAAGCTACCAAATAATCAAATAACCAAGTCATATTTTTTTTGTCCATACTCTGAAACCCTCAGAGTTTTGGGGATGGGGGTGAACTGACACCGAATTAATATGGACCATTTGAAAGAAATATTTTTTAACAGCTAGATTGAATGACTTGTGTAGATATGTGCCCCACCATACACAGCATGCCTGTTTGTAATAATTAGATGATAAAGATATTTTATTTCGAGATTTGTTTTTTACAGAATACCTACTTCCAATTTGAAATAACAGAGTGTATCTTGAATGACCATATAGCATTTGCCAATACCAGAATCCATGCCTCTAATAAGCACATATACTAGATTTTACATGGTCATTGGCTGAAACAAATCTAACTAGAGAACATGCTGTTGACTAAGCATCAAAATTATGGCACTCTGAATACAGCCAAATGAAATATTAGATGTTCCCCTCTTTAAACTTTATCAGCCCAGATTCATTTTTTAAGTTGATCCAGTATAAAATTATTAAACAAATAAGAAATTAAATGAAAGCAATATCCCTTTTTAAATAGTTTTGAGGTTATAATTTAATTACATTTCTCCCTTGCTTTTCTTCCTTCCAGACCCTCCCATATACTGGTCCCCAGTCTCCTCAAATTCATGGTCTCTTTCTTCAGCAATTGTTATTGCATGCATATATGTATGCATATATAGTCCTAAATATCATTTGTTGAGCTTAGTCAGGATTACTATTGCCGAAACAAAATGCCATGGCCAAAAAGCATCTTGGGGAGAAATTGGGTTCACTATTGAAGGAAATCAGGGCAGGAACTCAAACAGGGCAGGATCCAGGAGGCAGGAGCTGATGCAGAGACCATGGAGGGGTGATGCTTACTGGCTTGCTCACTGTGGCTTGCTCAGCCAGCTCTCTTATAGAACCCAAGACCACCATTCCAGAGACGGCACTACCCAGAATGGGCTGGCCTCATACCTATTCACCACTAATTGAGAAAATATCTTACAGCTGGATCCCATGGAGGCATTTCCTCAACAGAGACTCCTTTCTCTCTGATGACTCTAGTTTGTGTTGACACAAAAACCAGCCAATACAGCCCTGACATCCTTGTATGTTCCTTGTATGTATGTTTCCAGGGCCAAACGTTAGGCATTAGACAACCAATTGGTGTGCTCTTCTTGGGGGAGGACCAGCTTTCTTGCTCTCAGCTTTCCTTGGTTGCCTGGAGTTCTTTGTGTAGGGCTGAAGCCTCATGGGCTTTTCCCCATCCAGTCTGGCATGTTCACTGGTGTCATTCTTGTCCAGCTCACACTTGGCAGTCATGTTTGTGAGACTTCATGAGTATATCTTCTGATCTTATCAGGAGACACAATCTTACAGCAAACTCCCTGATCCTCTGGCTCTTACAATTCTCCCATTCCCCCTTCCACAATGTTCCCTGAGCCTTATCTTAAGGTAAAGGAATTTTTATAGAAATGTCCATTGAAATTTGGAAAGCAAAACCCTTTAATGAAACGTCATCAACTCATACTGACACCACCAGCAAATCAGCCATCTGCAACACAGAGAAATGCCCTTTCTCCTCCTGTGGCATTGTTCTTGCATGGCAAGTATTATGTGTCTATGTGTGTGTGAGCACACACACACACATGCCCCACACAACCTCATCCAATCTTTATAAAAACCAGAGGAGGAAGCCAGTGAGTGGTAGAACTGAACTGAACTCTACAATCTAAGACAGGTTTGTTATTCCTGATTAACCTTAATTATTGTACATAAACTCATCACAATATTGTCAAACTGGAAGAAAAGAAATGTTTTTCTTTTTGTGAGGGAAGGTTTGTTTGTTTGTTTGTTTGTTTTTGTTTGTTTGTTTGTTGAGACAAGGTTTCTCTGTGTGATCCTGGCTGTCCTGGAACTCACTCTGTAGACCAGGGTGGGCCCAAACTCAGAGATCCACCTGTCTCTGCCTCTCAAGTGCTGGAATTAAAGGTGAACACTACAACTGCCTGACCCAGAAGAAAGTGTTTTATGTGGAAAGTATATGCAATGCACTCATTGGATCATAGCATGGTTGACACATAGAAAATGCCTGCTAAACTGATGGTAAGAACTAGTATTGCTGCTGCTTGGAAAGAGGAGGAGGTCTAGATATTTAAGTACGCCATGATCCTCATGCTTTTCTTCCTGCATGCTCCATTCCCAAAGGAACTCTAGAGTAAGAATACACACAACCTAATCACTTTTGCCTACACAATTTGCTCCCAAATATTATCTTAAAGGACAATTTATGTTCTCACATGATCCTAAAGAACATCAAGGCTCGTACTCATCAAAGACAGATCCTGTAGATTCTCTTTGTATATATTCTAAGGGAGGAACAGTACATGAAATTAATTCCCCCCAAACTATTATTATTTATTAACTGTTCTTGGGGGCACTCATGTGTGGAGGTCAGAGAACAGTTTGTGGAAGTCAATTCTGTCTTTCCAGCATGTATTTCATGGAAACTGAACTCAGACTGTCATAGTTGACTGCAGGAACAATTACTGGCTGAGCCGCGTGGTTAGCACCTCAAGTTGAAATTTATTGTGCATGAATTTTGTATAACCACATAGGACACACTGAGTTCAGAGAAGATCGTTCTTCCATAATTATTGATTGTCATGGATGCTTTCAGAGAAACACCAGATGTCAAGTTTGACTAACCATCCCTGTCTTCCTATTCTTCAATTTGTAAATAGATTCAAAATAATTATCCACTCATTATTTCATCAAAATTTTGTTGTGTGTTTAAAACTTCCTAACATTGTCTTTCTTCCTTACTAGTGATAAAAAGGGAACTGTCAAGCATTACCACGTGCATACCAATGCTGAAAATAGATTATACCTGGCCGAAAACTACTGCTTTGATTCCATTCCAAAGCTCATTCACTATCACCAACATAATTCAGCAGGTAGCTTATTTCTTTTTTTTTTTCCTTTTATGGGATGGGCCCTCACATATAAATGTCAGCTTTCTTGGATACCACTGACCCTGTTAATATTCTTGATTAATAGGATACCAAGAAATGAGGGAAAATGCTATCAATTTCTGTCTGTTATGATTTGTAGCTCACACCTCCTCAAATATAATATAATACACTCTATAAAACCAGAAGGAATAAGGTTGATTGAGTTGAGCGGCTTAAGAGAAAAGTTCTTTTTCTTTAGATTTTATCTATATTTTAAAAAGTGTGTGTGTGTGTGTGTGTGTGTGTGTGTGTGTCTTGTGGGCATGAATGCAGTACCCACAGAGGCCAGGAGGAGAGGGCATCATATCCTCGAGAGCTGCAGTTACAGATGATTGAGAGCCACCTAGTGTGGGTGCTGGGAACCAAGCTCAGGTCCGCTGAAAGAGCAGTACAGTGCTCTTAACCACTAAACCATTTCTTCAGGCCTACAAGGAAAATTGTCTTAATAAAACTTTATTTCTAGAGTTTTTTTTCCTAGACCATAAAAGCAAGTTGATTATAAAATTCACATATTAGAAAAATGAGCATCATTGGATTGGTAACTTCTCAGTACAGGATAGTGTCAATCATGAGATCTTTTTGTATATGGATGATAATATTTGTTGTGAATTACATATTCATAAACATTACACTTTACAGAGATGAAATCATTATTAATATACTATTCCATTTCTCTTCCTACTAACCCTAACTCAGAGGACTTTCCATGCAGTTATTCATGGCTTACCTTATTCTCTTCAACGGCTATGTATAATTCTAGTACATTTTGTAGTAACCCCCTGTTGGTTAGCAATGGATCATGTGTGATATTTTTATATTTTAATGAATAGTTTATTGCACAGCACCGCACATATAGCTGTGTACATTTGCTTGAATGATTCTATTCCTAGTTTTACAAAGGCTATGAGCATTTAAAAATGTGAAGTTGTCAAATGGTTTGCAGAAGTGTACAATCCTACTAGTAACAATTTTTTTATATTAGATATGAGCTACTGTTTGCTCTTAAAATATTGCCTAGGTGATGAGTACCCCTATTTTCAGTAATAAGTTTCTATGGGAGAGTAGTATATGTTGTGCACATGTGTGTGTGTGTATGTGCATGTACATATGTACATATATGTGTGTAAAGGCTTGAAGTATGTGGTAGTTAGATTGAAAATGGCCCCACAGGCTCATATTTTGAATGTGTACTTATTAGGAAATGGCACTATTTGAAAGAATTCGAAGGATTAGGAGGTGTGGCCTTGTTGGAGGAAGCTTATTACTGGCCGGTGGGCTTAGAGGTTTCAAAAGCCTATACAAAGGCCTAGGTTCTCTCTCTCTCTCTCTCTCTCTCTCTCTCTCTCTCTCTCTCTCTCTCTCTCTCTCTCCCCCTCCCCCCATGGAGCAGGATGTATGTCGCTCTCGGCTACTGCACCAGCACCTTCCTTCATGTCATCATGCTTCTCACCATGATGATAATGGGCTAAACTTCTGAAACTGTAGGCCAGCTCCAATTAAATGTTTTCTTTTATAAGAGTTACCATGACAGGATCTCATCACAGCAATATAACAGTGACTAAGACAAGGTCAATATTGGGTGCCTTCCTCAGTCACTCTTCACCTTATTTTTTTGACACAGCATGTCTCACTGAACTTGGAGCTTAATGAGTTGGTTAGTCATCAGTCTCCAGGGATTTGTCTGCCCCTGCCTTCTCAGTGCTAGCATTAAAGATGTGCACCACAGTGCCAGATTTTTACATAGGTACTGGGAATTCGAACTCATATCCTTATGCTTCTGCTTCAAGCTCTTTACTAACTGTGCCAGTACTAATTGTACTAACTGTCCAAGGTCTATAACAGTATTCATGACAGGAAGTGACTTGGTGAATTTCCAACAGTGAATGAAAATAAGCCATGGGCTCTGAGTTTAAGCAGTGCTACTGTGTCTGACTTGATTTCAATTCCGTTTTGGTTCTTGTTTGTATTTTTTTCTCAAATGTCTTCAATTGTTTACCTTAACAAACAGCATCTCTTGGGAATCTCTTGGCAAACAGTTATCTCTCAATAAATAATTTCACCTTAGAGGATACACAGGATATAAAAAAATATTAAAATGTTGATTTGCCATTGTGTTTTCATTAAATCTTCAGTTTATTGCTGTATTTTATGATTCACAAAATGATTATTATAGCAGCAGTTGCACATATACATATTTCAAAGGAAAGCATTAATTTCTAATTCACTTTTAATTAAAATATTTTATCACAAAGACAATACATTTCTAATAGAAACCATAAGATACAAAATACTTTTAAAATAATCAGAATTTCTCATATATATGTATATTTATATATGCATAAACATACACATTTCTATATAGGCATTCATATGCTTTGCAAAATAAAAACTTATTATGCATGCTGGTATTTATTTCTGCTGATTAAAGGTGTGGTATTGAAAACATTTGAAGAACACTCTTAAACAGAAACAAATACCTAAATAGGGTGGAAGGGAAAACACACGAGTGGTAAAAACCATCCTATGCTTAAAGCAATAATCATTTACTCTTTTGAGTGGCTTCTTTCAAGACACTATCTGCATGATTATTTTAAATCAACTTTACCATAGATACATGTAAATAAAAATGGCTCAAGCATTTAACATAAATGGGAAATAGATTTAATTTTAAGACTGCTTGTTTTATATGTAAATATATATGTTTATTATATGAGATTTTTCAGATTTATGTGCTATTAAAATGCATATGTAAATGTAGGACCAACAAAAAGATAGCAAAATATGAATGAGAAAACAATGTTATGTAAAAGATTCCATCTAGCACCTAGTCCCTGTGGAATTTCACTCAAAGTAACTGGCTCTTTTAGATTTTGCTTTGCATTAGGTGAATGTGTTGGCTCAAGCCACTGGATACAAGGACTGGATGAATGTACTCACCTTGACTCTCTTTCTGTATCACAACATCCCACGCCCCATGTTTCCAGCTTACTAGGAGAGTTCGAAGTGATTCTATGTAACATATGATGATAATGTGATAATATGTTGCTGATTCCATTGCAGGCATGATCACACGGCTCCGCCACCCAGTGTCAACCAAGACCAACAAGGTCCCAGTGTCTGTGGCTTTGGGAAGTGGTATGGACACACCCCTGGGCTCTTAAACTCCATTTCTCACCATTTGGGTTCAAACATATATGATTACCTAACTGACACACGGTAGATGGCAGAAAGGAAGTCCCTGTTGAGACTGCACCGGGGAGCTATTTAGCCTAATTTGTATCATTCATTTTTAAAAAATCATCTGTCTACATCTAACTCTGTAATCTCCCCAGAGTTAGCAAAACAACAGCTTATTCTTACCAGCCATTGCCATTTGTGTCCAGCACCCCTTACCTGACCTTTCTTTGTCCTGGATTCTACGCCTCCTCCCATTTGATGCCAGTCTTCAACTCTGTGTCTTTAGAGTAATAACATCCACCTTGATGACAGCTTAATTTGTTTTATACAAAAAAAAAATCTAACAATGTTTTACCAACCTAAGAGCATTAAGCACATTTTAACTATCTCTAAGACGCTCTCAGTGTGTGTGTGTGTGTTGAGGCGGAGGACTTCATTTTTACTTTCTGTGTCAAAAAGTGCAGCTGCATTGAGAACATCATTTTCCTGTGATATGGTCATGAAATCAGTTCACTGAGAATTTTTTAAATTATTAACTTAAAATGATGTTTTACTGTTCTTCATTTTGTGGATACACAAATTTGATCACTGAAGAAATCACTTTGATAGTTGTTGACACATCTTCTAAGGTACCTGCCTTGCTTCATTAGGAATTTGGGAACTGAAAAGAGAAGAGATTACCTTGTTGAAGGAGCTGGGCAGTGGTCAGTTTGGAGTGGTCCAGCTGGGCAAGTGGAAGGGGCAGTACGATGTGGCTGTAAAGATGATCAAGGAGGGTTCCATGTCAGAAGATGAATTCTTTCAGGAGGCCCAGACCATGATGTAAGTTTCTCCCCAGGAATGACAATGTGAAATCTCCATAGAAGAACATTAAGATTAGCAGTCCCTGTCCCTAACATTTGCAAAGCCTGGCATATGTTGTACATTTAATATTTAGGAGTTATATGCTTAACACCTTGAAAGCCCATGTTTGAATTTAGAATATTTCTGACTCTATTGAGAAAATAGCCCATGGCCTCTGTGCCTTTAGACTCTCTACCCTTACTCTTTCTCCTGCTCACAACCTTAGTAGTTACAAGTAGATACAGCACTCAGTATATCCAGTTCCCTTCACATCTCCCACATGCAGGCCAACTTGTCAAATTAGGAGCATAACTGTTTTATTTAACATCTCTGTAGGCCAAAATATAACATTGATTTTATTTAACAATTAGGCCAAAATATAACTCCTAACCAATTAACCAATGGTATTTGTTAAGAGTAGCATGGCTCACATGTGAAGGAACAGACTCAAGTATGGTCTTCAGAAGTACTTCAGAAGTGGGCAAGCCCTTCATCCTTAGAAACATTTCTATCCCAGGTAGAACAGAGTGGCTGGTCACTTTTTTAGAAAACTAATCAGGGAGAATTAGAAAGTGTTACAGCAGGGCCTTGGTCAGGAGATGCTCAGTCAGCAAAGTTCTGGCTGTGCAAGTGTGAGTTCATCCTTTGAGCCCATGTAAAAAAATATGTGTAGTCCCAGAACTGAGGAGAAAGAGGAGAAGGAAGAGCAAGAGGAGAAGGAGCAAGAGGAGAAGGAAGAAGAGAAGAAGAAGGAGACAGGAGAGGAGATAGAAGAAGCAGAGGAAGAAGAGGAAGAGCAGGAGGAGGAGGAAGAGAAGGGGAGGAGGAGACAGGGGAGAAGGAAGTGAAGGAAGAGGTGGTGGAGGAGGCAGCAGGTGGATCTTTGGAGTTCACTGTTCAGTCAACCTTATCTAATAGATACCTCTAAGGTGCCAATGAAAGACCCTGTCTTAAAAAAAACAAGGTAAATGACTCCTGAGGAGTAACAGCCAAGGTTGACTTCTCTCCTCCACTACACACACATATACAAAATACTTGAAATCTGCAGATCCTAACCTACTTCTTTTACTGTGATAAAGACCATAACCAAAAGCAACTTGGGGAGGAAAGTGTTTATTTGGCTTACATATCTACATCTATTGAAAGAACTGTTCAACAGTTTGCTGAGACATCTTTAGAAGCGAATACTCCAGTGTCCATTTCCTTGGTAACTCCTTTTAAACATCAAAGGAGACAGGGAAGTTGCAATAAGCCCCTCTACTGTAACTGGAGGATTGTTCAAAAGTAGAGGTACTATATGAATATAGGCCTTTGTCCAAGGACCTCAGCAAGGACCTCCAGGACTTGTTTTAGTGCTCTGCTTTCACTGTTGCAAAATAATACAAATCTTTGGGTTTGTGTTTTTGAGACAGGCTCACTTTGTAGCCCAGAGTGGCTTGAAAGTTCCTGTATAACCCAACTTAGCCTTAAAATGACAGCAAAGACCCCACCTCACCCTCCTAAGTGCCCAGAATACAGTCATGAGTGTAACTCAAATTAAGTTGTAAACAATCATTTTATCCCATTCTCATTTTTTTCAAGGAACCTGCAAATTACAAAGATAGTTCTATCCTAGGTAACTAGACTGTTATAGAAGACTAAAGAAGGCCCCGTTCATAGAACATAAAATTTAAAAAAAACAAAAACTTTCTTAGTATATGATATAGCCAGTGTCTCCTGGTGAAATATTAAAGTGTATTTTGCCATTAAAGTGCATTATAAATAATCTGTAAAATTAATCCAAGCTCTGGGGAGGTGGAGACAATAGCACCCCTGGGGCTCACTGGACAGACAGGGTATGCTGCTGGGCAAGCTTGGGACCAGTGAAAGACCATGCCTCAAGGGAGATTGGTGGCCTTTCTGAAGGTGACACTTGAGGTTGTCCTCTGGGTACATTCATGACTGTGTGCATGCACGAGTGCGTGCTCATGCACGCGCACACATCCACACACAAACACACACACACAAACATACACATACATATGAGCACTTTTTTAAATCAAAAAAGGAAAGAGAACAAAAGAAGATATTAAAAAAAAGATTATATGTAGTTTCACTTCCCCAAGCAGCAACTCTTTTGATGTTGCATACACCCTTCAAATTAGTATATTTTGTCTACACATAACACTATCTTGATTCTTGGGAGAAAAGGTGAATGCAGTATTCCAGACTGAGAGCATTGCTGAGTGGCTGTCAGATTGACCAGTCTCAGATCTGAGACCAAGCCCTGTTTTGCTTTGTTTGTTTGTTTGTTGTTTTGTTTTGTTTTTTTTTTGTGCCTCCAAATATTATTGTTTCCCAAAACAAGATCCAAAGCTCCCTGCTCTCTTTCTCTATTCTGGCTTGGGCCATCTAGAAAATGAACTTTTCATATTCATTCTTTTTCAGGAAACTCAGCCATCCCAAGCTGGTGAAATTCTATGGAATATGCTCAAAGAAATACCCCATCTATATAGTAACTGAGTATATAACGAATGGTTGCCTGCTTAATTACCTGAAGAGTCATGGAAAAGGACTAGAAAGCTCCCAGCTCTTAGAAATGTGCTATGATGTCTGTGAAGGCATGGCCTTCTTGGAGAGCCATCAGTTCATACATCGGGATTTGGTAAGCTTGATGAGAGGCGAGAAGAACATAGCCCACCATTCCTTCCTCCAGGGATAGGGCTGCTGGGAAGTTTGACAAAGGCCTTCACTTTACTTCCCATATTTGTGACTCCTGTGAGCATGTGATGGATTTACAATAAAAAGATCACAATCGTAGACTAAAGTATTTGAAAGACGGAGAGAACCATCAGAGTAAAATAAGTTATGAGGATCTCCATAGCTAGCTGTGCTGTGGTGTGAAGAGCAGATGGAAAGACTTGGGCCAATTCCGTGTTTCTCAAAACCGCTGAACTGAAATTGACCTTTACTCTGAGAGCTTAGTGGGAAAGCAGTGACTTGATGCAATAACTAAAAATGCAATGAGGGATGAAGGGAGAGAGAGGGGGTGGGGCAGGGGGCAGAAAGAAAGTATGTGTTTGAGTTAGAGTGGAATTTCTAAGTACTGTTTGTTTGGCACTCACTGGCCTTTGGCTTTTAGAGACCTCCTTATGCTGAATAGCAAGCACACTGCACACACCAGGCATTGCATCCCATAAGCCTTGGTTGCAGCATGCATGACTTCCAAGCATCTGTGAATGCACAGGATCTTGTGGATGTCCTCGATAAGCTGAGATTCTGCATTCAAGTATATTTTCAAGACATTCAGATGCTTGGGTGAACATATTTATGCAAGCATGTTTCCATTTTGAAAGAAAAGGAAAATTACAAGAGATTAAAAAAAATTAAAAGCCCACTTCAGATCAAACAGGATTGTGATAGACTCTGTTGGATTTTGCTGAGACTGAAGCTGAGGGAAGGAAAATGTCTGAATCTAATATCACTAGGTTCTTGGTTGCTTTTACTATGTGGAGATTTTGCTTTCCCGTTGAAGGCTGCTCGGAACTGTTTGGTGGACAGTGATCTCTCTGTGAAAGTCTCAGATTTCGGAATGACGAGGTAAGTCAGTAATCTCCTCAGACAGCTTTTCTTTCTGGTGTCCCCACCTGTAACATCAATGACTTCTAACGCACTGAGCTATAGCGTTTCCATCAGTTGTAGTCAAGAGTTTGATTTCAAGCTGAGTGATGGGCTCAGTTGGTCTAGTGCTTGCTGAACAAGCTCAGGTTTGGTTTTGGATTCCCAGCACCCACATCACATCCAGGTACTGTGGTATGTCCCTAACCCCAGCAACTTTAGGGCAGAGATGAAAGGACCAGCCATTCTAGCCAATCAGCAAGCTCCAGGTTTAATGAGCGACCCTATTTCAAAAATTAACTTGGAAAGGCTAGAGAGATGATTCAGCAGTTAAGGACTGCTTTTTTAGAGGACTGGAGTTGGATTCCCAGAATCTGTGTCAAGTGACTCACAACTTCCTGTAACTCCAGCTCCAAGAGATCCAACACCCTCTTCTGTCCTCTTTGAGCACACACACACACACACACACACACAGAGAGAGAGAGAGAGAGAGAGAGAGAGAGAGAGAGAGAGAGAGAGAGAGAGAGAGAGAGAGGGCCCTTGAACATATACACAATTAAAAATAAAATATTTTTTAAAAAACAAAAATATAAAGTAATTGAGAAAGGCATCCAACAGTCTTCTGCATATGCATCTATGAGCACACATATGCATAAACTAACACACACACATAAATTTTAACTATATTAATTTCTCTAGGTGAGCCATTTTGGTTTCATTTTATAGTAATTCCATTGGTCTTATTCTTTTTTTTAAGAGATTTTTATCACTCTTAATTGTGTGTACTTGTGTCTGTGTAGGTGTGTGCACATGAGTGTAGGTGGCCCAAGAGGCCAAAGAGTGGGATCCCTGGGGTTGGACTTACATGAGACTGTGAGTGGCCTGGTATAAGTGCTAAGACTCAAACTCAAGTCCTCTAGAAGAGCAACACATTCTCTTAACTTCTGAACCATCTCTCCAATCCAAGCACTATTCTTTTTTTTTCTTTTTTTTTAAATTTTTTTATTGAATGTTTTATTTACACTTCATACGTTGTCCCCTTACCCCATCCCCCACCCACCCAGGAACCCCCTATCCCCTCACCCCTCCTCCTTCTTCTCTGTGGAAGTAACCTCTATCTAACCCCCACTCACACCTCCCCACCCTCAAAATTCCCACCCCTTGGGGCATCGAGCCTTCATGAGGTCAAGGTTCTCTTCTTCCTTCTATGCCCAGCAGGGCTCTCCACTCTTACATACTCAGCTGAAGCCCTGGATCCCTCCCTAAGTGCTCCCAGGCTGGTGGTTTAGACCCTGGCAGCTGTAGTTGGTTGGTATTGTTGTTCTCTTCATGGTGCTGCAAATCCTTTCAGCTCCTTCAGTCTTCACTCTAACTCCTCCATTGAGAGTTCAATGGCTAGTTGTGAGCATCTGCCTCTGAATATGTCAGACTCTTGAAGACCTCTGAGGAGACATCCATATCAGGCTCTTATCAGCATGCACTTCCTGACTTCCACATCAGCATCTACCTTTGGTGACTGCACCTGGGATGGATACTCAGGTGGAATGGTCTTCAGACGGCCCTTCCTTCAGTTTCTGTCCCTCACTTTGTCTCCATATTTGCTCCCTTGAGTATTTTGTTGCTCCTTCTAAGAAGGACCGAATCACCCCCACTTGGTCTTCCTTCTTTATGAGCTTCATGTGGCCTGTGAGTTGCATCTTGGGCATTTCAAGGTTCTGGGCTAATATCCAATAATCAGTGAGTGAATACCATGTATGTTCTTTGGTGATTTGCTTACCTTACTCAGGATGATAATTTCTAGTTCCATCCATTTACCTAGGAAACTCTCGAATTCATTGTTTTTAATAGCTAAGTAATACTCCATTGTGTAAATATACCACATTTTTTTAATCCATTCCTCAGTTGAAGGACATCTGGGTTCTTTCCAGCTCCTGGCTATTATAAATAAGGCTGCTGTGAACATAGTTGAGCATATGTCCTTGTTATATGTTCGAGGATCTTCTGGGTATATGCCTAGGAGTGGTATAGCTGGATCCTCAGGTAATGCTATGTCCAATTTTCTGAGGAACCGCCACACTGATTTCCAAAGTGGTTGCACCATCTTGCAGTCCCACCAACAATGGAGGAGTGTTCCTCTTTCTCCACACCCTCGCCAGCATCTACTATCACCTGAGTTTTTAATCTTAGCCATTCTGACTGGTGTGAGATGGAATCTCAGGGTTGTTTTGATTTGCATTTCCCTGACGACTAAGGATGCCGAGCATTTCTTTAGGTGCTTCTCGGCATGTATATGTTTGCTTCTGTATGAGAAATGTCTAGGGCATTTGAATATTTCTTCTCCAGTTTGTGGCACTGTTTGGCCATTTAGGAGGTATGGCCTTGATGGAGAAATTATGTCAATGGGGCAGACTTTGAGAGCTTAAGGCCTCACTCTACCTGTAGTTTACTATCTCTGCTTGCAGTTCAAGATGGGAGCTCTTAAAAGCTGAAGAGATGGCTTAGTGGTTAAGAACACTGGCTGGGTCCTTCTTCCAGAGGACCCAGATTCAATTCCTAGCACCTACACAGTGGCTTACAACTTGTCTCTAAATCTGGTTCTAGGGTATCTAATGGCCTCTTCTGGCCTTCATGGGTACCAGGTACACATATGATACACCAACATATATACAGGCAAAGAAGAAAAATGAAGGGTGTGAGCTCTCAGCATCCTGCTCTATATGCTTTGTCTGGAAGTTGCCTTTGCCCTGCCATTTCGAACTCTAACTCCCTGGAACTATAAGCAAAATAAAGCCTTTCTTCTATAAGTTGTCCTGGTCATAGCTTTTTATCATAGAACAGAAAAGCAACTAATACAATGTACAAGTGACCTCAAAAGTTTACATGTTTGAGAGCCAAATGGAGAGTTAATTACAACGCATAGTCCTAGACATCACCTTAGATATTTTGATAAAGCAGATCTGAGTGCAGCCCATGATCTGGCATTTTTCCCAAGCTCCCATGCATGCTGAACTGACCTAGGGTACCTCATTATGTGTCATGGCACTGATGTATGATCTAGAACTCCATTTGGATGATACAGCTTCTGCTCCATCTCCAGACTAAAACAATGATACTTCATGAAATATAAAACCATATCGAGCAATGTGTTGACTGATAATGTTGAACAATGTATTCCATCTTTCACACAGAGCACAATTTATTCTGAAAGATGTTCAGGTAGAAATTAATACCTTCTTCCTCCACATTATCCTCCACCATTATCAATTACCACTTCGTGAGACCGTGGTCTTACTAGAATTAAGACAATCTTACTTTATAATGATGTTAAACCCTTAAGTTGGGGGCTTCGGAGATTTGGGCTCACTTTGAAAGATAGTTGAAGTTTCGATTTCCATCTTAAATCTTAACACAGATACAAAAATAGTATTTAAAATGTTTAGACTTTTTATTTCATGTGTATGTGTGTGTACTATATGTCTGTAGTACCCATAGGTCAGAAGAGGGAGTTAGATCATCTGGAAATGCAGTTAGAGATGGTTGTGAGCCACCATATAGATGCTACAAATCAAATCTGGTCCTCTAGATGAGCAGCCAGTGCTCTTAAGTGCCGATGCTCTTCCTTTTACTCATACTGCCCATTTCTTTATCTACCAACAAGCTCAAATATCTCCCTTGCTTATTTGTTTCTTTTTTTTTTAAATTTCTTAATGAAATTTATGATTTTGTGCGGGAAATAAA
>NW_021604589.1:2725913-2752159 GCF_004785775.1 Grammomys surdaster | reverse complement strand
TATTTGCTTCTTTTTGTTCTAGAGCTTTTAGTTGTGCAGTCAACTTGTTAGTGTGTGCTCTTTCCAGTTTCTTTTTGTAGGCACTTAGAGCTATGAGCTTTCCTCTTAGCACTGCCTTCATGGAGTCCCACAAGTTTTGGTATGATGTGTCCTCATTTTCATTGAATTCTAAAAGTTTTTTATTTCTTTATTTCTTCCTTGACCAAGTCATCATTGAGTAGAGAGTTGTTCAGTTTCCATGTGCACATGGGTTTTCCATTGGTTTTGTCATTATTAAAGACCAGTCTTAGTCCGTGGTGACCTGATAAGATGCAAGGGATTATTTCAATCTTTTTTTATCTGTAGAGGCCTGTTTTGTGACCAATTATATGGTCTATTTTGGAGAAGGTACCATGAGGTGCTGAGAAAAAGGTGTATTCTTTTGTTTTAGAATGAAATGTTCTATAGATGTCTGTTAAGTCCATTTGGTTCATAACTTCTGTTAATGTCAAAGTGTCTCAGTTTAGTTTCTGTTACCATGATCTGTCCATTGCTGAGAGTGGGGTGTTGAAATCTCCCACTATTATTGTGTGAGGTGTAATGTGTGTTTTGAGCTTTAGTAAAGTTTCTTTTATGTATGTAGGTGCCCTTGCATTTGGAGCATAGATGTTCAGAATTGAGAGTTCACCATGGTAGATTTTTCCTTTGATGAGTATGAAGTGTCCTTCCTTATCTTTTTTGATTAATTTTGGATGAAAGTCAATTTTATTTGATATTAGAATGGCTACTCCAGCTTGTTTCTTGGGACCATTGGCTTAGAAAATTGTTTTCCACCCTTTTATTCTGAGGTAGTGTCTGTCTTTGTTACTGAGGTGTGTTTCCTGTATGCAGCAAAATTCTGGGTCTTGTTTGTGTATCCAGTCTGATAGTCTGTGTCTTTTTATTGGGGAATTGAGATCACTGATGTTAAGAGATATTAAGGAAAAATGATTGTGGCTTCCTGTTATTTTTGTTATTAGAGGTAGAATTATGTTTGTATAGTTATCTTCTTTTGGGGTTGTTGGAAGATTACTTCCTTGTTTTTTCTAGGTTGTAGTTTCCCTCCTTGTGTTGGCGTTTTCCATCAATTATCCTTTGAAGTGCTGGGTTTGTGAGAAGATACTGTGCAAATTTGGTTTTGTCATGGAATATCTTGGTTTCACCATCTGTAGTGATTGAGAGTTTTGCTGGGTATAGTAATCTGGGCTGGCAATTGTGTACTCTTAGGGTCTGTATGATGTCAGTCCAGGTTCTTCTGGCTTTTATAGTCTCTGGTGAGAAGTCTGGTGTAATTCTTATAGGTCTGCCTTTGTATGTTACTTGACCTTTTTCCCTTACTGCTTTTAGTATTTTTTCTTTGTTTTGTGCATCTGATGTTTTGATTATTATGTGACGGGAGGTATTTCTCTTCTGGTCTATTCTATTTGGTGTTCTGTAGGCTTCTTGTATGTTTATGGGCATCTTGTTCTTTAGGTTAGGGAAGTTTTCCTCAATAATTTTGTTGAAGATATTTACTGGCCCTTTAAGTTGGGAATCTTCATTCTCATCTATACCTATTATCCTTAGGTTTGGTCTTCTCATTGTGTCCTGGATTTCCTGGATGTTTTGAGTTAGGAGTTTTTTGCATTTTGCATTTTCTTTGACAACTGTGTCAATATTTTCCACCGTATCTTCTGCATTTAAGATTCTCTCTTCTATCTCTTGTATTCGGTTGGTGATGCTTGCATCTATGACACCTGATCTCTTTCTTAGGTTTTCTATCTCCATGGTTGTCTCCCTTTGAGCTTTCTTTATTGTTTCTATTTCCAGTTTCAGATCCTGAATGTTTTTGTTTAATTCCTTCTTTGTGTTTTCTTGCATTTCTTTAAGGGATTTCTGTGATTCCTCTTTAAGGGCTTCTACCTGTTTACTTGTACTCTCCTGTATTTCTTTAAGGGAGTTACTTAATTCCTTCTTATAATCCTCTATCATCATCATGAGAAGTGATTTTAATTCTGAATCCTGCTTTTCAGGTGTGATGGGGTGTCCAGGTCTTGCTATATTGGGAGAACTGGGTACTGATGATGCCAAGAAACTTTGGTTTCTGTTGCTTATGTTCTTGCGCTTGCCTTTCGCCATCTGGTTAACTCTAGTGTTACCTGCCCTCACTGTGTAAGACTGGAGTCTGTATTTCCAGTTATCTTGCTTGTTGCAGAGCTCCTCAGAGTCCAGATATCTCTGTGGTCTTATGCTCCTAATCTCCTGGGTGGAAGAACTCCTGGGACTCAGGCCACCTCTTGGATCTGGAAATCCTTCTGCTCAGAGTGCAGTGGCTCCTCGGCTGCTCTGAGTGCAGTGTCTCCTCGATGACTCAGGATTCAGTATCTCCACAGGACAGGAGCAGACCGACTCTGTGTCTGCCCCAGCCCAAAGGACCAGGCAGGGGCAGAAGGGAAGTGGAATTCCGGAGGGGCGGGGTTTGGGTAGCTGCTGTGTCCTGAATGTCCCTGGCTCCCAGATGTATCTCTGGGGCTTAGGGAGTGAGATGGAGTTCTTACCGGCTGCTCTGAGTGCAGTGGTTCTTCTAGGATGACTCAGAATTCAGTATCTCCACAGGACAGGAGCAGACCGACTCTGTGTCTGCTCCAGCCCATAGGACCGGGGAGGGGAGGAAGGGAAGTGGAATTCTGGAGGGGCGGGGTTTGGGTAGCTGCTGTGCCCTGAATGTCCCTGGCTCCCAGATGTATCTCTGGGGCTTAGGGAGTGAGATGGAGTTCTTACCAGCTGCTCTAAGTGCAGTGGCTCCTGGATGACTCAGGATTCAGTTTCTCCACAGGACAGGAGCAGACCGACTCTGTGTCTGCCCCAGCCCAAAGGACCAGGCAGGGGCGGAAGGGAAGTGGAATTCCAGAGGGGCAGGGTTTGGGTTGCTTCTGTGTCCTGAATGTCCCTGGCTCCCAGATGTATCTCTGGGTCTTAGGGAGTGAGATGGAGTTCTTACCGGCTGCTCTGAGTGCAGTGGCTCCTCGATGACTCAGGATTCAGTATCTCCACAGGACAGGAGCAGACCGACTCTGTGTCTGCCCCAGCCCAAAAGGCCAAACACTATTCTTAATAGCCAAACACACCCACAAATATATACATTTACTGTTTCTTCCCCTCAAAGGAGAATAACATCAGACATACATGCTTCTGCACATAACCATACACCATGAACAGCTTTTTATTTTATCAATTTTAATGGCTGCATAATAGTCTATGTAATTACGTATTTCTATGCATTGACATATTCATCAACATGAGTACATAAAGGTTACTTACATTTTATAATAATAAGAAACATAGGCCTGGTGGACGTCTTTGAATTCTATTTTTTGTTTTTGATTTTTTCCATCAGATATTTTCTTCATTATTTATGATAGAAAACTAAGAATAGTTTATACAATTCAATAAATTGTATTAGTCCATAAGAGTAGGTGCTGTTCAGTCAACAAACATGACAGTGGAAGAAAAAATATGCCATCTTGGCAAACACTCACAGCATGATGAAAAAATAAAGCAAATCTCAACCCAACACATAGAGAAAAGATAAAATCAGAGAGCACAAGCAAAAAAAAATGTATCTTGAGAGATAGAATTGCCAGACGTTGGAGTAGAATTCTGAATGACTGTATTTTCACATCTTTATGGGGTTTGATCATTACCAAGCATTTTGCACTCAAATTTTGCTATTTTCAAAGGTATATTTCTTAACTCTTACAGATCTCTAGAAACTAATCTGTCACAACAAAAAGAAATGAAAGAATCAGATAACCAGATATAGTGGTATATACCTACAGTCCTAGCATTTGAGAGGTAGAGGCAGAATATTAGGAGTTTAAGGCCATACTCAGCTATATAATTCAAGGCCATCCTGGGCTGCACAAGAGCTTATCTCAGGAAGAGCAACCAGGTTGTGGGGTCGGGGAGAGGGAGTAGGAGTGGAGGGTGGTGAGGACAAAGGAAAGAGGAAATAAAAACAAATTAGTTAGAAGCATTCAGCTAAGGATAGGCCTATTTCCTTCATCCTCTGGCTGATGATGGGCAATAGAAGCAACAATAGCCTGTCAAGGTGATATCAATTTGCAAGACCATAATGTCCGTGTTGATGCTTTTCCTACAGATATGTCCTTGATGACCAGTATGTCAGTTCAGTAGGAACCAAGTTTCCAGTCAAGTGGTCGGCCCCAGAGGTGTTTCACTACTTCAAATACAGCAGCAAGTCGGACGTATGGGCGTTTGGTAAGGAAGTGACCACATAGCATCCTGGCCTCATTTCTTAAGTTGACTTCCATAACAGGAAACCACAAGAACAGCAACATCCATTTGAAAAAGAACTCTGAGCCTTTACAAAATTACACACACACACACACACACACACACACACACATACACACACACACACAGAGTGTGAGACAAGGGACAAGGAAGTGGTTGAAGAGGACAGTTTCCTTCCTGGGGTTCAGTATTAGGAAGTCTTATACACGGTCCATAATTTACATCATGTTAGCATCTGCAAACAGCATCAAAGGACTTAGGGGGCTTTTCCAGCGAAACTTTCAAACAGTTTTTGTTTTGTTTTGAACAATGTTTTGTTATGTAATCGAGGCTGTTCTCAAACTCACCATCCTCCTGCAGCCTTAGTCTCCCCAAATCTAGGATTATAGGTGTGAACCACCTCTTTTAGCCTCTAAGAGTTTTGTGAAGGAATCATTAAAATTTTAAATGTTAGTTTCTTTGAAACCCCAAAGGCTGGAGGGCTTAAGTATAAACCACCGGTTCTGGGCATAAGTGTAGCTATGGTAACTGTTCAGACGGATCCCTTCAGAATAGGCATAGTGTCTTGGTATCTCCAAGATAAACAGCAAACTTGACTCTGCTTTCTTTGGCACTGTGGAAGCCCTCTTTTCCATTACTATGAAGAGCACCCTGGCAGAATCAATCTAACTAAAGAAATGATTTCTTTTGGCTCACAGTGTTGAAAGTTCCAATCTGTGATCAGACCCATTGGCTTGGTTTATGAGGAGGTGGACAGGGACAAGGCAGAGGATGTGCCAGGAGCAAAGCTGCTCCTAGGTAACAAAGATGAAGAGATACTGGAGTCTCACTCCGCCCTTCAGGGCATATTACATGACTGCTGGGCCTCTTAAACAGTGAACATTTACCTTATTTCAACCCATCTTCTCCCCTTGCTAAAATTAGCATTTGGGATCAGGAGTTGGGAGACAACAGTCCTGGACACAATGTGGTGGCCTGTTTCTATAAATAAGCTCACACTGGCCACAGGGGTGCCCATCCATTGCCATGTTGTTTGTGGCTGATTTTGTGCCACAGCAGAGTAATTGCCAAAGTGTGACACACAGTCTAAGAAACTTAAGATTGTATATTTTTATAGATGCCTGAAAGCCATTTTACTTTGTTAAAACACTTACATTAAAATTTACTTGCTCAAGGTAGGCATGATAAGACACATTTGTAATCCCAAACCTCAGGTACTAGGGCAGGAAGTTCATGCATTCTAGACCAGGCTGAGGAATTTAACAAGACCTGTCTCAGTGCAACAAAAGCTTGACTAGTTGAGTTGGTAGTGTAGCTAGCTCAGAGGGGAAACACTTGCCTCGAGTGTTCAAAGGCCCTGGGTTTGATCCCCACCACTGCAAAAATAACCCGAAAAACGAACCAAAATCAGGAAAAAAGAGAGCAGCCCATGAACCTAGGCCCCAAGTGGTTCCCCTTGCTGTTGCCATTCACTGGCTTTCTATCAAACAGAAAGGACTCTGAAAAAATGCAGGAACATCTAGACTGTAAAAGTGGTAACCCAAGCCCAACTCCCACCTTTCACTAGACCTCGTTTCCCAGAAATCCCTTGCTCTGGCCAATAGCCTTCTGGTCCTGTGATGTGAAGTTCCTTCCACAAGCCCCAGTCCTTCTGACACTGACTCTCCTTTCTCTTTTGTCTGTTGACTGCCCCCGGATGCCCTACAGGAATCCTGATGTGGGAGGTGTTTAGTCTGGGGAAGCAGCCCTATGACTTATATGATAACTCTGAGGTGGTTGTGAAAGTCTCTCAGGGCCACAGACTCTACCGGCCCCAACTGGCATCAGACACTATCTACCAGATCATGTACAGCTGCTGGCATGAGGTAAGTATAACCCCTGAGGAGGTTGGAAGGGTGGGCAGGGGTTAATAGGCATGGATGGGGGTGGGGCTCCAGTGGGGATGAGAAAAAGAAAGTACCTGCTAGAAAAAAGTTGAAAATGGTCCTGGGTCATGTTATATATATATATATATATATATATATATATATATATATATATATATATATATATATGCACATACGTGTGTGTGTGTGTGTGTGTGTGTGTGTGTGTGTAAAAACAAAAAAACAAAAAACAAGTCAAGTGCTGACAATTTGCTTAACAACCTAGAGCATTGTTGTAAAGAGTTTATGAATATATTAACTCATCAGAAAATACTCTGTTGTTAATAAAACTGACAAGTGAGGAAATAGAAGGTCAGGGAGGTTATGTGAGTAACATCCAGTCACAGTTATTAAAGAGGCAGACTGACTGATGCCAATATCCTTGCTCTTTTGTTTCTTTAATTTTTAATTTTTAGCAGTTTTTGGTTGGTTATGTTGGGTTGTTTTTTCAAAAGAAGGTTTTTCTGTGTACCCTGGGTGTCCTGGAACTCACTCTGTAGACCAAGCAGGCCTTGAACTCAGAGATTTGCCTGCCTTTGTCTCCTAAGTGTTGGAATCAAAAGTGTGAGTCACAACTGCCCAGTTTCTTTTTGAGATTATAATGTAATTGTAATTAAGATGTAATAATTATAATGCAATTACATATCTCCCTTGGCTTTTCTTCCTCCAAATCCCTCCCCCTCTTCTCATTTACCCCTTCCCTCTCTCCCTCAAATTCAGATCCTCTTCTTTCATTTACTGTTACTGCATTCGTGTGTGTGTGTGTGTGTGTGTGTGTGTGTATTCCTAAATATAACCTGTTCAGTCTTTTATGTTACATGTACATGTATGTTTTAAGGCCTGACTTTTTGGTACTGGACAACCAATAGATGTGTTCTTCCCTAGAGAGGACCACCCCCCTGCTCCCAGCTTTCCTCGGTTGCCTATAGCTCTTTATGTAGGGTTGAGGCCTCATTTTTCACAACAGTATGAAATCTCACTTCTACTCAAAAATATATGACAGACATCTAATCTCATACAGAGATCACATGAAAGGTCTCCTCTTCTTCTTTTTCTCTTTCTCCCCATCCTCCTCCTTCTTTTTCTTCCTCCCCTTCTTCATCCCCTACCCTATCTTCTAATCTCCCAAACACTGAGATAGAAGAGAAAGGTGTTACACGAAGCAGATGTGAGCCTAAAATGGAAGAAATTCCATCACTTAGATGTTTAAACAATTAATTAGATGTCTTAGATGTTTAAACAATTAATTGGTGGTGTTAGGTCTGAGGTTCTGCACTACTTCCTTAGCTGAACTCAGTTTTTTCATATATATGTATATGTGTGTATGTGTGTGTGCTAAAAACGTCAAGACGTTTATAATTATGTACCCAAATTAAAAAGATAGAAAGTAGCATGGACTCAGAGAATGGAGAGTAGCTCGCTCCTTTGAATGCATTGGTATCTGAGCTGGATCAGGAAATCTCCTCAAAATGCCCTTAGTATGTGAGCAGAGATGGTGTCAAAGTGTGTCCAAGTGAGAATACCACAAGCAAAGATGTGGAAGCAGGCTTGATGTTCTCAGCTAGAGCTGTTGTTGGAAAGGCTGAAAATAAATTTGGAGGAGTAAGTTTGATCAAGTATCTGTACCCTAAAGAAGAGGAGAACGATGAGGAGAGGGAGGGAGAGGAGGAGGCAGAGGAGATATTCAATTTTTACATGCAATGGAAAGCCATTGAAAAATTTTGAGCAATACAAAAATGAAACTTCAAAAAATATTTATTTTATTGTGTGTTTATTATGTATTACATAAACTGTAGTCCAACCATATAGTTTTTATAATGTTTACCCTGTTGTTGGAAGCACCACTTACTAAAAGACTATCAAGAGATAAGGAAATACCTTGTTGGCAGAGAGAGGTCACACTAATATTACTCTCTCTGCAGAATAATACTGATTTATTTTGGGATTACCTCTTTTGTAGCCTGGTCTTCTATGCCAGCACCACAATATTTTAATTATATGTTGTTATATAACAAAGTATTATGTGATATCTTGTAGGCTAGAACCCTCAGGTTTTTTTGTTCTTCACAGCTTCTGAGCCATTTTGCAAATTCGAAGTCTGTAAAATAAATTCATCTATATTAGGTGCAACTCATTCATATCTTTAAGATTGTATTTCCTTTTTATTTTAACTAGAGAAATCCTATATCTCCATGACACTGACATGTCCTACTGTAGGACAAAGGAGACTTTTTTCTTAATATATGTTCCAGTCTACATTTCTATCTTTTAAGTTTCTCCTTGTTGAGGGGTATATCCCTAAGGATTTGGTTTTGATATTGTTGCTATTATAAATGATGTCTTCCCTTCCATCATATCTTCTGACTGGTTACTATTGGCTATTGATTTTATTTGTTAATTCTTTTACCCTACCTACATAGTAAAATCCTTTATTGTTTGAGGGAGTCTATCATTAGTCCTCTTGAATTTTCAAGCATACAATTATGTCCTATGCAAGTAGTTTTCCTTTCCTAATTCTTGAGGCTGATTTTTGCTTCCTGGGTGCATTGATTGGAAATTTCAACATGATCTTAAGAATAGTGAGTACAAAAGCCACCGTTGCCCCATTCTGAATCTGAGCAAGAAGGTCTATGGTGTTTCAAAAGTCATTCAATGGGTGTGGTACACATGCCTTGAATCTTACCAATTAGGAGGCAAAGCCAGAGCACATCTTTGTGAGTTCAAGGCCAGCTTTGTCTACATAGCACACTCTATGCTAGACAGGGCTAGTCAGTGAGATCTTCTCTCAAATGAAATAGAATGTTATTCACATTAGGACTGAACTATACATGCTTTATATATTGTTCGTTTGTGTGTGAGTGAGAGGGTGTGCGCACAGTATGCAGTGTTTGTGATTGTGTTTGTGAATATAGGTATACTGATGCCATTGTGTGCTTGTGTCTGGTGTCAATGCTTACCATCTACCTTGCTTGAGGCAAAATCTCTTGTTTGCTGTTGTGCACACCAAGCTAGTTGACCTGGGAGCTTCCAGGCATTTTCCAGTCTTCTAGGAGTGCTAGGATCACAGACTCATGTCACACATCAGGCTTTTATGTAGGTTCTGAAGATTGGAACTTGTGGGGCAAGCACTCATACCCACTGAGTCATCCCCCAGCCCTGTATTGTTGTTTGTCATTTTAATTATTGAGTCAGGGTCTTGTGTAGCCCAGGCTGGCCTCAAACTTGCTGTATAGCCGAGGATAACTTTGAACATCTGATCCTCCTGCCCATTCCTCCCAAGTCCTCAGATTACAGATGTATTCCACCACACCTGGTTAAAGTGGTCCTGGGAACTGATGCCAGGGTGTCTTGCTTTCTAGGCAAACACTTTACCAACTGAGCTACATCCCCAGTCCCTCTAGTATTCTGGACATTATTCTTTTTATCATCTAACACATTGGGGTTTTCTTTTATTTAGCTTCCAGAAAAGCGCCCCACGTTTCAGCAACTCCTATCTGCCATAGAACCGCTTCGGGAGCAAGATAAACCATGAAGAGACATTTCAGAGTGGTGAAGAGAATGAATATCAACATTAACCAATGCTCTCATTGTCTGTAAGGGAAGTAGAAAGACTCAATGTAATGTAGCTAGTTCTTAATAATGGTCTATGTGTTGTTTATCTGTTATATAATCTACAAAAAAAGTAAGGTAGGAAACAAGACATTTCTTTGAAGTTTAGGTCAAATTGGTAATTTTTTTTTTTGTGCTGCTTTTAGTGTACTACTTCCCAGGCTATGGTAGAAGTTCATTTTAGATTGCAATTTTCAAACCGTGTGTACTGTTTATAAAGGTAGAGCAGAATTGAAAAGGTGATTTGTTGGGAACTCCATTTTTTTTTCTAGTGACACTAGTGTGATACTTAAATATCTTTTTTTTTTTTTTGATTTTTTTTTTTAATTTTTTTATTGGATGTTTTATTTACATTTCATATGTTGTCCCCTTACCCCATCCCCCACCCACCCAGGAACCCCCAATCCCCTCACACCTCCTCCTTCTTCTTTGTGGATGTAACCTCTATCTACCCCCCCACTCCCACCTCCCCACCCTCAAAACTCCCACCCCCTGGGGCATCCAGCCTTCATGAGGTCAAGGATCTCATCTTCCACCTGTGCCCAGCAGGGCCCTCCACTCTTATATATTAAGCTAAAGCCCTGGATCCCTCCATAAGTGCTCCCAGGCTGGTGGTTTAGACCCTGGGAGCTGTGGTTGGTTGGTATTGTTGCTCTCCTCATGGGGCCACAAATCCTTTCAGCTCCTTCAGTCTTCACTCTAACTCCTCCATTGAGAACCCCATGATCACTTCAATGGCTAGTTGTGAGCATCTGCCTCTGAATATGTCAGACTCTTGAAGACCTCTGAGGAGACATCCATATCAGGCTCTTATCAGCATGCACTTCCTGACTTCCACATCAGCATCTACCTTTGGTGACTGCACATGGGATGGATACTCAGGTGGAAAGGTCTTCAGACGGCCCCTCCTTCAGTTTTTGTCCCTCGCTTTGTCTCCATATTTGATCCCTTGAGTATTTTGTTGCTCCTTCTAAGAAGGACCGAATCACCCCCACTTGGTCTTCATTCTTTATGGACTTCATGTGGCCTGTGAGTTGCATCTTGGGCATTTTAAGGTTCTGGGCTAATATCCAATAATCAGTGAGTGAATACCATGTGTGTTCTTTTGTGATTGGCTTACCTCACTCAGTATGATAATTTCTAGTTCCATCCATTTACCTAGGAACCTCTCAAATTCATTGTTTTTAATAGCTGAGTAATACTCCATTGTGTAAATATACCACATTTTTTTAATCCATTCCTCAGTTGAAGGACATCTGGGTTCTTTCCAGCTCCTGGCTATTATAAATAAGGCTGCTATGAACATAGTTGAGCATATGTCCTTATTATATGTTCGAGCACCTTCTGGGTATATGCCTAGGAGTGGTATAGCTGGATCCTCGGGTAATGCTATGTCCAATTTTCTGAGGAACCGCCACACTGATTTCCAAAGTGGTTGCACCATCTTGCAGTCCCACCAACAATGGAGGAGTGTTCCTCTTTCTCCACACCCTCGCCAGCATCTACTATCACCTGAGTTTTTAATCTTAGCCATTCTGACTGGTGTGAGATGGAATCTCAGGGTTGTTTTGATTTGCATTTCCCTGACGACTAAGGATGCCGAGCATTTCTTTAGGTGCTTCTCGGCATGTATATGTTTGCTTCTGTATGAGAAATGTCTAGGGCATTTGAATATTTCTTCTCCAGTTTGTGGCACTGTTTGGCCATTTAGGAGGTATGGCCTTGATGGAGAAATTATGTCAATGGGGCAGACTTTGAGAGCTTAAGGCCTCACTCTACCTGTAGTTTACTATCTCTGCTTGCAGTTCAAGATGGGAGCTCTTAAAAGCTGAAGAGATGGCTTAGTGGTTAAGAACACTGGCTGGGTCCTTCTTCCAGAGGACCCAGATTCAATTCCTAGCACCTACACAGTGGCTTACAACTTGTCTCTAAATCTGGTTCTAGGGTATCTAATGGCCTCTTCTGGCCTTCATGGGTACCAGGTACACATATGATACACCAACATATATACAGGCAAAGAAGAAAAATGAAGGGTGTGAGCTCTCAGCATCCTGCTCTATATGCTTTGTCTGGAAGTTGCCTTTGCCCTGCCATTTCGAACTCTAACTCCCTGGAACTATAAGCAAAATAAAGCCTTTCTTCTATAAGTTGTCCTGGTCATAGCTTTTTATCATAGAACAGAAAAGCAACTAATACAATGTACAAGTGACCTCAAAAGTTTACATGTTTGAGAGCCAAATGGAGAGTTAATTACAACGCATAGTCCTAGACATCACCTTAGATATTTTGATAAAGCAGATCTGAGTGCAGCCCATGATCTGGCATTTTTCCCAAGCTCCCATGCATGCTGAACTGACCTAGGGTACCTCATTATGTGTCATGGCACTGATGTATGATCTAGAACTCCATTTGGATGATACAGCTTCTGCTCCATCTCCAGACTAAAACAATGATACTTCATGAAATATAAAACCATATCGAGCAATGTGTTGACTGATAATGTTGAACAATGTATTCCATCTTTCACACAGAGCACAATTTATTCTGAAAGATGTTCAGGTAGAAATTAATACCTTCTTCCTCCACATTATCCTCCACCATTATCAATTACCACTTCGTGAGACCGTGGTCTTACTAGAATTAAGACAATCTTACTTTATAATGATGTTAAACCCTTAAGTTGGGGGCTTCGGAGATTTGGGCTCACTTTGAAAGATAGTTGAAGTTTCGATTTCCATCTTAAATCTTAACACAGATACAAAAATAGTATTTAAAATGTTTAGACTTTTTATTTCATGTGTATGTGTGTGTACTATATGTCTGTAGTACCCATAGGTCAGAAGAGGGAGTTAGATCATCTGGAAATGCAGTTAGAGATGGTTGTGAGCCACCATATAGATGCTACAAATCAAATCTGGTCCTCTAGATGAGCAGCCAGTGCTCTTAAGTGCCGATGCTCTTCCTTTTACTCATACTGCCCATTTCTTTATCTACCAACAAGCTCAAATATCTCCCTTGCTTATTTGTTTCTTTTTTTTTTAAATTTCTTAATGAAATTTATGATTTTGTGCGGGAAATAAATAATTAACAACTACATTCTTTATCCTACAGCCATAAGTTCTGGGAATAAATTCAGAACAGTATAAAAAGATGTATCAAAGTATACAGTTACCTAAAGTGGTTTGAAATGGGTGTAGTGTGCAGTCCCTTGGCTTTCTGGGGAAGAACAATAATGAATCTATTCTTCTGGTAGGATCAGCATTCATGAATCTATGTTTTTATTTAATATTCAAATCATTTTCCTATCTTGCTACTTGTTATCCTCCTGTTTGCCATGAGCTTCATGTGACCCACTAGTATGGGATCACCTTACTAGTGGGTCACATTTCCATTACCCAGGATCAGTTTCCAGATACTTTCAGGTCCCTGTGTGCATCTGTCTTCTGCTGGGCATCTGCTTGTACAGAGTGAATGAGTAGGATGCAGTACTTTAGTCAACAAGACAGTCATATTAGGGCAGAGGAGACAACACCAGCTTACTGGGATAGCCAGGAGGAGTGAAGCAGGCTCATTTACTTACAACAGGAAATTTCATTGTTTTGGACATGTGACAGAAGGCACCAAGGCAGAGGGAGAGGCAGAGGGTGTGAGTTATTTTTCTTTTTCTTTTTTTTTTCTATTTTATTTATTTATTTATTTTTTAATTTCTTTTTTTTTTTTGAACATGAAATGCTTTTTTATAGCATGTTTTACAAGGGGAGGGGGTAAGAGGGTCCAGGTGGTGGAAAAGTACAAAATCTTCTTGGCCTGTGCCTTGAAACATGTCATGGTCTATATGGTACACTGCCTTGAATTATGATCTACCTGCAGTTCTTCAGAAGATATGGTACACTGCTTGAGTTATGGTCTCCCTGCTATTCTTAAGAAGACATGGTACTCTGCTTTGAGTCTATCTGCAGTTGCTAAGCAGGATCTTGCAGCTGCCAAGCTTCAGAGGACATTGTGCAGGTGGGGAAAGGTAGGGGGTAAGGGTAAGGGCGAGGGTCCTGGCTTCTGGCATCTCCCCCTTCTCTGTTTAGTTAGAGAAGGCGTCTTATGTTCAATCCCAACTATGTGAGTTTTGAATTTGGATGTCTAATTATGGGGGGTCTTAGACAAGTTCACAACCCCAAAACACTGATGTGAGACAAGTCACATCGATGGTCGAAGGCTTTAGGCTGTCGACGATGGGCAACGTCAAGGGACTCTCATGTGGGTGAAAGGAGGGTGAGAGCCCTGTCTTAGGCCATGTAGGCTGCACCCACACCCAGCACCACGCACTCCTTTTCGGCTGCATTGGGTGGGCCCCTGGGAAGTGGACCTACAATAATCCCGTCATTGGGCTAACTCACAGCCATCCTAGTCTCTTGTAAATGTTCAAGTTACCAACCATTTGTCAGTTTGGGGTGTAATATTGTCATAAAGGAAGGCTCCCCAATGTTAGCGGCCATATCAAGGGTGGCCTTGGTTTAGGAAAAAGCCAATTTTTGTTGTGGTGATCAAGAGGCCAAGCTCTCTAGTGAGAGAAATGAGGGCAAAGCCAGGCATACCAGGAACCCTTCTGGAGGGCGTGGAAGTCTAGGGGTCGACCGTAGGGGGAGGCAGGGGAGCTGACAGCTGTGTCAGTCTCCTGCGGAGTCACTTCTGGATCCTCTGCAATTTTCAGCTGATGGTAATGAACTTCAACTGCCTTCTTGGTGGCAGCATCAACCTGGTTCCGTGGACGACAGGTCACGGGCGATGATCTCTGTCTCACTCAATCTTGATGTCGTGCGCACATCCTCTCAATGAGGGTTCGTCCGGATGGGTCCGTGCCTCGAGCCCCACGTCTGGGTGCCACTTGACCCGACCGGCGGGTTCTGGTTGTTCGTGGGGGCGAGGAGGACTGCAACCTGCTATTCTTCAGAAGATATGGTACACTGCTTGAGTTATGGTCTCCCTGCTATTCTTCAGATGATATGGTACACTGCTTTGAGTCTATCTGCAGTTGCCAAGCAGGATCTTGCAGTTGCCCAGCTTCAGGGGACCTTGTGCAGGTGGGAAAAGGTAGGGGGTGAGGGTAAGGGTGAGGCTCCTGGCTTCTGGTCCATCTGGGTTAGAACTTCTAATAGCAGGCATCACGGGTGATTCAATTTTACCTGGAAAGAAAAAAGAAGGGGATTCTCAGGGAGATTTCTCTTCCCTGGATGTAAATTGTTATTCATCGTATTTATGATTGGGCCTGGCTTTGTGAGGGTATCTATTTTTTTCATTAATATTTGTGGTAGCCGGTTAGCTGTGCCTTCTGTGGTATTGGGCAGGCATATCAGTCCTCGGCTCCATAAGGGAACTGGAACTGGGGCATTCCCTTTATGGGTATGAGGGTCCTTCCCCATATCTGTGGCAAAGTTTTGTTGGTCTTGGTGGTGCCCGAGGTCACCAACATGGTCAGCAAGAGATTTGCCATGAGCTTTCAGCTGGGATGCTGTGTGAGTTCAAGCTCCTGGGAGTCCCTGTTTTTCTTGGTTTTCTGCGGTTGGGTACGGAGCTGCTGCCTGCGACCTGCTCTAGGCTCGGTCCCAAACCGGAAGTCTGTCCGCTTATTTGTTTCTTGACCTTTACTTAATGATTCTGTTATTTCATTAAAGAACTGTCATGATAATGGTATTCTATTTTTAACAGAGGTATGCAAATTTCAATGTATAATGAATGAATAATGAAATGTCACTTTTAAAATAGCCACCAGGACTTCTATATATTCATTCTGTTATTTACTGTTTTCTGAATGTGAGGTTCTTTCCTACTCAAGGAGGAAAAAGGATCAAGTGCCCAAACCCCTCTTTCTCCTTCTCAGATGGTCCAGTCAGCCTTTCCTACTCTCTAGGGTTTTGTAGAGCAGGGCCCTATACCACAGACTCTTTTTTAGAGATTATTTTATATTATGTGTATGAGTGTTTGCCAACATGTGTATCTGTGTACCATGTGTGTGTCTGGTGCCCATAGACACCAGAAGAGCTTGTTGCTGCCCTTGGAACTGGAGTTACAGACACTTAGAAGCTGCCCTTTGGATGCTGGGAACTGAACTCAGGTCTTTGAGAATGGCAAGTGCTCTTACCCACTGAGCCATCTCTGCAGCCCCTGTTGTCCTGCTGTACAGAGTTTTTGACCTTTATTTCTATCTCTCTCGAGAAAATCTCCTTCATTGGCTCTATGTCTTATATATGTGATTTTCTAACAGCCATCTGTTTGTGAAAAGAAACACATACTATTAAGGATGCAAACAACACTATTTGCTATAAAATGAAACCAAAGCCTTGCTTAGAAGCTTGATTTCAAAACCCAGGTCAAACAAGAATTTAAGTCACTGCGAGAAGTCCATGAATCAGTACACTACAGCACTGGGGGAATACTATTTATGCTATTTTGAAATATGCATAACATTTTAAATGCCACTTAACTGTGTTTTGCAGCAATTATTTTTATAATCTTTAACGAGCAGTCTATCTACATATACTCTTAGAAGTGATGGAAGAGGAAGATTATGTGATAACAAAGATTCCAAAATGGCTGGTTGGAGAGGAATTCACACATGGTCTTTGCTAGATGGAGGCCAGTTGTCTTCCCAAGCCATTCTGATCTGTCAAGAGTGAGACACAAGTCAAAGGGTCTAACAAATTAGTATTATATATGCTTGAGCTAATAAAGGAAAAGATTCCGACAGGTAGATTTAGAAAGTTGAATTTCTCAGTTTCAATTCTGACTTGGGAGTGAGTGTACAAGGAACATAGGTTGAACTTAGACTAAGGTCTTACCTTTTTAAAAGAAATGTTTTTATGAGATTATAATTACCTTATTTCCCCCTTCTCCTTCCTCCAAACTCTCCCATATACCCTCCTTGCTCTCTTTCAAATAGCCTTTTTTCTTTGTTGTTATGTGCTAGTGTGTGTGTGTGTGTGTGTGTGTGTATGTGTGTGTGCTTAAATATAAATACAACATGTCCAGTCTGTATAATCTTGCTGATATGTATATTTTCAGGTCAACCATTTGGTATTGGGTAACTAAATGGTGTGTTCTTCACTGGGAAAGACTGTTTCTTCTGCTCTCAGTAGTCCTTAGTTGCCTATAGTTCTTTTTTCTAGGGCTGAGGCTCCATGAGCAATTCCCCTTCCATGTTAGCATGCAACACCAATGAGAGTGTGGTCTCTGTTCAGGTCATGTTTAGGCAGCCATGTTGGTGAGACTTCATGTTTGTAGTTTCTGACATTTCTAGAAGGTCCAATCTCACAGCAAACTTCCTGTTCCTCTGGCTCTTACATTATTTCCTCCACCTTTTCTGCAATGTCCCCATGAGTCTAAGGCCCTATCTTTACCTAAAGATAAAGAGAAACAAGTGGATCTCAAACAAGGGAGAATATGTTATGGAGAAACACCAGACAAGAGCAAATTGGCATCTGCTCTTTCTAGTCCAATTACGCTCTTATTAACTCCACTGCCTGTGAAATAACTAAATTCCCAGGAAAGAAATACTTCAGATTCTGTAAGCAAATGTCCCTTGTATCTCTGAACTCCAATTGCTCTTTTACATGTGCATCTTTGTTTCCTTATAGCCCATAGGTCAGCTTCTCTATGTCAACTCCTCACCTCAGCTTTGTAGCACAAAAACAGCTCTAGATAATATGAAAATTAATGGGATTAATGGGCATGGCTGTGTAGCAACAAAGATTCATTCATGGATGATGAAATTTGAATTTCATATCACTTTCTTGTAACATGAAATATTATTCTACTTTTCTCCCAACCAGTTTAAAAAAAATACTTATTTTTAACTCAAGGAGACAGGCATAATTTGGCCCATGGATCACATGGGTGACAGATTGTCAACTCCCATCTTATGTCCAGGTACAAGAGCACCTTTGTATAAGCCTCTATCCTCTCAGAGGATGCTGTTGCATAGGAGAAACACTACAACCTTTACTTGGTGGGCAAAATGAGGACTGACCTGGGAAAAATAAAATTGGAGCAAAAGCAGTTTTTCTAATTTCCATGTTACAGTTGGAGGCTGTGTCACGTGCCCATGGGTTCTTTACCATGGATGGAGAGACTCTTTTGAAGATATTAGATGATAGAATTGGTTCTTATGAAGGTTATTTTTGCACGGTGTTGAACTAAGAAACAGACTGAGGGCTTTGTAAAGTGAATGCACCAGTTACTAGGGTTATTTATTTGTCTATCAATATTTTCATTTATTTTTTATATTTTGAGACAGGGTTTCTCTGTGTAGCCCTAGCTGTCCCGGAACTCTGTAGACCAGGCTGGCCTCCAAATCACAGAGATCCACCTACAAGTGCTTTTTAAAGAATCGCTTGCAGAAGATCTTCTTGTATTAGAGAAGACATGTCATACACAAACTAAAAGGGTATCAATGAAACGAGAATGTAAATTGTGGAGAAAAGCAATTCTTGGTTGCCCCAGAAGCAAGACAAGATGATGCTATAGAAGCTTAATTGGAGGGGTATGACTCTCATGAAAGAGGCACTCTTTATTCTCTCCCTGTGTATTATATAAATGCAAAGATACTAAATAGTCTTAAATGATTTTGATGGATAGGTGACCCAACATTACTATGAACACATCAAATTTATTAAGTACAAAATCACTCTAACATTGCACTGTTATGTTGGTGTCTTCAGCGTAGCATGTCAAGCATGTTAATTCATTTAATATAGTTTTAATCAATCCTTGGTTAAACAGTATTGTTAAATTCAGTGATAGGTTTTTGGTTCCTTTCTTGGCAGGGTATACAATCTGAGCACCAATCATTTTAACTGATTTTATAATTTCTCAGTCCAAGATGACAACTTTGTCCATACAATGAAAGCCAGAAATAATAGACACATAAGCACGCATAAGACCAGAGGAGTGTATAAATCTAATAAGTATTTATTGAGGTCGGCTTTGTGTTCACCATTGCCCAGACCCTGTGAGAGATTACAAACAATTTCAGAGACTGGGTACCCATTTCACAGAGTGAGCATTCAGCTGGAATTTTCCCTGACTCCACAGCAAGAGAAAAATGGAAGCCGGTTTCTGTCAGTCATGCTCTGGGTTCGTGGAGTTCCCTGTGCTAGCTGTGTCTTGTTAGAGAGATGTTGGTCAAGCCGTTTGAAAAAGAAAAGGTCATGTCCTCTACCTGATGTCTGGCTTCTTACTCCTTTGAAGTTGTACCTCCCAAGAAGGGACAGTCCAAGTTCAAGTATTACTGTGAACAAATTCCTACAGTACTTGAAGTGAGTTAACACAGAAGCCAGAGAGCGTGATGTCACACTTGGATTCAAGTGACCAGTGAGCACCATTCTCCACCTCAACAGTCCCACCAGTTCACACCCCAGATGCCATACCAAAGCCAACACTTGTTCCCAAGAGACATAATTTCGTCTTCTAACTCCAGTTACCCAACCGTATCTCCCTTTAGAGACTGTGAGGCCAAAGGCACATTTCCCTCTTTTACTCTAAAATAAACATTTCTATTAATAAACAGAAGCAATGTCAAGTAAGTCCTAAGGCAGAAATAAATACTGAAAGCAATGTCAGTGAAGTTGCCCTCTCAAGTCTGACGCTCTTTGGACAACTTTTACTGAACAGATCATAGTTTTGATAGCTAATGACACGTATACAATCTCATATTTTGTGTACTATGAAGTTAGCATTTGCATACAGTAGAATGCTTTTCTACTGTAGAAAGTAGTAGTGCTTTTCTAAAATGAAGTCTGAGCATCATCACTGTTTTGGAATCCTGCGTTACTTTCTCCTTTTCCAATGTCTACGGAGCCATAAGGATTCTCTTCTCTTTTTGTTTCTTTTTTCCTATCAAATAAAGCAAAGTCACATTAATAAAGTGATGTTAGAAAGACATTTACACTGACCCAAGAGATGGCACCCTGGGCTAAGGATGCCAAGCAGTAGAAAACGGCCACTTTCATAAGCTAGTACCATGTTTATACATTAATTCTACTCCTATGAGAACAGTTCAGAAATATTGATTAAAATTAGAAGTTCATGTTGATTTTAACCCAGCTTTTCACCTGCTGGGATTTTTCTTACACCTACATTAGCATGCACAGGAAATTGTCTATTTGAAATCATTGTATCTTTTAATAGACACAAACATTTAGTAACCATGGGAGAGAGTCCATTGCTACAAAATGGGAAACGACATTACCAGGCAAAAGGAAGTTCTTTACACAGCCAATCTGAAAGAATCTCTAAAATATATTCCTTTGTAAATTTTTGAAAAATCTAGAAATACCTCTAAAACATACTAGGTGGTAAATAAAACTATGTAGTCCATAGTTCATATATACTAAAAACTGATAACTTTGGTTATCAGAAACAAAGAATGACAAAGGAACTCTAAGACTCCCTTGTTTTTCTGAGAATTTTAACCATGTTGACTGCACTACGTAGAGAGTGTTTTGTGCACATCTGTGTACGTGTGCATATGTGCATAGGTGTAAGTGTGTATGCTACATTGCACACGTGGAGATCAGACAGCAACCCCCAGTGTTGAATTTCAACACCCACTGTGATTGAGATGGAGTCTGTTTGTTGTCTCTGCTGTATACAGCAGGCTAACTGGTTTACAAACTTCTGGGGATTTTCTTGCCTCTGCCCTCCACTCCCTGGAGGAGTGCTTGGATTATAGATGCTTGTATCCTGTATCTGGTTTACATATGGATTATGTGGATTCAAACTCAGGTTCTCATAGTTGTGTGGCAGGTGATTTTCCCCATCTCCACAGCCTTGGCTTTTCAAATGAAGTCATTTGGTAGAACTGACAGATCTCTATAGTAAAGAAATTAAATAAAATAGACCAATTTGTGTAAAGTTTCAACTGAGAGTATGTTTCAACAACTGGAAATATGCATACAATGTTGTCAGATGATACAAAATACTAACTTATTTGAGAAGTCCAGCAAGAGTCAATATTTTCTCAAGTCAGGAGCTAGAAGTCAGGTCTCTGGTGATTAAAACCCTCAATCAACTCAGCTCTAGAACAAATTAGAGGGTGTCTGACCATGAACTCAAATGATAAATCTGAGTTTTCCAAAGAGGAAGGAAAGTAACTAAAGAGTAGTAGTTTGAAGCACATCTTATGGTTCATTCTTAGGTGACATTATACTTCGCACCCCATGTCAGTCCATCCTCTGTGGATGAAGCAAGACTCATCAATGAGAACAATGTCTTACTGAGTTTGCAGTTGGGATATAGCACTGTAGATAGAATGCACTTGACTCCAGCATCCCAGTACACCTCAGGCTAGACATCTAATATGTGAGCTTGCTAGAGGGGTAAAGTACTGCTAACATCTGCTAAGTTTCTAAAGAATATATCAGAATATTTAGGTAGATAATTGTCCAAATAAGTAATTGGCCTGTGTGTATGCGTGCTATTTTTTGCAAGTTTCCCAATCCATGTATTCTAAAAAGACAAATACATCTAGGAAAGGACACTCACTTCTTTCGACCTTTGATCCCAGTGACGATCAGGATGATGATGCCAACCACTACCATTCCCATCACAACACCAAAAATAATCAACCATATGGTGACAGGAGGCTGGTAAGGTGGCTCAAGTGTTGGGTGAATCCCCAGAAACTCCAGGCTGTTATCATTCAGGCGGAAAATATCATTGATACGACCCCGAGACATCCTATTCGCAAAAAAGAATGAAGTAAGGGGGAGGCTTAGACGAAATAAAATTCTGCACCATTATTTTCTCCTTATATCAGGGTTCCCAAAGGTATTTAATAAGCTTTCTCATAAGAATGAACAACTAGAACGTTGTGCAATGGCACATGTCTGTAAAGCCAAAGCTTTAGAGTAAGGACTACACAAATTTGAAGTAAACCAGTTCTGCATAACAAGATGCAGGACAGCCAGGGGAATATAGCAAGACAGTCTTGTTAAAAAGCCACAAAAATATACACCTTAAATAACGATGAAATTGAAGTAGATAGGGCCAATAGAGAGATACAAACTTTTGACAGTTACTTGTCTTTCATACTTGGTAACCTGAATTAGGTCTGTCAACAACCTCATTTGAAGTTTGAGTTAGAAATTTATAAAGGGGGTAGGGGGAGGTGGCCTAGAGAGATGGCTCAGTGGTTAAGAGTTTCTGCATCACTCTTCCAGAGGACCTGAGTTTGGTCTCCAGAACCCACATTGGGCAGCTCGCAAAACTGCCTGTAACTCCAGCCCCAAGAGATCCAAAGCCCTCTTCTTGCCTCCACAGGCACTGCACACATGCAGTACACAAGCGTGTAGGATCACACACTAAAATGTTAAGAGAATAAAGTTATCATACAAATTAATCTTCATTATAAACAGAAAATTTAAGAATGAGCAAATAGTTTGCTATTTATCATGTGTAGGTTCTGAATTTTAAAAGTAAAGTTAGCATATTTGGCAAGAATTTCTCAGCCTTCAGCATACATGTAAAATAAGTACAGACAGCCAAGTGGTCATGGCGCAGTCCTTTAATGCCAGCACTTGGGAGGCAGAGGCAGATGGATCTCTGTGAGTTTGAGACCAGCCTGGTCTACAGAGTGAGTTCTAGGACAGGCAAGGCCACACAGAGAAACCCTGTCTCAGAAAAAAATCCCAACCAATTATTTTATTAAAATGACATTACATCAAACAACACAAAAGCATAATTGAATATCCCTCTTTTATAAATGAATTATATCCTACACCCAAATCATTGAAGGAGTTGTCCAAATAGAAGGTACTGACATTTGGAAGCAGCATTGCAGCAGAACACGGGAAAGAGACCTCTGCATTTCTCAAGCACTGAGATGATAAGTAGCTGACATTGACAAAGTAGAAAGGCTGAAGATTGTTGACAACAAAGACAGTGTAATAGAGGAACATTTTGATTTATAGACTAAAATGTCTAGCACCACAGCTTCCTATCGATGGGTATAGCTCAGGTGACAGGTCAGATTTCATCGGAGAGGAAAAGCAGCTAACACATTGTTAGCCATAAGCCCTGGCAACCTCACGAGTTTCTCAAGTCATTTTATAAGAATCATTTCTAGAAAAGAAAGTTTGAGATTCCCTGTAGCTTATACCTCGGAATCCAGGAAGAGAAGGCGCTTTCATGACAATCTCAGCCAGCATTTTGTCTAAGGCTGATACTAGCCTTTTTTAGAGGAGGAGAATGAATCTTTGGGCATGATTCACACACCTCAATCAGGCCAAATTTTCTAGGCACACCCTATTCCAGCACGACTGAGATCTGATCTGAAGGGTAAATAGAATCCCTGGTGTAGCTCAATAGCGCCACCTAGTGAGGGTCCAGGTACAGGAAACATTAAGCATTTTGTTTGATAGGGTCCTTCCTTCTTTCATTCCTCTTTTCCTCTCTCTCTCTCTCTCTCTCTCTCTCTCTCTCTCTCTCTCTCTCTCTCTCTCTCTCTCTCTCTCTCTCTCACTCTCTCTCTCTCTCTCTCTCTCTCTCTCTCTCTCTCTCTCTCTTTCTTTCTTCTTTTTTTAATGAGAAAGAGAACAACCGTCCATCTTCCATTCCAGCTGAGGAAGTCTGGACAAGTTATTTCTTATGAGTGATAAATTCCTCTCTTGGTGTGAAAGGAATCTAATGCTTACCATCCTTATTTCCTGCTTTGGGCAATTCAATAACACTTTCATAATGTCCCCGTACACATGGTGGCAGTGTGTGCTCATTTCTCGTCTGCATTTTCCAAGCATGGGAGCCAAGCTTCCTTTAACCAAAAATGACATCCCTTTACCTGAGACCATTGTCAAGCTAGAGAGGCTAGGGAATGAATATCACCAGAAATAGTTCTTGGCCAGTGAATAGTGAGAAGTGGTTAAAAAAAAAATCCAAGCTCCCTCAGTCCTCTACTGAGACAATTCGGGTGTACATTCTACCATATCCCAGAGTTGTCTGACAGGACTGCCCAGCAGAAACTCTAGTTCCTGATAGCTTGTTTGATAACTTGGAATCTGTCACCTTTCACCAGGTCTCTGTCTCCAGTCCACAGTTTCTATAGGAGCTTCTTAGCACTGCTTACACTTCCTGGCTTCCTTCCAAATCAAGTGCTTATGCCTAAATCTTTGTCTAAGGACCTGCACCTGGGCAGCCTCCAATCAAAACCAGTCTCTTGCTGTTGGATTATAATAGAACAAAAAACCCAAGTTTGTGTGGCCAAAGAGATGGTTTCACCAGCAAAGTGCCTGCTGCACAAGCATGAGGTCCTGAGTTTTGATGCCCAGCACACACATAAAAAAAGCTGGGTGTGGTAGTACCCAGCATGTGTCCACTCCACTGTTGGAAGTTGGGGGAGATGGGAAGATCCCTGAAGTTCAGTTGCCAGCCCAGATGAATTGATTAATATTGGGTTTAGTGAGACATCATGTCTCTAAAAGCAAGGTGATGATGGGTCAGAAGCGACAGCTATGTCAACCTCTGTCTTCTACTTGTGTAGCCATGTCACATGTACACACCCATACACAAATCCATACATATACCACACACAACCACCACCTCAGCCACAAGAACAGCCCATGTTTTGAAATAAGGTAAAAGACATAAATGACTTTGAATGATGTCCAGCACACCAAACTATTGAAGGAAATGTAAGCTATTGAAGCATTAGCTACCCCGTTCATCTTTATATGATTTGTTTCAAAGTAAAACGTCACCTGATGGCATCTTCAACTTCACTTCTAGGAATGACATCAGATGCATTTTTGGGTGAAGTGACAAAGAAGTTGAAGGAGACTCTTGGACTCAAATCACTCACCCATACATCTTCCTCCCTGTGGGGAAAAAAAAGCAACATTTTTCTTCTTTCCTAATGAGAGAACTCAGTAAAGAAAGTCCTCCCCCTATTGGTGGAATGGAGATTAGAACAAGACTCCTGGATGAGGAGACAGAATAGGGCAAACAGTAGAAAGATAGAATTGACCAAAAATCTTTACACTATCCAAAACACATGAAATCTGTTGCATAAAAGATGTAATACCTCACACCTCTGGCGTGGTGATGCATGCTTCTAATTCCAGCACTCGAGAGGCAAAGGGAGGCAAATATCTGTGAGTTTGGGACCAGCCTAGTCTACAAATCAAGTTTCAGGACAGCCAGGGCTGTTACACAAAGAAACCCTGTCTTGAAAACAGAGAAAGAGGAGGGGTTGCAAGACCACCTTTTGATACTAACTTTTGTTTTTTCCAGCTATCACACAAAACCTACATCTGTTCAATTCTTTTTAATGTCCACCTAAAACACCAAGAGAATCAAGAATGCCAGGCAATGGTGGTGCATGCCTGCAGAGGAAGCTAGAGCTCTATGAATTCAAGGCCAGCCTGATCCACGGAGTAAGTTGCAGAACAACCAGCAATACACAGAGAAACCCTGTCTCAACAGAGAGAGAGAGAGAGAGAGAGAGAGAGAGAGAGAGAGAGAGAGAGAGAGAGAGAGAGAGAGAGAGAGAGAGAGAGAGAATAAGTCATTGGTGACCTAGAAGTATGAGAAGAAGCAACATGATGGACAGTGCTATTTCCGTGTCACAGAAACAGAACGTTAACATTCTCTGGCTTGGCTCCATTCAGCAAGTGTAGTGTAGCATCTATGGATGAAGGTAAAAGTAGGGCTCACTACACAGTGTAACAAAGCAATGCTCACACGGCTCCCGAAGTGATCCTAGCAAAAACTAAGGCAGATCATGTGGAGAGCTATAATCTTTGAATAACTACTTGACCATCTCAAAAGCCAAAATCTATGCAATGGTCTTGAGGCTCCAATGAACTTTCTGTGCTCACTTTTGCCCTAACACTTCCCTGACCACATCACCTATTTGCCCTCTAGTAGATGCTTCCCTACCCACATTGGCCTTCTTGCTGTTCCGTTGATATGCAATGGCTATTACTTCATTGGCCTTTGCCTGTTGCTGTCCTGGCTGAACACTTTCTCCCATTGTCTGCACTGTTGGCCTTTCTGCTTCTCCCCTACTTCTTAATGTTAGTTGTGTCTTTTCTAATCACTAACTCACTTAAAGTTGAACATTCCCCCAGGCTCTTACCTCTTTGTGTCCTATTGTGGTCCTATTGTGTGTTTTCCTCCATAACACACATTTACAACTCTCTCTCTCTCTCTCTCTCTCTCTCTCTCTCTCTCTCTCTCTCTCTCTCTCCCTCCCTCCCTCCCTCCCTCCCTCCCTGTGTGTGTGTGTGTGTGTGTCCTGATATAAGCTCCAAGAAGAAATTTCTCTTTTTCTCTGACTTTACCTATAAGAGTGAGATGAGAGTGTATGGAGAGAGAGAGAGAGAGAGAGAGAGAGAGAGAGAGAGAGAGAGAGAG
>NW_021604589.1:2716983-2725903 GCF_004785775.1 Grammomys surdaster | reverse complement strand
GAGAGAGAGAGAGAGAGAGAGAGAGAGAGAGAGAGAGAGAGAGAGAGAGAGAGCCAGGGAGACACAGAGAGAGATGTTTAATAACAACATTCATAGCATCTACAAGTTAAACGACGGACAAGCATCTTAAAAGTAAGGGACCCAAATTCCAGGATACCAAATAAAATTCTGGACTAGGCTTATGCCAGCAACCCTAGTTAGGATCAATAGACCCCAAATAAGCAAGAAAATAGTAGAAAAGGAGATGCAAGAGTAGGAGCAAGAAGAAAAGGTTCACTGGGAATCCTATGCGAGAACCACAAAATATAGCATATTCATATATGAAATCTCCATTCAAAAATATAGAAACTAAAGCCTACTTGGATATTCTCCTTGATTTGACTTGTAGAAAGTTTAAGCTGTAGAGTAGTGGAGCAGGGAGTTGTGTATAGAACCTAGCAAATTGCTTAGTCCTGCAATAACTTGACGAGCCAGGTTGATACCCAGGGGTGCTTCTCCTTCTCAAAGGAGAAGAGGAGGGGAAATGTGGGAGTATCTGTGTGAGGGGGTACTTGGAGGAGAGGGGACTGACATTGGGATGTAAAGCAAATATAATAATAATAATAATAATAATAATAATAATAATAATAATAACAGAATCTAGCAAATCAACTCACCCAAAAAGAACTGTCTGGTTTTTGACATTTGAAAAATACTCTCTCATGGCATAGGCAACAGATGATCGGAACAGGTACATTTCGTTGTTGGTCCATTCATACTGCAAATTCAGATGAAAGACACCATTCAATGGGGTCGGTGGCAGAGGAAAATGAGAGTCCTCATCACTAGTCCAAGGATTCTGGCCATCAAGTCTTTGCCCTCCAATGTAAGCATGCATCAGCATTTGGTGGTTGGAATGGATTAAACTGACTATCACATGTAGAATTTCTGATTTCGAAAATCTAGGATGAGAACCAAGAATCTGCATATCTACTACCCTAGGAGATGCTAATGCTGCTGGTCAGGCAACCATCCCTGCTTCGGGAACCAAGGGGCCCATCGGTCCTTTCACTTTGGTTTGATATGAATTGAAATAAGAACCCCAAGGATAGGTTTCTAGATAGGAGACATCCCAAATCTGTGTGGTTTGCGTGGATTGTCTGTGTTTTGTAGGCAACTCACTCTTACTTTTACTGTTTTGATAGGAAGTTCTCAGATATTTGAACCATGCATATTGCCAGCGAGCGTTAGAGATAGAGGCATTCGCTATTTCTTCCAGTGGATGGCAGTAGAGATCAATAAATAACTAAGGAGCTTCCTTTATTTCTTTCCCTCTCAGAGAAAAAGTAATCCAGAAGCTTAGGAAAGATTTGTTTTCACTTAAGCTTAATTTTACCCATATGTGAAGTATGGGGTTTTTAATAGTAATAGTTGTATATGAATGTTGTCTCTAGTAATTTTCTGCCTAGGACTTTCATATTTTAAAACACTGAAAAGCTAAATTCTTCAGATAATGCCATAGCTCCAGGTGATGTCTACCAGGAAATGACTCAAACTGGACAGATACTCTGGCCCTGCTGCACATGGGCACTGAAAGTACATCTCACCCAGTGATCAGCTTTAGAATGTCACATCATCAAGTTTGCACGGAAAGGGAACATGGATGCAAATGCCCAGACAAGAGAATCTAGAAGTTTCCTGATCTGCCAGGAGTAATCTCAATTTATTAGACCAAAGATGAACTAATAAAAGTATGACAAAGATAAATATTCTCTTGAGCCTGCAATGCACAATAAGAAGTGGGAATTCGAACTTGCAGTTTAGAAACAACTGATTTGTGTTTCTTCTATAATTGCTGTCTGATAGCCTGCTCTTTTCTAATGAGAGACAGAAAGGGAGTGGATCATGATGGGAGGGAAGGAGGGGAAGAGCTGGGAGGGGTACAGTGAGGAGAAACTCTAATCAAAATATATTGTATGAGAAAAGAATCTATTTTCAATAAAAAGGGAAGTTGCTTTCTTGTGTTTTCCTTTTTTAATGCTTGTATTGTGTATATTGGTATCTTATTTATCTATGAAAATACAACAAAAATTGTCAAGTCTTGGGAAATATTTAACTTTTCAGGAAATGAAGAGGTAGAAATCTTTGGATCTATACTGACTCGGCAGTTTTCTGTAGAACATTGGACTGTTTTATCTGATTGTACCAAGTTCATAGGACACACCCAGGCTGTTCATCCCATTTACTTGAGAAAAAATGCCCTCTCCTCTTTCCTAATCAAAGTTGCTATTGAAAAGGAGGCTATTTGGGAAGAGGAAGAGGAGAGTGAAGGTGGGGTGGAGAAGAGAGTAAATGAAGGCATGAATTATCGTCAAAGTAAATTACGTAAATGAATGAAAATCTCCCAATGAAACCCGCTTTGTATATTAGTACTACATACTAATAAAATTGTCTCTCTTAAGAGCTTATACTTCCCAGGGCTGGATCAATTGAGATAAGTGTTCAAGAGAGACCGATAACTACATCTATAAATAATAAGATTTTCTATTTAAATATTTTGTTACCCTAAAGTGTATCTTTAAGTCGATGGTTCTCAAACTTGCCTGTCCTTAAAACTTCCTGGAGATTTTAAAACTCTTTAAATTTTCTAAATGCCCTTATTTTATGTGTATGAGTGTTTTGCTGATACTATGTGCATGCCTGGTACCTGTGGAGATCAAAAGAGGGCACAAGAACCCCTGGAACTGGGTTAATAATAGTTGTGAGCCACCATGGGGGTGCAGAGAACCAAACCTGGGTCCCCTGCTAAAGCCTTAAGATCTCTTAACTGCCAAGTCGTCACCTCAGCTCCAGATTTTAAAACTCTTAATGAGGCTGGGCACAGTGGTGCATGCCTTTAATCTCAGCATTCAGGAGACTTTCTGGGAGTTCAAGGCCAGCCTCATCTACATAGTGAGTTCCAGGCCAGCCATAACTGCACAATGAGACCCTGTCTCAAACAAAAAGAAAACTCTTGATGCTCAAATCTTGGTATCACACTCCAGAACAATTAAACCAACATCTCTGGAGGTGTAGCCCACACACTCATATTTTGAAGACTTCTCATGAAGTTCCAATGTTGAGTCAAGTTTGAGAATCAGAGTTTCCCAGTCATTCTAATGTATACAAATCACATGGAGGACTTACAGAAATGGGGATCCTGATTAAGCTGGTCCAAAGCTGGGACCTGAGATGCTATATTTTTAAACAAGCTTCCAGATTTGAATATTCCCCCATAAATCAGACAGTTAATAAAACAAGAATTTAAATGGCTAAGAAAACAATACCAACCAAAAACCTAAAAAACAAACAAACAAACAAAAAACAAACAAAAAAACCCTCCTCATCGTATAACCACAACCTTGTCCTTAAATACAAGTCCTAGTGGTGAGTCAATTGAGAAGGTGGGTGTTTGAAAATTAAGGATCAGTACAGATGTTTCAGTGCAGATCTTCACAACACACTCAAGGTAACAAGTGAACAGTAGACATTGCCTATCCAATAAGAGATTAATTACAAAGAAAAAGAAGGGAGGGAGGGAGGGAGGGAGGGAAGAAGGAAGAAAGGAAGGAATTAGTTGAAGGCCAGAGCTGGGCTTATAGTTTTAATCAAATCATGTGGCCTCTCTTTCTTTAGACCACACTGGAATGGGATTTCAAGGGAAGAGAATGCACTGGGGAAAAAATGGAATCCCCATTTAGAACAATACTCACTGCATTATTTCCAAGAGCTGATTTTAGGCTTATCCTCACTTTAATGCTTTGGTTGACATCTGGTTAAAGAGAAATTTCAGACAACTGGTTAAGATGACAGACTGACCACACAGTTTTTCCCCCTTTTCAAGATTGCAGAAAGGTATGGCAATAGGATTTTTTTAAAGGATACAGACACAGCTTTTAAAAAATGAGAAATGATGAGAAGCTGGCAACTGCTTTCTGAGAAAATCGTAAGTCACTGCTTGATCTGTACATAGAAGAGATTATAGGCCAAAATATAGAGACTCCCTATATTTTTATAGAAAATATAGGGATTCCCTATATTTGGGAAAGCTTGGGATTCTGATGCATCTGAGGTGGGAAGAGAACAGAAAATCAGTACTGAGGTTGTGGTTAAAGCCACTTTAGAAATGGCATGGTTCTGCACACCATTGTCACTTACTCAGATGGCCAGTTGGAATTTGTTCTTCAACAGAACAAGAAGTAAACCTGGAAAGAAGATGTGGAACCCAGGAAATGGGATTCAACCCAGAAGAACCAGGAGGTGATTCTAAAGGACGATTATGGTCCATGCTAAGATGGGAGTATGTAAGACTCCAAGGGAAAGTTGCTAGAGAGGAAAATGGAGGCTGAAAAAATAGATACATTCTACTTGTTGGTAATAATTGATGCTCTATTTGATGATGAATTGTGTATGCCAAAAACTGGGATGAGTAAAAATTCCGATACAGAGAAGGCACTAAAGAAAGGATGCTGCATAGTGTGTTACTTGGCTGTGCAGGTGGCCAGACATAAATACTGATAGCTGCTTTACTAAAAATCCCATCAAAACTTTACTAAGACAGTGAACAGTAGACGTGGAAGAGGAGCTGGGAGAGGAGTTCGAACATTGATAATAAGACAGCGAAAGAAACGGGGTTTGAGAGTTATGAAAGTGACTCTCAGAAACACATGATCTAGCTGATGACAGTGTTTGTCTTACTTTACAAGAGTGCCTTAGTTAGGTTTTGTTGTTGTTGTTGTTGTTGTGTTTTTGTTTTGGTCATCTTGACACAGAGTTAGCTGGGAAGATGAACCTTAATTGAAAAAATGTCTCCATGCAGTTGCCTGTGGGACATTTTCTTGAGTAATCATTGATATTTGAAGTCCCAGAACACTGTGGGCAATGGTGTCCTTGGGCAGGGGATCATGGGGAAAAAAATCAAGCTGAGCAAATCATAGAGAGCAACCCAATTAGCAGCATTCTTCCACAGCCCTTCTTTCACTTCCAGCCTCCAGATTACTGCCTTGAGTTCCTGATGATGAACTATAATCTATAAACTGAAATAATCCCACTCCTCTCCAAGTTGCTTTTGGTCATGGTATCTTTATCACAGCAATAAAAAGCAATCTAGGGCAAAGAGCCAGATTCAAACGCAGTAGGAGACTAGGAGAGACTTTTATTGCGAAGGTGAGACTAATAAGAACACTTGACAGAGTTTGCGACATCATCTGAAGAAGAGGAACACATACTGAGCTGTGCCACAGCCCCTGCAAGGTTATAGCTAAAGGACACTAAGAGAAGCAAACAAGGAACAATGCACAATGTGTGTGCAGTCAGTGAACTCACTTGGGCTCCAGTCAGTGTTCCACCCCACAAAAGAATTCCTGTTCTGCTCTTTCAGCCAGTCAAACAATGGTTGGAAGTAATTGAGCAGTGGTTTTACGTCCATGTTCCTTGCTCCTGTCACGTTTTCCAAGGCTAGGGTCCAGGGCTCTGAATTTCCAAGGCGCAGCATATTGCTACACAGGAAAAGAAAACCATCAGAGTGTGGGTCGTTTTGAAGGTTTCCAGGTGGGCATACCTTTGCACCTACACTCTTTATACGTCTTCTGTTGGAATTGGCTAGATTTTCTTCTGGCAGATTATGAAAATAAGGCATCTTTTCAGAAGGATTCAAGCCTCAACCCCTCTTTTCTTCCAATTGCTCAAAAGAGAGCCCTGTAGTTATCACATAGAGACAAGAGGTGGCCCATCCAGGCATCTCATGACCTAGATCCCTGTCTCATTCCAAATTGAATATTGATTTCATGGTTGGTTGGAGAAATTCTGAAGTTCCAATTTTTGGGGAGTTAGGGGGTGGAGGATGAAAATAAATTAAATCATAGGCATGGAAATTAGTGATATAGGATGCTAGGAGAGGTTCAGCATTTTGAAGCATTTCTTACAACAACTTCTGCCCAGCTTCAGTGGAATTTGAGATGTCACATTTGTGCAGTGGGCCATCGTGTTTAGCTGCTTGACAAAGAGCTTCTTGAAACTGGAATTGGTAGATGGTCCTTGTGTAATATCTATATATGTAACAAAGAAACAAACAAAAAGAAGGCTTGTGTTTTATTGCTGTAGTAGAGTCACAGAACCAGGGAAATATTTGAATTCCTGGCCCAAGTAATCCCACAGGTATTGGCTAAAAGTCTTTCTCTAGCAGGAATCTGCCAGGAACTCTTTAGATGCAGCATACGCTATTTGCATTGCACATATTTAGTGACAGAGCAGTTCTGCTACTGTGTCACAGGTTAGTCACATTTGAATTGCTGCTCCAGAGTTATTTATAGCCCTTGCCTATAAAGTGGTATCAAGCTGATCTTTATTCCAGGTAAATACATTCCCGTTTTTACAGATACTGGAGTTGAGGCCTACACATGCCTGCATCCCAGCATTCAGGAGTTCAAGGCCAGCCTGGGACATGTAATATGTCTCTGTCTCAAACCGACAAAATAAACAGTAAGAAAAACACTCCTTAGATGCATAGTAAACTCTGCTAGTAATAAGAAGATGGACTAAAAGTATTTTTCTGCTTCACTAAATGATCCTGTTATGCTGGTTGTTTTTATTTGGTTCGTTTTTTGTTTGGTTTGTGGGTGGTTTGTTGTTGCTGCTGTTAGTGGTGGTGGTGAGGTTTTTTGTTTTGTTTTGTTTTGTTTTGTTTTTCTTTTTTGCCAACTTGGCATAAGCTGGAGTCATCTAGGAAGAAGGAACCTCAATTTTGAAAATGCTTTGTTCATACTGGCCTCTAAGCCAGTCTGTGGAGTGTTTTCTGGATTAATGATTGGTGTGGGAGGGCCCTGTCTACTGGAGGAGGTGCTACCCCATGAGCAAGTGGTCCTATGAGGTACAGGAAGGCATCGTTAAGTCAGCCATGAAGAGCAAGACATGAAGAGCAAGACAACAAGCAGTGTTCCTCCATGGTCTCTGCTTCATTTCCTGCCTCCGGGTTTCTACCCTGCTTGAGTTCCTGTCTTGGCTTCCCTCAAGGACAGTGATTGGGACAAAGCCAAATCCTTTCCAAGTTGCTTTTGATCATAATATTTATCACAGCTATACAAAGCAAAGTAGAACAATCCTTAATAATGGGCAACATGTCTCATATAAGCTTATTTAACCCGATAAAACATGTTGATTAAATTGGACTGAAATTGATCATCTACATTAAGCTTGTGGTAGGAGGGAGATAGAAAAGCTTTGTAATTATCACTTCACTGAGCCCTGTTTGTGTTTTTGTCATTAGCCAGGTCTATCCTTTAAGCCCTAGATAGTAAATAGAGAGGACAAAACTGTCATTTACCGAATGAATGAGTAATCATTAGAAACATGGAACAGAGCTGCAGGGTCACAATATGTTTCATCATGAGGCAGAGGTTCCACCACACCGACAATCTCCCGCCTTGAGAAGAAAAGGGAAGTATACATTAGTGAGGCGTAGACCATCGTGAGAAGGGAGTTCTGAGCTCAACTACAGCAGTTTCACCTGGCAATAGTATTTATATTGGAACTGATTGCCAGTTAAAATAAAATGAATATAAAACCCAGAAAGCAAAGCGCCTTGTGAGTTTCCCTCATATTGCCTTAATTCAATCAAAACACACCATTGGAAAATATCTATCTCGTCTAAAACACTAAGTTAAGAAAGTCTATAAAGTACATTGCATAACTATAAATATGCTGTGAAAAACCTATAAACTCCTCTCAGACATGGCACATTATGTGCTCCAGTAGGACACAATTTTGTAAAATTGAAATCTTACTCTTCAAACCTAGTTCAGATGCCTCCTCTTCTGTGAGGCCTACCATCCATCTTCCAAGGCAGTTAATACCTTACGCTCCCTCAGCATCTAGTCTCTCTTAGTGATGCTTTATTCTCTTACATTTTATTAGTATTATAAAATAATAGTTATGGAAAACAATGGTTCTTATGACATAATACCTGTATGTAATATACTTTGATCATCTTCAACTCTTATTATCATACCCTGCCATCCTTCCTACTGTTCCCCTTCCTCTATCTCTGAGGCCTCCTACTTCCAGGTAGTATCTCCACTGTTTTCCTTAATTCTTTACCATATCTGTCCTTATGCTGTGTGGCTTTTCTCATGTAAACTACCCCTTGTCACTGAGACATTCTGAGAGAATGCAACTGTGTCTTCGTCATCTTTAGAGTTCTAGTAATAAATCCGTGCCAGAATACTAAGGAGAAACTTCACTTCTGATTGATAAATGACCAAATGAGCAATCAATACATTGATGGATTACTTTAAAGCTCTGATTCCATAATAATTAAAGTAAATTAGCAGGGATCCAAAGGTTAGCTCAGTCAGAAAAAAAAAGATAGAAAAGCCATATAGGCTTTAGTTTTGGACTTTTGGTAAAAGGGATATAGTTTTGTCCTTTATTATTGAGATTTTTTTGTATGTAACTTTAGCTCTTTGTGGGCAGCTTTGCTTATACACAAACATTAGAAACACCCCTAATTAATTACACATTTCTTGTCTTACCTCTTGGAAAATGACTCTTGAGACAATATCATAGGAAATTATTTCAGGAAACATGAGCAAAGGGCTGAGAAAGGAAAGCAGGACTCCTACCAAAAGGATATGTTTTCAAGCATATCTGTACTATAAGTAATATGAAATGATTCCCCTCCACCCCCGAAGTTTGCGACTCCATGGACGTGACTTAGGAAAGCAGAGGAGCTATGGTATTTATTCACCAACTGGCCCATCTGTCATTGATTGAGGCCCTGATCGGGATGGCATTACTGTGCTAGCTCCTGCCATTTGTGGGTTCAGACCTCTGAAGCCTGCCCTCAGGCAATGAAATAGGTGTGTGTGTGTGTGTGTGTGTGTGTGTGTGTGTGTGTGTGTGTGTG
>NW_021604589.1:2711652-2716973 GCF_004785775.1 Grammomys surdaster | reverse complement strand
GTGTGTGTGTGTGTGTGTGTGTGTGTGTGTGTGTGTGTGTGTGTGTGTGTAGGTTAGCAACATGCTTTGAATTAAACGGTAAACACATGAGGAAACATTTTGCAGATTAGAAATTCATTGACTTACTTCATCTCCCACCACCTTTTCATCCACTGCTCTTTGGGAATTTCACCCTGAAAGACCATCCACCTCCACTTCTCTAACATGTAAGTAAATGGTAGTGTTCCAACAATTGTCAATGCCTGTTTTAGTAGGAAGTTTATTTCTGTTTCTGAAAGTAAAATGGAAAAGACCAAACATTAAGATAGAAATGAAAGTATAAGTTTTGTAAGACAGCTTTCCTAATCTCAAGATACTATTCCTCCTCAAGATGGAGTTACTACAGGATGATTACATGAGAAATATTGGCAGTGGAGATTGTGAGTGTTATATGTTTATCTTCTCAGATGATGGATTTGGAACAGGCTAAAGCCCTGGAATAGAACAAGTAAGTAAAATCCACAAATTAACTAATCCTTACTTTTTACTAGTTTCAACTGCCTTCTTTAAATATCCCCTTATCAGAGTTAATTAGGGCAATTTCATCTATTTTCCCAAGCATACTGTTTATTCTTGAGAGCTGCATGTAGCCAGTGTCTGTTAATGTCTTATTCAAGACTGTATACCCAGTCCAGTGTCTGCTCTGTAATGCTCTCTTGCGAGTCCTTAGTAAATAAGCAAACATTAAACAGATGTGGTGAAACCTTGTAAACCAGGGTGGGGAGATTTTTTTTGCACAATAGACTGACTAGGTAAATGACAACAAGGTCTCCTGCATTTCAGAGAGATGTATATCAGTGACTAGTGTGTATGCAAGTTTCAGTTCCATCTTCAGCACTGAAAGGAAAAAGAAAAAGAAGCTAGAAGAAAGGACCCTCCAAAGTTTCACTACTGGTCAATGGTGTTTGTAGAGGTATATGAGTTTTCTGTAGTGTAAACAGCACATGATTTATTCATGTATCATAGCTTGATGCTATGACATTAACATGTACAACCATTGTATTTTTATATATTAGCCAAAAATAAATTTGAACACACACACACACAAAATGAACATCTCTAGAGGGACCATTCACTGGATAATCAAAAGTACGATGTACTTCAAATGGACTAATTTCCTACTTATCAAGAATACTAAGTGGTTTTACAAGTTATGTATGTTCGTTAGTTTAAAGAGGAAGTAGTACTGCCTCCAGCACAGCACAGAAGCTCAAATGTGAATTCAGGGGTTATTATCTACTCTGTATATATAGGAAAAATGCTTTACACATGGTAGATGCTCAATAAATTTGTTTAGAAAAATAAAGAGACAAGCACTGTGGCTCATACCTAGAATCCCAAACTCTGTGAGGCTGTGGTAGAAAGACTGCTGGGAGTTGCTGGACATCCATGGCTACAGAGTAAGACCCTGTCTTCAAACAACAAAACATACAAACTCCACAAGAGAAAAGAAAGTCAAGATGAGGGAAAGGAGGAAAAGAATGAAGGATTCTGTTGGTTTAACATCATTCACAAATCAAGATCAGAGGCAAGGAAAGAATTTTTCAAGCTGGTGCTTTCATTGTGTGACATCAAGAGAAACATACCAATTTCATCATCTTTGCCTATTCTCAAGGCAAATGTAAAAAAAATCCACAAAACAAATCATTCTGTTCATCGGCATGAACGAATTGTATTTTAAAATTACCAAGTAAGTATGGTTACTATAAACTGCCTTTCCCATGTTGCTTTCTTCATCCAAAAGCACCACTGTTGGTTTATAAACTACTATATCTGGTTAATAGTGACTATTTCAGACATAATGATGGGCCTCCACTAGCCTGCTACCAGGCCTTTGTCAGATCACTAAGAGCCAGAGATCAAGACAAAGAGAATTATGCACACAAGGGTGAAACTCATGACCTTGACTTCATTGACTAGAGGTTTCATCCAGGGGAACCAAGGCTTGGATCAAATGCTAATTAAATGCAGTGGGCTACAAACAAAAAGACATGAAATAGGAGGGAAATTTGTTGGAAAGCATGGTTTGGAGAGAGGGGAGAAGAATAAGAAAGAAAATGATGGAGACTAAGTAAAGTGCACTTCCTGTATGCATATATATAATATGAAAAATAAATAAATTACAGGACCTAAAAAAACCTAGTGAAAAGAGGGTGATAAACTCACAAAAGAAGCAAAAGCCATGGCAGCCTCACTGGAAAATCTGGGTCTCCTGAAAAGTTGTAGTCTTTCCTCAAGTCCAATCCCCACCCACCCCCCAAAAAACATGGGCTGCCTCAGCCATAGATGTTGAGGGATAGGATGGGTCTTTTGTTCACATTCCTTCTCTGTAAAAAACAGTTTAGAATGATAGGTTCCTACTCTACCATTCAGTGGACGTCATTTGTTTGTTTATTTGTTTTTAACCAAAAATGGCAGCCAACTATTTAAAATCCAGACTCTGATTAGCTTCATGACCTTCAACAAATCATTTAAGTTCTGTGGGCTATTTCAGCATCTTCCAAAAACCCACCCAGCTTCTATTAGAACATTTGTAGGGCATTCCTTCAGTTATCTCACTTAACTCCCTATTTAAATTACAGCTTGCATACTCTGATCCACACTTAAGAAAGAAAGAAAGAAAGAAAGAAAGAAAGAAAGAAAGAAAGAAAGAAAGAAAGAAAGAAAGAAAGGAAGGAAGGAAGGAAGGAAGGAAGGAAGGAAGGAAGGAAGGAAGGAAGGAAGAAAAGGAAAGAAAAGAAAAGCTTTTTACCAGTAGCCAGTCCCATAAACATTTTTTACCTAGGTAGCATAAAGTAAAACAATTGTTTTCCTATGGATGATATTAAATACATTCCCCCAAATCAGATTACCCCCAAAACAAGCCAAAAGAAAATGTACCACTATCTTCTTGAAAATTGGATGGCAGAAGATCAATGGATTTCAGATGCTTGGGGGTAGCTGCAGAGAGTGACATGATTTCTCCAACAGCTTCATGGAACCCTTCATTGGCTCCATTTCTTAGCAGGAAAGGTTGCGTGGCATATGCCATGTCATATTGGATATGTCCCATCTCATGATGAGCTGTCAAGAAGTTATCCATTGTGACCTTTGTACACATCTTGATTCTGCATAAAAAAATGGACAAGATTAAAGCAAATCTTACTTAATTTCCTTTTATCGTGATAGTAGAGTTTTGTGGGGGTTGGGGGACATGAAGATTTATTCATCACTGAAGTTTTACTATTTGCCCCTTATGAACCATTTACTCAATATAAAGGGCTAAGTTCTATTCTTGTGCTCTTACACTAGCTGAAAGGGATATAGAAATCTGTGCTATATAATTCTGAGGTGAGTAGTGTATACATGAATACAAGCATGGTCTTCTCAAAGGATCATGTATAGCCAGGATAGAGAAGGGGTTAGACATTTAGAATTGAGTATCAAATGTACATCCCGAAGGTAAACATGTTGGCTCAAGAAGTAGGAGCAGGGTAGCAAGAAAGAAAGCCAAAGACAAAGCTGTATGAGGTTCAAGTATCTAAGATTTTGGAAAGTATAGACTCGAGGTACATAGAGAAAGTGCTATTAGAAACATCATAGAAGTCTAGAAGACCATCACCACCTGAGATTAGTCACCACAGTCAATGAGAAATGGTGTTTAAAGACAAAAGGTAAATGTCTGTGTATCACTGTTCTGTGACCCAATGAGAACATAACTTCATTTGGCAAACATGTGGTAGTCCTTCTCCACTTGACATGCTTACGCTCATTCAGATATGAGTAAATATTACATTTCAAAGATTTCCAAATAGATTTTCCTACCATTCTGCTTGTGTGACCCATGTATACTGATAAAAACTCAAAACTCCCCACTGTTTAGAGTAAGGCCAGTCTCCTTTATCTACCCCAATGTGACCACAGCTTGCTTTCCTAACTTATTTCTCTCTATTCTTTTTTCCCAACAGCCATAATAGTTGTTATATATTTACTGTGTACTTTATAGAAGATTCTGAACTAGGAATCTTATGAATATGCTCTCATTTTTAAGCCTCACTGAAGGATTTGGACTGATCACCTACAGATTGCTGCCTGTTTGGGGGGGGGTTGTTTGTTTGTTTGTTTGTTTGTTTTTAAGCTTAATTGGCACATAGTCCCACTCATTTATTTACATATTATCTATGGCTTTTTCATGCTACAAGTACAGAGTCACTTACTTGCAACAGAGATTTTTAAAGCCTGCACTCTTTACTATCATTACAGGAAAAGACTACTGGCCTCTACTCTAATGGGTATTTTGGAACCAGGCTTCACTTCCAAAGTAGATCTACTGTCCCTCAGAAGCCCAAGTGATAGCTATTAAAAATCAAAACTTTGATTTCACTGCTTTGGTTAAATGGGAGGTGCTTAGAGGAGGGGCTTTCTTTTCTTGTCTTAAAATAATTTATTTTTATTTTATGTACATTGGTGTTTTGCCTATATGTGTGAGCATGTTGGATCCCCATGAACAGTAGATACAAACAGTTCTGAGCTGTCATGTGGGTGCTGGGAATTGAACCTGTGTCCTCGGAAAGAACAGCTGGCTCTCTTAACCACCGAGCCATCACTCCAGTCCAAGGAGGGGTTTTCTTAATATTTTGAGGCAATCTACAGCCAGTGGCTGACTAACACAGGGTAGATATAAATGGCCAGCCCCTGGCCTCAAGGTTTGACCAATCCTGATTCAAATCAGTATTCAGAGTGGTTCATGAGATCAGGCTAGAGCCAAATCTCCATCACAGGTTGCCTTCTTATCTGCTTTACCTGTCCCGAGTTGTTCCCTCACTTGCCTTTGCCCAAGAGGGTCTCCTTTCATATAAAATAGCCAGTATAAAATAACCAGTTCAAGCCAGGGAACAAACCCAAGACACAAACTTGCAACCTGGATATTAGAGTCCTGCTTTATAGATAAGGAAACTGAAACCCAAGATTACTTTGCTCAAGGTTGCCTGATCGTTCAGTGACACACCTTGGATTCCAAAACCTACGCTCATTCTGTCACGTCACAGACTCACACTGTCCTGCACATATTTTGTTGTTGTTGTTCCAGTCTAAACTTGCTGACTTCAGCACCCACACCAGGTCCTGCCTCTCTTCACCTGACCCCTCTGTTCTTCCAACCTGCTATCCTCCCAGGAGTCCGTCCAACCTCTTCTTGCAATTCAAGCTCAAATCCTAAGACATTCACAAAGTCTCTTTCTGACCCTAACTTCTAATCCAGGATCTATCTCTCTCTCTCTCTCTCTCTCTCTCTCTCTCTCTCT
>NW_021604589.1:2693560-2711552 GCF_004785775.1 Grammomys surdaster | reverse complement strand
TCTCTCTCTCTCTCTCTCTCTCACTCTCTCTCTCTCTCTCTTTGTGTCTCTTTTTCTCTCCCCAATAGAGCATCCTCTGTGTCACTCTTATGGCATGTACTATTTTCTCCTTTTTATTCCAATTTGGCATTCATTTGTCCTGTGTCACAAGAGTGAGGGACAATGTAAGTCAAATGGTCAACCATCGTAATTCTCAGCACCAAATCTTTCCTAGCAGGGGGTCCACTCCACCAACCTCAGGACCATTAGACTCTACTGAACATACAAATTTTCAAGTAAGCTATGTTCTGTAAAAGTGCAGGTAGGGAACTGTGAGCCATCATCTTTTCCTGGGTGAGAGAAATGTACTCCCGTAGACTTCCAGCCTTAATTCACAGATCCTTAAATCATATACTCAAAGAAGTATAGTATATTCATCATTCATTGTGTCTCATTTAGGATCTGCACTATAAGTACCAGCCCAACTACCTGAAGTCTCCATGTCCCAGATCCCAAGCAGTGGGATGGCAGACCACTTTCCGATCATCTGCTGGCTCAGTCAGCATAGAGTTTGCCCAGAATCCTTGAGTCATATAAGGAAGGGCAACAGAAACAAAGAACTTCTCTGCCTCTTTAAATATCCTTTCTGCATCCCAGCCCTGGGGGAGAAAAAAAGAATATTGAATCCCTGTATTAGAATAGAAATTCTTCCTGCTGAATATATACATTTATGACTTTTGAACAGAGAAGTAGGCTTTTGGATGTTCATCATCTGTCTTCACAACAGTGCCTCTAGGCAATTAACCTAGGTGAGTATCAAAAAATATGTCAAAGAACGACATTGAGTATGATTTTTGTATAATCAAAGAGGAAAAAGCCATCAAAATGATCAACCAATGAGACTTTTGTAGAATGGAAATTGTACAGACACATAAATTATATTCAAAGAAATTGTGTGGATACAATAAAATAACAGGTGAAAAAAATAAAATATAAATCACTTAGTTGGTATTGATCGATCTTAATGAAGAAAAAGATGCATAAAAATGTTAACAACAGACTGAGCTATATGTAGGGGTTTCTTTGTCCTTATTCCTGAGGTTTTGGTGCTATGGACTTTTCCCTACAGTGGTGTACGGCAGTACAAAGGCCTTACGTATGTCAGACAAACACTCCACCTCCAAGGTATGTCCCTTGATCATCCTTCTTTGTATTCTAAACACAAACAAGAAAACAGCGACCCATTTGTTGAAGACTATTCAACTCAAGCCAGCAGTTGTTGATTGGACTTCTTTAGGGGTCAAGACCCCATACTAGGCTCAGTGGAAGAAATGAACTAATATAGTCCACAAGGAGGCATAGACCTTTGGAATAAAAAAAAGCCTAGGTGTGGCCTAGAATCCAATGAGTATTTGAGCTTCACCATAGTGTCTGAACTTTCAGAATGTTTTGAAACTATACAGAGATAGTCATAGGCATGTGCTGCCAGCAAATTCCTTTATAGCAATGTCTCAGGAGACAACGAACCCTGCTGAGACAATGAAGCTCATTTCAGACAAACAAAGCTTGAATATTTATTATATGGTGCCATGAATCATTTTCAATACCAGAAGAATTCTTCTGGTCTTGCATATCAGTCATGTTTAGTGTTCCTCCTGTGTCAGCCCTAGCAATAAGAAATTGAACATGAGAGTAAATACCATTATCGTTATTAATATTATTGACTTTTAAAGGCTTAATGTGAAAATACTGTTACTAATTAGTATGGCAGCCTTTTAATTTAAACTCATAGCTTACTGAGACACAAGAATACAAAAGTAATACATGTCTTGGGGGTATAATGTGTGTTTTCATATACATATATGTTGTATGATGTTCAAATGAGGATATGCATGTTTGTTTTTTTTCCCTTTGTGGAGAAAAGTTTTTTTAAATTTCTTTTTTCAGAGATATAAAAATACGAAGTCTGCATCACTATCTGCAGTCACTGTACTGTGCAATAGCACATCTAAATTTTCTCATTAAATGACAACTTAGTCTCCCTCCTTTGCCTCCTTCTTTCATGCTTCAGCCTCAGGCAGCTTCCTTGTTCCTCCTAGCTTCCATGAGATCCGCTCACACACTCCCACGTATGAGTGAGATCATAGGTATTCGTTTTTGTATGTCAGACTTAGTTCACTTAATAGAACACCCTCCAGTTGCATCCGTGTTGTTATGAATAACAGGAGTTCATTCTTTTATGGCTGAAAAGCATCCCACTATCTGCCGGTGTCTCACTTTCTTTATCTATTCATCCCCATATAAAGATGTAGCTTGTGTCCATTTCTTGGCTATCATGAATAGCATTCTCATAAATGTAGGAGTATTGTTAGCACTTCAACATACTCATTTCATTTCCTTTGGATTCAGACCCAGGAATGAGATTACTGGATCATATGGTAGTTGCATTTTTTTAAAATTTCTTGAGGAAGTGGCTGTCTGTTTTCTCTCATGACTATACTAAGTTGTACTCCCAAGTTAGTGTGGAAGATTCTCTTTACTCCACATCCTCACCAGCACTCAGTGAGATCTTTTTGTCTTTTTTTTTAAATAGCCATTTTAACTGGACTGAGGTCATTTTGCATTTTGGTTTTGACTACCATTTTCATAATCATTGGTGGCATTAGCAATTTTAGAGAACACTTAACCATCTGTGTGCCTTCTTTCTAGAAATACCTGTTTAGTGTTCATGTTTTAATCAGTTTAGATGGAATTTTGCTGCTGTATTCCTTATATATTCTAGACATTAGCTCTCATTGTATATGCATGTTTTAAACATTTTCTTGTGTTCTGTATGTTGTTTTCTCTGCTGTGCAGGAGCCGTTTGCTTTCATGAAATTCTGATTGTCTATTTTAGTTTTTGATTACTGTGTTTGGGAAGTTTTGCCCAAAAAGTCCTTATCCATTCCAATGTCTGGAATGATTCCCCTATTTCATAGTCTCAGGTCTCCCAGCTATCTTTTGTCCACACTGAATTAATTTTTGAAACTGGTAAGAGAACCTCTTTGGTTCTTCTACATATAGACATCTAATTTTCCCAGCATTAAGTAGTTATTAAATAGACTCTCCTTGCTCTAGAGTATCACCTTACATGTTAACATGTTAGTACCTTTGTTGAAAATCAGTTGGCTTTGAATGTGTGAGTTTGCTCCTAGGCTTTCTATTTTGTTCCAATGGTCTGTGTGTCTATTTTTGATGTTTCTTCTTTTTAGCATGTTTTGAAGTCAGAAACTGTCACAATTCTCCCTTTGTTCTTTGTGGTCAAAATTGCTTTGGTTATTAGGGGTGGGAGCTTTCAATGTCATATAAGCCTCAAGGTTGTTCTTTAATATGATACTGCTTAAGTTGAATGAACAAAATAGCACAGACTAGTAAGCATAGTCGACATATCTTGAAGAGTAAAGAAATAGAAAAACAGAAATAGAGGGCAAACATTAGAGAAGTTATCTCTGACTAGCTTTGTGACTTCAGATGCATCATCCATCTAAGCCTGTTTTGTGTCTTATAGCATGGAACTATCATGATACTGAGCCTGATACTTTCAGAGTTAACATTAAGGAAAACAGCAACTATATAGTCAGTTTGGAAGGCAGCTATGCTTGCCACTATATAATATACACGAAGCCACTGGTGAAGGATAACGATTAACATCACGGTGGCCATCTGCTGCTATGTGATGGACAAAGTGGAGCCAGGAGAGCTACAAAAGGTGAAGTTTTGCAGCTTTGGGGTTTTATTCTGCTGTGAAATGTTCCCAGGATTATGTTACATCACTGCATTACAACTTACAGATATAAAGGAATTAAAGAGAAAATATCTTCAGCAGGCATACATAATTATTGTGTGGCCATCTGAAGGCATTCTTTAGAGGCAAATGCAAGTGTGGTCACTCACGATAATCAGAAATGTAGAACTTAATTAAATTTTTAAAAATTATCTAAGACTCTATTATGATTGCATTGCTGGAAGAAAACACAATTTAAACAATTACTTCAAGAAGGTTAAGAGGGGGGTTATTTAAAGGGCTAATATTAAATATTAATAAAATTAAAGTTAGATTTAATAATATTTCAATGACAGTGATTTTTAATAGCCAAAATAAAATGCTTCTGTTCATCACTCTCCACAGAGATTACAGACTGATTACTTAGTAACAACTGACTTTGAAAAACGTGATGCCAACCCACTCATAAATCCATATCTCTTTGCTTATAGGAAAAAAAAGAAGTCATCTCAATTTTTAATGCCTTGCAACAAAACAGTCTCTGTTATTGAAGGTACTTGATATCATTGACATTATCAACTACTTTTTCATTAAAAATACATAAGAAATAAGTTTGTTAGCTTAGATTTTTGTCAACATGATTTCACATACAAGATCAGAACGGAGAGATGCGTACATGGAAAATGCGGTTGAAATGTTTTAAGCCTCCTTTTTCCTACCTGATTCACCATTGCATCAGTAACATCTATGTTTGGTTTCTGTGCAAAGGGAACAGTCAAAGGGTATAGATTTGTCCAAAATCTACCCCACATATCACCTGTTTATGAAAAGAATGCATTAATATTTGAATAAAGCAACCAAAATACAGATCTAATCTTTCATAATATATGAGGTTGGCTGGGCAAAGCAGCCACTCAGTATTTGTAAACAGTCTAGATTCTGTATTCCCTTTTTACTATTCCCGCTTCTCCTTTTGGTCCTTCTCTTATGCTAACTTTGCAACATTTCCATGTCCATCCCATGTTAAAATACAAAGTATACAAGAAATTATGTGGTTAGGTAAAGCTTGCTAGGGAATCTTCAGAGTTTCTCCTATTGTAAATTACTATTAGAAGGCACAATTAAAACTGGACATGGTAACACATGCCGGTAAGCTCAGGATTTGGGAGGCTTAAGAGAGGAGCACTGCACAATGAGACCCTTTCTCAACCAAAGCAGAACAAAATAAAACATATGGAACATCATAGCTACTACACATTAGGTTTGTAAAAAAGGCATCATACACACAAAGAAATGTTGCAAATGCAAAGCAAACAATTAGTAATGCCTAGTGAGAATTCAAAAAGGACCATGTATGTTCATCATTCAAAAGTTTCTATTAATTCATAGCTAAGTTTTACTTTTAATACCTTAATAGTACACTTAACTAGGTAACTGAGCATCTCCAGCAGTGTGAAATTGAATTCAAGGCCAGAAATCCTTAAAAGGGAAGGATCCAGAAAAACAAACAAGCAAACAAACAACACTATAATACCAAAGGATTAGAAGCATGGCTCTGAAAATATGGGCCCACAATTACATGGAAAGCATTCCATGTGAATTCAATTCCTAATAAGCAATAATAATAATTGCGTGTATGCGTGCATGCATGCATGCTTGTGTGTGATGGGTGGGCATGTACCACAGCCCACATGTGGAGGCATGTGGACAATTGTCAGAGGTCTATTTTCAGTAGTCATTTTCTCTTTCTATCATGGCTTCTGCAGAGAAGCACTTTTACCCACCACACCGTTTTGCTAGCCTTGGTGGAATAAAGATTTTTAAAAAGATTCATTTTATTAGAGATAAATGTGAAGTCCTAAAGTTACACTTATAAGTATTCACCACAAAAATCAAGTCCATCTGGTACATCGTGTCCTCCTCGGTGTCCCACTGGGCTGTTTCCCTTTGACCAGCTAATACCAAAATCCAGGCTTAGTCAATCATCTTGAATAAATTCATGTTAAGCTAGAATTCTTTCTCTAGTCCTCTAAATAGAGAATAGATTTTAGAGACTACATTCATTTTAAATAGAATAGATAAGATAATGATTTTAAATAGACTTTTTTTTCTGCTGAAAATGTGCTTTTAAAAATATTTCTGTAATGATAAGAATGTTATTTTCAAACATTGTCAAGCGCTTTAGATTGAGCCTCGCTCCAAAAGACAACTTTAGTCGTGGAAATAAATAAAACAATAAAGAGCACAAAGGACCCCTGTGGTTCCTTACCAAGCAAATGAGCAGGGAGGCATCCAGTAGGGCTGATGTAGGAAGGGTAGGTATCCATCAACTTCCTCCTCACATAGGCATGAAGATGCTCATACAATGGTTTGATCTGAAAAGCCCAGGAAGAAAGAATACTTCAGGTTCCTATACGCAGCACTAGAAATAAGAACGTCTTCATGCAGGACAGTTTCTTCTCCTCTCAAATATTCTGGAGAGTTTGGGAGCATTCCTTTTTCACTGATACTGACTCTGACTAGCCCAACTGCATAAATCAATACGAAAGCTGGGAGGAATGCAAGGCCCCAGCGGAAAGCTGATGCCAAAAAATAAATCATTCTGAGATGTTACTGACTTTATTTTTGTCACAGGACGCTTTCTAGTAATCCAGAAAGAAAGAAAGAAAGAAAGAAAGAAAGAAAGAAAGAAAGAAAGAAAGAAAGAAAGAAAGAAAGAAGGAAGGAAAGAAGGAAAGAAAGAAAGAAAGAAAGAAAGAAAGAAAGAAAGAAAGAAAGAAAGAAAGAAAGAAATGAATGAATTAAGGAAGGAAGGAAGGAAGGAAGAAAGAAAAGATAGAAAGAAAGAAAGAAAGAAAGGAAGAAAGAAAGAAAGAAAGAAAGAAAGAAAGAAAGAAAAGATAGATAGATAGATAGATAGATAGATAGATAGATAGATAGATAGATAGATAGGAAAAGAGGGGAGGAGGGAGGGAGGGAGGGAAGGAAGGAATAAAAAGGAAAGGCAGAAACAAATACACTTCCGTTGTCAAAGACTGATGAAACAATAGTCCTAATAGTTGTGGGGAAGTAAGGAAAGCCACGGACTTTCTGCTAAGAAAACCAGACTAGGCTGATTGATTGTTCACAATCTGAATCTTTCCTTTTTATAGTCTTCCTATTGGTAATTGCGAGTCAGTGAACAACAACAAAAAATTGCAGTTCCAATTGTCTGAGGGAACTGTACAGATTTTTCTCAAAAATATTTTCCAAAAGCTGAGGCTGTAGCTCGGTTAGTAGAGCACTGGCCAAGCGAGCATCAAAGCGAGTTTGATCCCCAGCCTCGTATAAATCAGGCATGGTGTTGCACACCTGTAATTCCAACTAAGGAGGTAAAGGCAGAAGGGATCAGGAGTTTAAGGTCATGTTTAGCTTCATAGCAAATTAAACTGGGATGCATAAAATCCTATCTCAAAAAAAATTCTTACAAACGCTAATATATGGGGTTGGGGGGTTTAGCTCAGTGGCTCAGTGGTAGAGCGCTTGCCTAGCAAGCGCAAAGCCCTGGGTTCAGTCCTCAGCTCTGAAAAAAAAAAGTAACAAACGCTAATATACTATAGTTCTGTGAGAACTGGGAATGGCCAATTTGCATGTTTAAAACAATACCCCTCACTGGGCACGGTGGTACAAGCCTTTGATCCCAGCATTTGGGAGGCAGAAGCAGACAGATCTCTGAGTTTGCTCTATCTACACAGTGAGTTCCAGGACAGCAGGGCTATGTATAGAAAATCTGTCTTTGTTAAAAAGCTACTTTTGTTACACAGTGTTTGGTTGATGTCCCTGGGAAGCCTGCTCTTTTCTACGGTGGGGGGTGGATCTGGGGGAGAAGGGAGATGTGGGGGAACTGGGACAGAGGAGAGAGGGGAAACCTTAGTTTATATGATATAATATATGATAGAACTAAAATAATATATGATAGAACAGAAAAGAAAAAGTAGTCTTTGGCTATTGGCTATTATGGCTCCCGTTTATTGCCCTGCAGTCTGTTACCTCTGCGAAGGTACGTTCTACATCTTCAATCAACTGGTCACGGTTATAGTTGTAGCCGTCTGTTCCCTCTGTTTCATAATCCCCTCTCCAATAATCCCCATAGTCTTTATAATCTGTTTTTTAAAGGGAACAAAGAGAGATATACAGTTTATACAAGTTAATCTTGATGAGAGAATTAAAAGAAAAGATCTTAAGGACTTCTGTTGCCTTGCTATGTGTCAACTCAAAAGAATACAAATGAAAGACTTGGTAATTCTGTTAAGCAGTTCTTCATCATCTTCAGCGGGAGTTTAAATAAATTATGTGGTTTAATAAGCACAGAAACCATGGTACACTGTAACCGGTTCTAAAGCCTGTTGTGTTGATTGACAACCCGTGCTTTTTAAATATATTCTTTATTAATTCCTTGACATTTTCACACAATGTATTTTATCATATCCACACCTCAACTCCTTTCCCTAAGTCCTCCCAGATCAGAAGGTTGGGAAGAAGTACATTTTAAGGGCCAGATATAGGGCTGGCCATGATTTCTGGACACTCTGGACACAAGATTGCTGTACTCGTGACCCTACAACAGCTGGAGCTGTCTGCATAAGACCTGTACAGTCTGTGGTATTCTAGAAATAAAATTTAGTGTACATTTTTTAGGTCATAAAACATGACTTTATGTTACATATGTAGCATAAAGCTTATTATAGGGAAACAAATTAACATCTTACATAGTTACCCTTTTTGTCTTATGACAAGAACAATGATAATGTGTACATGTGGGGAAAATCCTGAATACAGTAGGCTATTTTTCCACTGTCGTCTTCATATTGTACATGTGATCTTTAATCTTGTTCATCCTGTTAAGTCTAAAATTCCCCCTTTCCCCAAAATGGCAATGCTGGTGACATTGTCCTAAACAGAAGGACTTCAGCCAGGCAAACAGGATTGTTACCAAGTAAACAAGCCTAAAGGCAGTTTCTGTTCATCAGAAAACAGATTTCCTAAAGTGAGTTTCCATTTGCCAGAAACCACCTTTAATCCTCCAGGAGCCCCACCCCCACCCCTTAGTCTTACCCCAAAGGTCAACCACCTTGGGCAAGTGCACCTAGTTCACAGTCAATCTGGACACCCTGTATCCATTCAGATCTCACCTCACTGACTCTTGTATAAGAAGATCTGCTTGCTTTTCTGTCACTTTGCTCTTCTATCTGCCCCACCTCTAGAGATGTCCTTGGCAGTTTGATTTTCAATAAACTTTTCCTTCTACCCATTGAGTGGTTTAGTTTGGTAGTTTCTTAGTTCAGTAGCTACTTAAAATCTTGTATTTTCCCATTTCCTCCTATCACCCCTGGCAATGGCAGTTTTGTTCCTTTTCTGAACAGGTAGCTGACCCTTTTACTTAAAAGTTCTCTATTTAAGTTAGAGCATGTGGTATTTTTCTTTCTGTTGCACTTATTTCATTTAGGATACTGCTGTCTAGGTCCATCCACATTATGACAAATGACAACTTTTAAAAGCTAAATAATATTCTATTATATAGTGTATATCTTTAATTATATGTGTGTATATATACACACATGTCTGTTAATGGACAGCTCATTTGTTTCCCTGTTGTGACTATCATTTATAATGCTGTGATGAATATAGATATCTCAGTGCATGCCCAGGAGAGGAATTACCAGATCCTATAGTCGTTCTATCTAAAATTTCTCTAGAACCTACCAGACCATTTTCCATAATGGCTACACCTATCTACATATGCATCAATGGCCAATGCTTACACTAGTAAAATCATTTGTCCAAAGTCACACAGCTGGCAAGGGGCAAAAACATACTCCTAATTTTCAAACCCTTGGTGCATACCTGTATCATTATTTTTAAAAGGTACAACTGGTCCCTAAGTTTTTAATCCTGCTTTTCTTCAGGGCCTTATATTTTCAGATGCCAATCATTTCATCTCGGACACTATTACAGTGGTCCTGCATTTGTTTGCAAATTATATCTATACAAAGCACATCTCTGAGTTTTGTTTAGTATCTAACCATCAAGAAACACAAGCTTGTGGTGAAGTAGTAGCTAATAATATTTGCAAATGTTTCTAGTGAGATTTGTTTTTATATCTGTGTTGTTAATATATGACTAACAAGATGAGAAAAATAAATATTTGGATGGAAAGATATTATGGGTATTATTAAAATGGATAAGCTATGGTCTGAAACTTAAGGCTTGAGAATATGAGTTTTAAAAGACAAGAAATAACAAATGGGAAAAACACATTTTTTCTTTATTTTCCAGGGTACAGTGAACCACCAAGGCATGCTCATTGTTTCAACAGAACTTAAAAGCCATGGAAAGTTTCTTCCCACGTTAACATTCTTATGACTTAGAATGTCAGAAAATAGAGTTTTCACCTGAACTAATTAGATGATGGTTTTTCTTTCTGAGATATCACCCTGAGGTAGACACGCAAATGAACTCGGAGAATAAACTGTGACCAAATGAAAGTTTTGGTAAGTGGATATTGTCTTTGTCTCATATCTGATCTGAATAATAGGATCACCATTCAGTGCCAACATTCTCATGGGTACCCTTTGGGACCTTATACTTCCATAAATAATTAGTAATTCATAAGTCCTAGATAATTCATCCCGTACTTAGCTCTTTGTAATTAGTAATTCATAAATCCTACATAATTCATCTCATCTGTAAGCTCTTTGAACAATAGAGTTCCAGAGTACCAGTAAAAAAATGCCCCAATAACTTTTTGAGACAGTTAACCTGAACCTTTAAGCAAATGATGTTCATTGATGGACATCCAAATATTATAGGTGCAAGCTTGGTCATAAATGAGAAATAATTCCATAACCACCCCCATGGAGAGCATCAGACCCTAGACAGAGCAGCAGACTTACTGTTTGCTCGTGCCATCTCGTTTTTCAGGACCACATACTCTTCATATAACGGCCTTAGCTGCTTGCCGACCTCAGCCCTCCAGCCCTCCCAAGCCCAGAGCCTATCGCTGTAGTCTGTGCTTGTTGCCATTATTTCATCCAATCCTGTTTTTCCAAAGGAAAAGAAACACGAAGGTGAAACATTTGTATCTACCATAAAAATAATCTGTATTTACAATTATATGAACTTGAAAGAATTCAAAGGTTGGCAGGAGTCCTTGTCATTTAACAAAATGTCATGGTTAGTATCCTTGGACTTATTATTAGATCCAAATGTGTCTGCAAGGGGTGAGGGACCAGTGAAGTAATTTAGTTACTAGCTCAATTAAATTACTTGAATGTAATAAAATTTACAGTGTGCGTGGTTTTTTTTAAAAGTTAAAAGGATATCTATGAAAGACTATAGATACGGCTCAGGAAAGAGTGTTTGCTCACAAACTCAAGGACCTTAGTCTAAATTCCAAGAAGCCCTGTAGAAGAAGAGAGTGGGGAGAGCTTAAAGGGAAGAAAGAAAAAGAAGAAATGTAAGTAAGTTATAGTCTCAAAGATAAACAAGGTTGGGCATGGCCATGCATGCAACTGTAACCCCCATGCTGTGAGGACAAACACAGTAAGATTATTGGGGCTCGTTGGCTGCCAGTTTAACTCCAAGTTCAGTGAGAGACTTATCTTAAGGGAGGAAAGGCAGAGAGAGTGATGGAGCAGGGCACCTTCCTTTGACCTCCTACATGGGCATACGCATCTGCACATATGCATGCACATATACCCTACCCCCCACACACACATTCACACACACAATGACAAATAAATAGAGCTTTAAAAAAGGAGGATCTGTGAGCTGGGACACTTTGGAACAGTACCATTTTTAGGTTATCCATCTGCAAAACATTGTGCTGTTGTCAAAAATCTATCTCAGGCTGGGGAAATGGCTCAGTCCAGAAAGTCCATGAGGGCCTGGGTCCAGTTCTCAAAACTCACACTAAAAGTCAGGTGTGGTGGCATACACTTCTAATTTCAGCCCTGGGAAAACAGACTTGAAAATCCCTTGGGCATGTCGGCCAGCAATATCTGCTTGGTGAGTTCCCATTCAGGGAGAGACACTGCCTCATAGAAAACTGTTAATGGTTTCTGAGGAATGAGGAATTGCAGTTGTCCTCTGACCTGTATATCCACTTGCACAAACATGTATACCTGCACATACATGAACACATATGTAGATACACAAATATGCACATATATCACACATTTAAAAAGTCTATCTCATTTTTACAGTTTGGAAGAAAGTATAAATTTCATAACTACTACTGAAAACAATACGTACTGAAAACCTACCTGGTTCAAGTAATAAGCATTCTTGTGGATTCTTTGGGTTGCAAACTTTCCCAGTACTGTAAATGGTGCTCATGGTGTTCAGAATTTTGTTCAACTGCAAATTAAACATAATGAATAGAGGCAGGCATGTAAAATGTACAATAATGAGTAGTGGCATAATGATATATCCTTTTGGTCATGGGATTTTTAAAAATAAGTTAATTTTAGTTTCACGAGCATTGGTGTAGGGATGTCAGACCCTCTGGAACTGGAATTACAGACAGTTGTAAGCTGCCATGTGGGTGCTGGGGATTGAATCTGGGTCTTCTGGAAAAACAGCTGAACCATCTCTCCAGCCCCACAGGATTTTTTTTTTAAATTCTTGTTTTCCTTTTACCTAAAATAAATTCTTTTCTCATACAATATATACAGATTATAGTTTCCCCTTCTTCTAGTTTTCCCAGTTCCTCCCCACCTGGAATCATCCCCCTTTGTGTCTCTCATTAGAAAAAAAAAAAAAAAGACAGGCTTCTTAGAAGTAACAACCAAAGAAAGACAAAATATAATAATATGAAGCAAAAGTTATCATATTGAAGGTGGACATGGCAATCCAACAGGGGGGGAAGAGGCCCAAGAGCAGGCACAAGAGTCAGAGATCTACTCATTCTCATAGGATTCCCATAAAAACAGTAGCTAAAAGCTGTAGTATATACAAAGAGGACTCGGTGTAGACCCATGTAGGCCTTGTGCTTCTGCTTCATGCTCTCTCAGCTCATATGGTCATGAGATTTTTAAATGCTTCGAAATATAGCAATCCATGTCTTCTTTGCAAAGTATGTTCCTATGTGTAATTTTCTCTGCCGTCAACTATCAGAGAATCTTGAGAGTGTGTGATAAACATGTAGATTAACTAAAATCAACATGTCTGTCCAAACTGCCAGGATCGTATAGGCACAGAGATAGCACTTCTGTCTCATTTAGAATTTACTAAGCCCTTCCATGTTCTACGTCCTGATAACTTTGAAATAAATAAACCTCTAACCTTCAAAGATCTCAAAGTCATGGAATAATAAGGCAGCCACGAAATGGATCTCAACATAAAGGAGTGACAGGTACTGTTAACTGTCACCAACAAGTGGCTAAGGAATGTGAGAGTGTGGAAGAAGGGGCACTTATAACCTGGAGATTTAAAAATGGCTTCAGAGAGAAGGGACTCTTAAAGCTCCATGTTCCAGAAGTAGAAATTGGTCAGGTAAAGGGAAGGAGAAGGTAGACCCTAAAAATGGACAAAAGTGTGAAAGGGAAGCCATTTTTAACAAGAAGTAAAATGACGAAAACTCCAGCGACAGTGCTCAAAGAAGGAATGGAGGCCATGAGAACGGAGAGATAAGTGGGAACCAGATCACAAGCAACAATCTGTGCCACCATAAAGAATTTAAACTTTACCCTGTAGGTAAAGGGGAGTGAAGATAACTGGACAGCCAAGCTGTTAAAGGTCATCAGTAGGTGCAGCTCAGCAAAAGGTTTATTTCTACTCCAAGATAAATACAGGGTGGAAAGAGTGTCTGGAAACCTTTCTTGAAAAACTCTATAGATCCATGATATTTAAGCATGAAACCAATGAACTTATCCACATGTTGATCTGTGACGATTTGGAAACGTAAGAAGGAGAAAGAAAGGAGAGAAAAGGAGGGAGGCACAGAGAGAGAAAGGAAGAAAACGTTGATTCTTTCATAGAAATCACTTAAATGCTAGATTTCTACTAAAACCCTCATGTATTATTATTACTTCACCCTGTTGCACACATATTGTTTGGAAAACATAAGATGAATCCCATGCATAAAACTTCCACAAGATCCCATATGTTAATCCAACACATCTACCTTGGCACAAAATCCTTCATGGTTCCTTTCTCTCCCTATTTCAATCTCCCTTCCTCTCCATGCACCCTGAACTCCCTTCTGCTCTCAAACAATTCAAGCTTTCGCTTGTGTTTAAGGGGTTTTCAATTGCAGCTACCCATTAGAATTATCTGGGAGGGGGGTCTTTTAAAACTAGGATGTGCAGAATTTCTCATGGAGTCCTTGTTTAAAAAAAAATAAATGAAGAAACATGGACAAGACAAGATAAGGTAGATTAATAGCTCAGTGGAATAATTAAATCTAAGGAATGTACAATAATAAAATATCAACTTGTAGAAACAAATACCATATGGCTTTATCTCTGTTCTTATCATGGGCTTTTATTTTTATAAATGCAGATTGAGACATACAGAGTTCCAGAGGCCAAGCAACCGAGAAAGAAAACTTTGATGTGAAAGAGCTGAATGTTTTAGATAAAAATATTTCAATAGGCTATATCAGGGATATGCTGTGTGTTTTTATAAAGCCTTGTTGGAAGACAGCCACATCCATTCATCTATGTATTATTATGGCTGACTTCCTGCTCTGATGGCAAAGCTGCCTTGTTGTGACACAGACAATATGGCCTGCACAAACTAAGATATTTATTTTATGTCACTTTACAGCTTTCTTTCAAGTATGCTTGCCCCTGGACTGGGGGCATGGGATAAGGGATGGTATTTTAACAGGGTAAATATAAGAATTCTTGAAATCATCTCAGTGTAGGAAGCTTTTTAAGTGCCATATTACAGCTGTGTTGGCACAATAACCTTGGGGACTTCATTAACAGTGAGGTTAATATGAACTAACCATGGCATTTAGCAATAAGAACAAACAAAAATATTGTTCCAGCATACTCCTAGTCTGCTTCAGTCAGTGCTAACCATGGTGTTAGCAGATGTCATATACCTGCTAACTTCTATGCAGATCAGAACCCAAGTGTCTTCTATCACCCTCAAAAAGATTCCAATTTGAATTATAAGTTTTATAGTCACCCTACCTAGGCCCAGAGCTGGCATTACTAATTTTGCAAAGAAAGGAGTCATCCATGTAGGCTGTGAATGTGGATTACTTCTCAAACATTTCAACTCTTGAGATTAGGACCAAAATGTTTACAAACACACCTGTCTGTTCTTGTCTGCTGAGAGTGCTGAAGACCCACTCTGCTGAAGGGCTTGCAGTTGACGCTTGATGATCGGAGTCTTAATTTCTTGTAGTGAGAAATTTTGGGCAGTCTTAGACTGTTCTTCATAAAAGGCAGACCATTTGGCCGCAGCCTCACTCTGAAAAATAAATAAAATAAATTGAAGTTGGACAGAAGATATAGTCCAAAGAACATCTGGTGAAACATCTACTACTTCCTGCATGGCTTAATCCTTTACTTTGCTGAGGGTCAAGTTTTTGGTTAAAAGTAATCAGGCCACTCTTGGGCCACTTTCTTTCTGGCCCAGTGCCTAGTTTTCCCAAGGGTCCTGTCCCAAGAACTGGAAGTAAATTCTCACAGATAATTCACACTGTGAGGCCCTGGAACTTATGGCCTCAGTGCTGTGACGTGGGTAAGTTGGCTAAAGATTCAGGGATGAATGGTCTAAAAGGAGAACCTTGCAGATCTTAGAGTTGACAGACACAATGGGAACACAGTCCCTTGTGACCACCGGAACTATGAGAAATAGGAACTAGATCAAAGAAAGCTCCTGGGTGCCATGGTTTAGGGCAGGAATTTTGGCTGTAAATTGTGATCTCAAAGGAAAGCTTCCTGGAGCCAAGCCACTTAGTAGAGTGATGATTTTCCAACAGCAACAGAAGTCAACAAACAGGTGATGATGCTGGGATATACCTGCCTCCCTGCAGCCTCATCTTGATAATAAGTAGAAAGATGGACTTCTGACTTTTCGAGAACAGTCTTCTCTCAACACACAACTTCACTTCCACTTCTCAAAGGATAAAAGGAACAACTGCCTTGTACATCATATTATTTGGGGGCCATACAACAGAGGTGGTATGTAAGCTCCACTCCGAGAGTCAAACACTTCTGGTTAGCTGTGTGGCTTTGGACAAATAATCTCTCCTAGCTGTGGTTCTGTTACAAGATTAAACAATCCTAACAATGTGATTCGTGACTAAAGAATTCTTGTAAGGATTAGGACAAGTAACGAACAGTAAAGTGCTCACCAGCAGGCCTGACACATCCTAAGCATTCGATAAATGCTATTTTATTGTGTAGAGAGAAAAAAAATGCTATTAAGTTGCTTGGAATTGTATCAAAGGAGTAGGATACATGTCTGGAATTCTTTCTCAATGCAACACAAATATATAATAACATAGGTATCACAAATGAGTCAATAAGTTTCCATACTAAGAAAGTAAAAAATCCAGTAGGGTCCAAATGTGTTCAAGTGTTCCTAAAGGAGATGAGACTTAAGGAATCTTGAAGTAGATAGGAGTTGGGATGACTTTAGAATGCTTTGAAAACCAATTTGCCTCCTTTGAGCTTTAAACAACCCCATGTGATGGAAAAATCACTGTGCCACCATTTTTATGTATTAACCAAGGGGCTTAGCAAGGTTGTAGAGCTGATAGTCAACCCAGTACTCTATCCTAGAGCCTATGGTAGATAGACTTGTGATGACTTGCAGGCCAAACCCCTGTGTGATATCATCTTCAGTGAGAATAGACTTGTGACATGCTTCTAAGCAATCACATGGAACAAAAGTAGCAAGATGTGTAGATTCACATTATGTAAGATTGTCATTTTTACCTTGTTAGCAGGCCCTCTCTTTTGTGAACTATAATGCAGCAAGATATCAAGTAATGAAGTATCCAGTGGCTAGGGCTACATGACAAGAAACCGAGGCTAGCCACTGACTAATATGCTGCAATAAACCAAGAACCTCAGTTCAACAGTATGCAAAGATCTCAGTGTTAACCCTGGCCACACTTGACTTAACAGTGAGATTACTAGTCTGTTACTAGTCAGGCCTCAGATGAGAACACAGCTCTAGCTAGCATCTTCAGTACATCCTGATGAGACCTAGAAACAGAAGAACCATGCCTGGACCCATGGCTCACAAAAAAATGTGGAACAAATGTGTATAAACAGTGTGTGTGTTATACATTATGAGATCTAAAATTATTTTACCTTGACTAGCATTTTGCCTCCTGAATAATGCTCTTCCCCCAAGCTATTCTTTTGCATTTATTTTACAGTTTATTCCATATCCTCAAGGATCCCAAGCCTAAATAAAATAGCCTAGCTGTTATGCAGAGATGCAAAGCCAGTTCATATACACCCGATTCATATATGCCTATGCAGTGGCTGATGGCTACATGGACCTGAAAATTATGGACCTGACTAATTTCTGAAGTAAAGCTTAGACAGCAGCTTACATAGCTCCTTATCTTAAAGGAGCAAGCTCAGATGAGATAAGTAGCTTTTTACACTCCCTCTGTGCAAAGACAGACAAGAAGCCACTAAAACAGCCAAGTTTTCTACAGCCACCCATAGGGTTTGGGGACAAGACACATATTTTTTAGAACACCCAGGAAGACATTCACTCTTTGATTTCCATCTATAACTGTAGAGAATCCTGTATGTCTGTAGGATTCAGCGCATGTCTCGGGATCTCAGCGTGCATCTCGAGAGTGTTTAGTCAGATGAGACTTCCTGACAAACCCAAGGACTACAAGTATGACCTATTAAATTCTACTTTTAAATGTTCAAAAACAAAATTCTAACTATGTGTGTAAGGTTCACCCAATAATTTCTTTATGGTCTTAAATGTCTTCATGAGAGCTTTTTTATTCTTAGACCTTAGGTCTAGTGGCCCCTACCCAAAATGTGGTTATTTTATTTAAAAAATAAATTTCATAAATATATATTTTTTCTTTTTTGTAAACCTAGATCTCTGTGTCCATTTCCTATCTCTGTCTCTGTCCATTTCTCTCTTTCTCTGTCTCTCTCTGTGTCTCTGTCTCCTCTCTCTCTCTCTCTCTCTCTCTCTCTCTCTCTCTCTCTCTCTCTGTGTGTGTGTGTGTGTGTGTGTGTGTGTGTGTGTGTGTGTGTGTGT
>NW_021604589.1:2692549-2693550 GCF_004785775.1 Grammomys surdaster | reverse complement strand
TGTGTGTGTGTGTGTGTGTGTGTGTGTGTGTGTGTGTGTGTGTGTGTGAAAGGGGATTATGACAGAGGAAAAGCCATTACCATTTTAAGGGAGGACAAAAGAGGAAAGAGAAAAAGAGAAAGGCAGAAGGCTGCCCTCTGAGGGGGGAGGTAAGACAGACACCAGCAAGAAGGAGTAGGAGAATGAGTAAGTGAGTGGGCACTGATTATGGACAAAGTAGACATGAAAACACTACAATGAATCTCTTTACTTTGCCTGTTATCATTTAAAAATTTAAAAGATAGTGAAGAAAAACACTATATTCTGGAGTGAGGAAAAACAAATCTAGTGATCCATGTCATTAATATAATTATATACAATTAGTGCTATATAAACTTCTTATTTCCTAGGCAACTCTTTATGACCTATATTTATTTCTTTTCACAATTGTAAATCAGGGCTTCTTCCTTTAATCGGGGCTGATAAATTATAGCCCTTGGGCTAAGACTAGATATCACCTGCTCTTTCTGCAATACAGTTTCATTGGTCAGCCTCACAATCATTTATACCATGCTGTGTGTGGCTCCTTCTGCCACACGAAAGCAGGGCTCAGTGGTTCTGAAGAAACCATAAGAACTTCAAAGCCAAGAAGATCCACTGCTCAAGACTCAGCTAAAAAGATTGCTGATCCCTGGTTTTGGTGGATAACTGTCATACGTTTTAAGGCCTGTGAAGTATTTATATGTTAAAATATGCAACTATTCCATTGAAAACACATTGGCACATAAATGAGTGCCATTTCTGCTTGTGATCATTTGCTTGAGATATAAAGTACTAGCATTTTATTTTCTCTTTTTCTAGAGCTTATCATCCCCTGAATGAAGCTAAACCATCTGCAACCTCCTAGCCCTAAACCTGTGGCAATTCTCTGAAAACAGAAAAGGAAAAGCTATAAGAACCTGAGCATCCATCTGGGATGTTACACTTGTACAACTTCATCTGGGATGTTACACTTGTACAAC
>NW_021604589.1:2648406-2692539 GCF_004785775.1 Grammomys surdaster | reverse complement strand
GATGTTACACTTGTACAACTTCATCTGGGATGTTACACTTGTACAACCTCATCTGGGATGTTACACTTGTACAACCTCATCTGGGATGTTACACTTGTATAACCTCCTTGGCAAAGCTCTATCCTCAAACCCCATATGCTGCTCTAGTTTCCAGATAAGATCTTCAAGGCTGCATGATGATCAGAGGATAAGGCTGCCTTGGTCACTCAACATATCCAGAGATTTGCAAAGGAAAAAGAAATGTATTCTATTCAATGGAGTACATAACACAAGTTATATGAATACTGTCACTCCAGCCTAGAACTCCAAAACCTTTCTATATATTCCTTGAGAGGGTTGACATTTTAAGCTTTTAAACTTCTGAACGCATTTTTATTTTTTTCCTGTCTTTTATCTTCTATGGGAAAAAAGTACTCAGCCCTGAATTCTGGTATCCTTGTATCATGCTGATCTTCCCCCACACGTGTTCTCAGATACAGGTTACATATGCCGTGAAGCTTGACATGGAACCATTAGAGACAAGGATTAAATCAACATTTTTTCCTTGAATGGAGACTAGCAGTTTATTTAGTATTTTCAGGCCCTGAGTTCCCCTGGGGTAGTAATATGAAAGGGTAATGGGTATGCCCAGAGACTCTAAAGGACCCAGCAAAAACGCTGAAGGGCCCTAGAGATCACCAAGAGAATAAGCACTGGCTTCCTACTCTCTCTAAACAACTTCTGATTTTTTTTAAATAGTTACAAGGCAATCTTCAAAATGCTTTTCAGGGAATGGACAGGAGTGAGGGGGTGCTTGCCATAGTTATTGCTAAATACTGGGATCCTCTTGCTCTCTCTAGTATTCAAATGATCCAGAGACACTCTACACTGCTGGAGAGCTACTGACCTTTTTATTAAAAACCAACAATAACTGTTTTGAAATTGTTGTTAGGAGGCCCAGATTTTTCCCTAAAATATCTTTGTGTGCAGAGAAAATCAGGATTGAGTTGAATTACAAATAAAAAGGATTTTCAAGGGACATGGCTTAGAAAGCAAGTACTCACTGTGCAAGCATCAGGACCTGACTGTAATTCCCAGAACCCACCTTAAGAAGTCAGGCATCGTGACACTCATCTGTAATTTCAGAACAGGAGAGATGGAGCCAGGAAGATCCCTGGACATCTTAGCCAACTAGTCTAATCAAATGGTGAGTTCTAGGTTCAGCAAAAGACCCTGTTTCAAAAATAAGATTGGCTAGACCCTGGGCATTGATACCCAGGGTTAACCTCTGGACATAAAAACACACACACTCACACAAGCACACACACACTCGTACCTATACCTGTGCCCTTGAGGAAGATTTACAAAGAATTCTATTTCAAAAATCAAACCACTATAAACTACAATGAAAGGGCAATGCCTTAAAAAAGAAGTAGTGTCATTTTACTGAGAAGTTTGTTACACTTTAGCCACTGGATACTCAGTCTACATTTCTTGTGAAGATTTGCTGTACATGCTATTACAAGAGTTTGTAATGAATTTTCACTGAATTTCTGAACTACATGTAAACCTCTTTTGGTTTTTTTTTAAACAAAAGCTTTTAAATATCAACTGCTAGACTAACCTATTAGTATAGAAGCATAGACGCAAATAGAAAAATCATCTTTTCTGGGAAACATTTCCAATTGTGCAGATAATGATGAAATTTTCAGCTAGAAATGTTAAGTGACAGTAAGCTGAATATAGCTAAAATATGTGTGTCATGCTTTGTGAATCAATTATTGTCCTGGTTAGATTTTTGTCAACAATATAAGCTAGGGTCATATAGGAAGAAGGAAGATCAACTGAGCAAAGGCCTCCATCAGACTGGCCTATAGGCAAGTCTGTGGGTGCTGTTGTCCTGTCCCTGGGTAGGTGGTCCTGGGGTATCTAAGAAAGCAACCTTAGCAAGTCACCAGGAGCAAACCAGTAAACAGCATTCCTTGTGGCTTCTGCTTCAGTTTTTGCTTCCAGCTTCCTGCTTTGAGTTCCCCTGCCCTTGATAGGCCAAATCTTGTAAGTTCAGACTCCATTTTAGAGAACTTGACCTAAGTTTGAATTCAGATAAATTAACAGGCTGATACCTAGCATTAGTTTCCAAGTTTGCCTCCAACAAAACTACAGCCTTGCTCTAGTCTCTAGGCTAATCCCCAACAAGACCAGCATCTCCAGGTTACACCCTCAACAAGACCAGTGTCTCCAGGTTATTCCCCCAACAAACCTACACCCCCCAGGTTACAATACCACCCCCCCACACACACACCTAACGACCACCAATGCAGAGGGAAGCAGAAATTAAGTTTAGGATATGACTCCCAGCACCAGCCAATTATGTTAAAAGCCACAGTAGCTTTCCAATTAGATGCTTGCACATGTACTCCCCGCTTGCTGCTTACTATAAATCTTGCCCCATAGACATTTGGGGCTCTTCCATGACTAAAACTGTCCTGCATGATGGTGGTGTTACTGGGTGGGGCAAGCTAGCTGTGAGTTGCATCAGATCGGCTCCAGTCTGTTTTGGGGGGAATTACTGACATTTCCCTGACTTCCCTCAGTGATGGACTGTTACCCAAACAAGTAAGATGAAATAAACCCTTTCATCTCCAAATTGATTTTGGTGTTTTATCATAGCTAGAGACTCTAACTATGATACTTAGAGACCCAGCTTGGTTATTGTACAATGACTCCCATTGGAATTATATATGATTTTTTTTTACCAGTTTTCATCCAAATACATTGAGAAATAAAGTGATCCTTGATTTTATTTCTTGGTCAGAAATAATATAATCTCAAAAGCCTCATAAGAAGACAAGAGTATATAGCTGGAGTTAGCCACACGAACACCATGGTAGAGAAAAGTAGGGAGTTTTAAAAAGCTGTTTTGAGCCAAGTTTTTTTTCTTATCCCTGTTTCCTGGTTTCTGCCTCACTTTGGGCAAGCACCTTTTAGGACATCATATGGAAAAAGTTTGTGGCTTTCTTTTCTCTTCAGGCATGTTCCCACAACTTTAAGTAACAACATACTATGCCAGATCTGCAGGCCGGCAACCCTAACATCCTGACTTTTAAAAGTTACCTCAGGAGACAATATGAAAATAGCAGGTTGCCCTCAAAAATGTCACCATGACAGGACATGAACATAGAAATGTCATGAAGTCTAATTTCCTGTTATGTATCAATTATCTAGTACAATAATAATACTATCTAAGAAACAACAGAAAGCGTCAATAGCATGAGTGTTTATTGTTTATGTGCCTAAAATAACTTGGAGTTGGCAGACACCTCTGTTGATCTTGGCTGCATTTTCAATGCAACTCTGGAAGTTGGCTTCTGCTTGGGCAACTACTCCAAGTCTCTCTCTCCCTCTTGCTTGCTTGCTTGCTTGCTTGCTTGCTTGCTTGCTTGCTTGCTTAGAGTTGGCTAGTCTGAGCAGGTTCTCTTGGCAAATTCCTAGGTGTGAAGGATGAGCCCCATTGTTCAAGCCCATTAAGCCAGTTTTCATCAGTCTTGCTTCACAGAAATTGGGACAAATACTGAAGGACACACTCCCAGAAGCTGCACTGGGATGGCACTGCATGGTGACATGACCTTAGATGTCATTATAGGAAAGGATGAAGACTCCAGTCCATCAGTGCAATTGACCATACTTCCTTAACCCACTGGTAGAGCTGCAAGCCATGTGTTTGTTTAAATGCTTTGAAAGCCTACTTGGAGTTGTCAATGTCTCACATTTTTTAGATTAAAGTTTTACAGGTCTTATCAGCTTCACCACCTGTGGTGCAAAGAGTGCTTCCCTCTATTTACTTTGCATTTATCTCTGTTGTGCTTTCGGCTGTATTGCCTTTCAGGTGGAAAAAGACTGAGCCAACCCAACTGTCAACATCCTCTCCTTTCTTGTTCTAGGTCACACATTTCCCAGCCCTCTCTGACCTCCTTAATTCATTCTGACTATTCTTTGGGAAAAAAGGCAAGAATCCATTTCTGGTTACTTTTTTTTCTTCTTTACATCTTTCCTCCAGCATTATGTTTTTAAAGGCTTAGGATAATGTTCTCTCTTTATAGTCCAGAATCATCTGAACAATTGTAATCACTGTCATCGCAAAAATGTATTTAGTTAATTTCTTCAGCAGATAATCCAAACTGACTTCTAGGTTCTCTTCTGATCAGAAACTATTCCTTATGGCTCATCTGCTCCTTGGAAGAGCTAACTCATACACAATTTGGATTTTCCAGATTAATTCCAATTTATATCTTTCCATAATATATGACAACTTTTGATGGTAAATGTGTTTGTTACAGTTAGGATTAGTCTTATCAAATACTTGCCTATATGCTAGTGATCTTCTAAAGACTTTCTTTGGGCATTTTATAAATACTTATTTTTATGGGAGAACATTTTTCAAAACTTGCTTAACCTCCCTGAAGCAATAAATGCATTTGAAACTAAGATTAGAAAAATCTAACGACCTCAAATGCATCGGTGATAATTGCAAATATTTTACTTGTTTTCAGTTAAGGGCCAGTTACTGCTGAGCACATATTAAACTCCAGGAATTCCAGAACTATTTCTTTTATCTGTTCAAGAAGTTCATTTTCCATTAACTCCCGAAAAGATAAACTAGATCCTCAGATAATCTCATTCAAGCAAACTCAGTCTAATTCTGCAAGTCAGTGCATATCTAAAAACAAGTGTTGATCCACAATAAAACTGAGTAAGGTCACTATGATGCAAATTTATGGGGACACATTCTCCCCTTTGCCCAGTAAAGGCGTACTGTGAAAATATACAGACAAAGGTTGATATTTCTTAATTCTTGACCCTGAATTCTCCACTGACAAGGCCAAGAGGCAGGCAAAGGAAGGAACACGACGGCTTTTTCCCAGAAACCTACTTCTCAACAGCTGTTCTGTGATTATCAGAAGAGCCTGAGAGCTTCCTTCAAATCTGATCTTACCAGAGAAATTTTTATTCAAAACCACTTGGGCGCAGCATGTAGGTCAATGCTGAGCCCTTACCTGGCATTCTCAAGGTTCTGGGTTACATCCCTGTACTATACACCAAAAAGTCTAAAAATAAAAACTGCACACTCAAGACATCAGTGAGATAGTTGGACTTTTCAAAATGCAAACCCACTGAATAATATTTTTGATGAAGATCAAACTAGCGCCAGGTAAAGTATCCAATTACACATACATACACACACACACAGGCACACGCACACGCACGCAGGCATGTGCTGTGTATTTTCTAAATCCAGCATTCCCTTATAGTGCATACTATATTATTAATATGTGATCATAATTTTATTCAGTTTACATCTGAGTTAAATGAATCTGAAGGAAGTTAAAACCAAGCTCATACTTGCTCAAGCAGATGGGAACAAATACAGAGACCCACAGCCAGACATTATGCAGAGAGTGAGAGACCTTGGGACACTCAGCCATAATTGAGCTATCTCCATCAAACCCCTCCCCTCAGAGCCCAGGGAACCCTGTGGAAGAGGAGGCAGAAAGAGTGTAAGAGCCAGAGGGGATGAAGGACACTAAGGAAACAAGGCCCAACGAATGAACATGATCAAAGCTCATATGAACTCACAGAGACTGAGGCAGCATGCACAGGGGGACCTACACAGATCTGCGCCAGACAGAGTCCTAGAATTGAAAGAAATGGACACATGCCCCCATCTCTAACCTAGCAGTATCTCCAATTGATAACCACTTGCAAATGAAACTTTAGTTTCCTCCACGGGAGTCACGGTGGGGAAATAAACTACTCTTAAGGGTAGGCTGCATATTTAGTAGGAGATGGACAAGAGCATCTTTGCAGGGGTTTGATCTCATGATGTAGAGTCTGGGCATTTCCTTTTTTGTTTTGTTTTTACTTGTTGTTTTTATTTCATTTTCATTTTATTTTTTATTTTATCTACATCCTCCCCCCTCCTAAAGGCCTTTTGCGTATATATTACAGCTTCCAGGTTAGTGTTTTTATGAGATTGCTGAGTGTATGAATGAGTGACTCTCTGTGGCTATATCTGGGTTTTGTCCCTTTTCTTGGGCTATTTCTTTTGTTTGTTTTGTCCTAATTTATTATTGCATTGCATTTTATTATTATTATCTTTTAGAAGTCTGTTTGTTTTCTAGTGAGAGACAGAAAGGGGGTGGATCCGGATGACAGGGGGAGTGGAGAGGAACTGAGAGAGATGGAGAGCAAACTGCAATCAGGATATAGTATGTGAGACAAAAATCTATTGTCAATAAGACAATTAAGACCTTCAGTTTCTAACATTCAAAGGAGGGTCCGAACCCAGATTGTTTGCCCCAACTCCATACTTACTATGTGATGGCCACATCCCGTATAGCACAGCGTATCTCAGTAACCTCTTCTAACGCCTGTCCACTGCCTAGTATACAAGAGAATCTCAACACATAAAACTAGGAGAGAATGGGAAGAGGAACCATTTCTTTCCCCCACAAGTGCCTCACTCTTCAACCAAATCCACACCAGTTCACCTGAGCGCTTTGGTGAACCTTTTACCACTCTGGTGAAGGGGCCATGGAGTCCTTTGTCATTTTTCTTTCGTTTAAATGTTCTTTTTTTCCTTTAAAGGCTGCATACTTTTCTCTGGTTTAAATCATCTGATCACTTATATCCTTCCATTTCTAGTTTTTGCTCTAATCAGCCTGTATAATTAAAAATGATAACATTCTCTTTTTTTTGCACTGAGCCTAACCCCAACACCATAATAATCTCAGAGATGGTTTAAGCAAACAGCATTACACCTCACTCTATAATAGAATTTCTGCATATGTAGGTCCTTAAAAGAACTAGTATGTACCTTTTCAAAAACCCTAACTCCCTCCTACACCTCCTACACTAATAACAATGATATCTTCATTTTCTCCTAAGCCCACAGGCATCATACATTCTTCCAGTATACCTGATGAGGCATATGTGAGTGTTATTTTTTTCATGAGGGAATAAACTTAAGACTGGGCTGGAAAGATGGCTCAGTGGTTAAGGATACTTCCCTTGCAGAGGTTGCAAGTTTCCAGCATCTAGGTCTGGTAACACACAACAGCCTGTAACTCCACTGTGGGAGTTGCAATATCTCTGACTTCCATGGGCATCTATACGTACACATGAGCACACGCGCACACACACACACATGCACACACTCATATAATTTTAAAATAATAAAAATACATCTTAAAACAAAAAGTAACTAAGACCCAGACAGTTCATTTAATGAACTCAAGTTTACCCAGCTAAAAAGTGGTATAGCTAGGATTTGGATGTCAGTAGTTTAGCTCCAGGCTAGCTGGCTTTCAAGTATGATATTAGTCTCACCATGAACCATTCAACTGAGAAAATCTACAGTACACGTCGGTGACCTCCAACAGAAATCAAATAGAAACTGAGAGGAAAAAAAGTTACACTAAAAGTACCATGGGAAAGACTAAAGTGTGAGAGCAGATAAAAGTAACTCGTTTGGCAACTACATTGCCAAAATCTCTGTGGTTTTCTTGAACTTTAGAAAAATGAGCAGGGGGCATAGGATGTCAAAGGAGACAGGCATCCTCAGACTCACTAAGTTCTATGAATGGCGATAATTTAAAGACACAGCCCCCTGATCATTTGAAAGAAAGGAAGTTTCCATAGGATGTCAAAGGAGACAGGCGTCCTCAGACTCACTCTGTTCTATGAATGACAATAACGTAAACACACAGCCCCCTGAACATTTGAAAGAGAGGAAGTTTCTAGGCTACAGTGTTGAAGGAAAGCATCACTGGAAGAAGAAAAAAAAGACACAAAAGTTTTTTCTATTTAGTTGCTCAATTTTACTCCACTTAACTATACTTAAAAGGCACTTCAGGATCTGTGAGAAAGAAAAAAAGTTCTAAGTCCTTGCACTTGTCAAACAAAATAAGCTGCTTTCCCAGAGTAGGCTGAGATTTTTTTAGGGACTAGTTTAATTATAGCCTTTCTTCCGTGACCTTTGGAAATTCCTCAGAGCTCTGTGACAATGAAAGAAGGAATTCCCAGGTCCAGTTTCACCTAAGCCATGGTTACCTTAATTACTAAGCTGCTGCTTTCAGTAAACCCCACTTGCATTTTTCAGTTAATATGTCATCTGTAGTCCTTGGATAGCCCTGTTGGCATTATAAGATAAAGAAAACTATTGAGTCAATAACGACTTACAACATTTCCATGAGTGCTTTACATACCGAATGTAATGAGAATAGTAATGGCAACTTTATTAAACATTTTCACTCATCTCTGGAATCTGGGCAAAGAATTCATTCATAACAATTTTCCAGATGAACTTTAAGGTCAATTGAATTTACTCATCTGGGACACTAGGATCAGAGCTTCGGAGGCAGTCATTCATCCTCACGCTTTAGAGATCTCTATGATTTCCTTATCCAGTTTTATAGGCAGTAATTCTAATCTTTATTAAGCCATCAATAACACCCCCCCCAGGTAGCCTCAAGAACTTACCATCTTTTGGGCATTCTCCTCAGTAATGTTAGTATTATAATTCCAAGAAGCAAGTGAACTTTGATAAGACAGGTCTTCAGCTTCCTGGTTAAACTTGTCTAAAAATGTCTTGGCCTCTTCCTCGATGAGGGACTGAGCAGTAGTAACAGCAACAAGGCTCAGAAGGAGCCAGGAGGAGCTTGACATCTTTCCCCGTGCGCCAAGATCCCATCCACTGAGCAACTTTCCCTAGAGGAAAATCTCTTCATGAGTTTTTCTCTCTCATCAGCCTTTGAACTTGGGTTGGGCACTGAGAAGGGAAGAAAAAAAAAGGCAGAAGAAGAAACAGAAGAGAACAGTAAACAAGCTGCTGGACCAATATGAAGTTAATCCTGGAGAGGACAGATATGTAAACAGATATTTTAGAATGATTTTTAAAGTAAACTAAATAAAGACATGTTATTCATTAATCCTAGAAAACCTTAGCTTTGCTAACATTTTATGGCCACATCAAAACTTGGACATTTAGTTAATATGTTTCTTAAAAGCTGTTAAAGATTCACTGGGGGGCAGGGGGGTGTACTATGATTTTACAGTAACAAAAAAGGGAGAGAGGTTAGAATTAGAAATCGTAGGACACATATTGGAGCTTATAAACTTTTCTGACAATTCTATCAATAAGCTATCCATCCTCTTCCTCTCCCCTTTCTCTCTTTCTTGGTGTTTTTAAACAGTTTCTTCTCTCTGTAGCCTTGGCTGTCCTGGAACTCACTCTGTAGACCAGGCTAGCCTCAAACTCAGAGATCTGCTTGCCTCTGCCTCTTGAGTACTGGGATTAAAGGTGTGCACCACAACCACCTGGCTGAATTTTTTTTCTTTTTAAGAATCCTACGAAAACTAAGGCAAAGTTGCTTATTTGTAAAGAAAGCTGTTAACCAAAGAAGTGAGCTTTTGTAAGCAGTCACTTAAAATTCATAGAGATAATGGGGCTGGAAAGTGGTGGTACATGCCATTAATCCAAGCACACAGGGGACAGAGGAAGGCAGATCTCTGAGTTTGAGGACAGCCTGATCTACCAATTGAGGACAGCCAGGGCGATACAAAGAAACCCTGTCTCTAAAAATTAAGAATAAATTAATATCTCTGCCCATTTAAGAAATTATAAGACTCTACTCCATAGGGAGTTTGATGTACCCTGTGTGGCTTTGGTAAAGTTTCAAGCTGTCATTTTCTATTTCTCAGGAGACATGTTACACTCTAGTTCTATGGCTGACTTCATCAGGTGCCTCTTTCCCTTTCACTTACCTGCTTACAACTTAGCTGAGAACTCAAGGAAGTAATAATGACTCCACATTATGAAATACAAAGCGTATCCATGTCAAGTCCTTGGCATCCATAGGCATGGAATCGTGACAATATGAACTCCAAAGAGATTTTAATGGTTATCCTGGTGAAGTTCGGCAGCTGGCTCCGTGTCCTCATTCCCAGAGTGTAAGAGAGAAGCCACTTTAAATGGCAGAGCTCATAGGCCTGCTTGATTATGATTATGAAACCTTCACACAGAGCAAACATTTCTCCATCCAGAAAAACAAGTCTTCCAGGTTTGGAAGAAATGCTAATAACCAAGCCTGAAAAATAATTCCACTAGTTTGCTTTATTCTAAACCTGGACAGACCATTGTAGAATAAGAAAAAGCAGTAATTGCCCAAAGTGCTTTGTGTTGTAACATTTTACTTAAGCATCACAACATACCTGTGGGCAAACATTTACATCACCATTTTATGGAGTGTGAAATTGAGCTTAAGTACCTAAATAAGGCTAATAAGGAGTGGAAGCAGGCCATGGATCCAGGCTGTCTGGCTCTAGAGTCCAGGCTCCGAGCTAAGTTGTATGTTACAGGAGTCTAAGAGCAGGACTGGAGCCATACATAGCTAAAGGAGAAGGACTTACTTCTTTAAGGAAGATGATGAATTTGGTTCTACAACATTAAATGAGAGTCAAGATAAAGCAGGGGGCAAATTTCAATAATAAAAAAAATGGCAGGAGAGAAACGTTGGTGCAGATGTGGCAGTATGCTTTTCCATGCACAGGACTCTCTCCTTGCTTCTCACTAGTTTAAGGGGGGAAAAGTAGACAACACAATGGGCAGCGGCATGTGAGTTCCTGAGCAGGAACATTGCATGAGAAAAAGCTGAAAGAAACCTCTAGTAACTCAGAACACCTCCTGAAAGAACTGCTTGGGGTTAAGACAGAAAAATGAGCAATGCAAATTCAGTTTACTGAGACAGAAAATGTAGAAACCAAGATACAAAATCCAAGCTAAAAGTAGATGGCCAAGAAGACTGAAATTGAGATGGGGCAGGAAAATGGCGGAAGCCAAGAAACTCAGAGCAGCGAGGGAAATGGTGGAATTGCCGAGAGTGATGCTTTACAAAAAGTACCCTACCTTACGATGGCAAGTACTCGCTGAACTGCTGGAATTTTAGTTCACTCTTCGTTGAGAAGATCATGATGCTCTGTTACCTAGAAGTATTACCTTTGAGCCCATTCTGAGAAATGTCTCTGAAAAGGTGTCAGCTGAGCAGAGGTCTAAAAGGATGTGTGAAAGTCTTCTGGGAAAAGACTTCTAGATAAAGGTGGTAGCCATGCACAAAGAGTGTAGGCAGATCGCAGAAACATCAGAGGCCTATTTGAGTAGCTATGAAGCTGAGAAGAAAGCGTTGTCTCACACCAGGAGGGCTTTAAAGAAAATGCCACCTTTGATTTTTTTACCCTTAGGCATGACTGACAATGGAAGCCTTCAAGTAGAGAAGTTATATGACAGGAATCTGGCTGCTGCTTACCAAACATGCTAAGGAGATTGATCTGTGTTACTTTAGGCCTTTGATATACTAGTACTTTATACATAATTTCTTTACTGCAAAGCTACTGGTCTCATGGAGATGATGCATTTTATGAATTCATACCTGAGAAGTAGTAAAAGCTACTCATAATGAAAGCGGCAGTGTGATAATTTATAAACTTTCATACTGAGATATTTAAGCAACCTGTCTGTCGGACAATCCTAAAGGGACATTCATTGTATCCGTGCTTGGCTAAGGGTTTGATTTTAGGATCCATTTGGACTGTGGGATTCTGATTTGTTGATTTTTTAAAAAACTAGTCTATGCTAAACTAGGAGAGAAAAAAACACCTGTGGAAGAAGCAGGTTCATTTGTGAAAGTAAAGAATTCAAAGAGAGAAAGTCTGACTGATCTTAGCCATGAAAAATATGCCAGGTGCTCTGATAGCCTAATAGTCTGGCCCAGGTATAGCACTTCCTCCATACAGAAAGAACAGTGCTGTCTTGAGGGAAGAAGGGAAAAAGCATAAACATAATGGCCCCCTCCTGATATTTCCAGATACTATCTTTGTGGTTACACTTGCTTTGCACCAGGCTTTGCGCTGAAACTCTTCACCATAACATTTATAAATGAGATTCGCGAGACCCTGTTACAATTAAGGAAACAACTTCCTAGTGCTCTCATGACTGATCTAAATTCCCACGACTGACAGGAGTGGGTTACAGGCTGTTAAGAGATAGATGCCTACTCTCTCTTGAGTCGTAGCTTCAGTCACCTACTAACTACAAGTATCTAGTAAGTCCTCACCAGTCTGGCATGTTCTCCGAATAAGCAGGCCCTCACGAGCAAAGCAGAAATGTGATATTTTGACTACACCAATTTTATTTAAACCTATTTGAAATAGAAAGTGCAGTAGGGCAGATTCCATACTGATTCTAATTTGCTTGGGTATTGCTTTGTATTGCATGATTTTGTTGTCGTTTTCTTTCTTTCCTGAATATTATTTACTGGCTAGTCCATACTGTGTACCTGAGGGCTCTGCAGTAAATGACTCCGAGTAGTTTTTATTGCTAATAATTCTGCTGTCTCTGCACACTCTGAGTTCACATGGCTTCTTGGAGTATCAGCTCTTAGTAGCCCCACCCACCTCAAGTCTCCCTGCTTTTGATCTGCTGTCTGCTAAGACCTCAGTGGAAACTGCATAATCATAAGGTTCTGTTAGGAAGTTTCCTCTGCATAGGTTCATACCTGTGGGTGGTGAGTCGTCAATCTTCTAGAACAAAGTACACAGACTTTGAGATCCCGGTTTCCCTTACTGATCAACTTTGCATGTACTTCCAACTGAGTCACAAGCAGTAAGGTTGCCAAAGAGCTAGAGCAAAACCATCTTCTACTTCCCCGTGCTCGAAATACTTTTTTAAAAGGATTATTTCTGATAACACTTTATCTTAAATTTGATTGACTAATGCTTCTGATAGAAACAAAAAGGGTGATATTAGGAATACAAAACAGAGAGAGATATCTAAAGTTTACATGAGCAGGAATGATTCACACTTAGCACAATTGTTTTTGGCTACACATTGATCACATACAGAAAGTTCATACATTCTTTAGAAAAAGGGCAAGTTGGTTTTTGCCCACTCTCTCCTTTTCCCATATCCAATTTCACAGTAGACCATTCCTCCTACAGATAATCTCCATTAGCCAACTTGACAAATCTTTTCAACAGAAGCCCAATTTGTAGGAATACTCAGTGTGTTCCTGGGAAGTTATACCGATTATGAGTTCCTGGAATTTATGATTCTGTCTTATGTGACACAGTAACACTGATGTATCTTCACATATAGACTATAAAATATAAGACAGCACTGGAAAAGGGGATATCAATTTATGCACTGGAACCACTAATATCAATTTAGGTCTAGGACCTTAAGCTTTCCAAAATATTGAGGCTTTATCCTACATGAAACAGAATTCATGACAAAGGTAAAATAGAAATGTGACATGATCTTGTTTATATTTGAGAGAAACCACTTTGACTGCTATTCCTATAGTACACTCTACATAAGGCAAGACTATATCCAGAAATCAGTAAGGACAGCCTTCATCCAAGGAAAGTATGATAGGGGCTGGGTGGTAGCAGTATTGGCAAAGCATGGTTAGATTCTGAAAGTACATTGTAATTTTTTTTTAAAGGAATCTCATAAGCTGAAGGATCATTCCAGTCTTTTGGAAGCTTAAACAAATAAAAAGGTCAAAGATAAAACAAATGCAAAGGTCAAAGTTGAGATCAATTTAGAAGAAGATTGCTAGTAAACAGGTTTAGTGGGATGATTAAGAGTCTGGTGGAGCTTGTAAGATCAGATGGAAACCCAAGTGAAGATGCTGAGAAGACGAATATGAAGTTTGGCAGAGAGTTAAGGGATAGGAATTTAAATCTGATAATTGCCCACTAAAGATGGTAAATTAAATGAATCTTGATAATTAAGACCAAGTGATCCCAGTATACTGAAAATTATTACTTAGTCCAGACTGAAGAGAAATAAGATATGCAAATAAGATCCAGGTGTGGTGGTGTCCACCTTTAGTCCCAGTCCTCAGGAGGCAGAGGCAGGTGGATCTCTGAGTTCAAGACCGGCCTGGTCTACAGGACAGCCAAAGTTACACAGAGAAACCCTGTCTCAAAAAACAAACAAACAAACAAACAAAAGGACAAATAAGAAAAAAAAGCTACTGAAACAACCATCCCTAGAGGAGTCATCTGCAAAATACACATGGTGATGATGCAGGGGAATTTTAGGGACTTGACCACTAGCTTTCAGCTACATTAGAGCTGTCTTAGAAGCACAGAGATAGTGAGCTAGAATAAGATGAATATCCAGGAAAGGCAACTAGTGTAAAAGATAATCAAAGTTAAATGATTTAGAGCCAATGCAAAGCAGGCTTCAACATTGGTGGGCATTCAGAACATAGAAAAAAATCCTCATTTTAGAGCCAGATCCTGTCTCTCAGCTAAAGTTTAAAGGTGACTAAAGAATTTTCCATGTTGGTTAATGCTCCTAATTGTCTCTAAATATCTTAGAAAAGCCTTCGCTTTCGTTGGCTTCTATCCCAGGCTAAGAGTCATGCTTTCTGCTCCAACTGGAAATGTTCAATGGTAGCTGTCTTCTTGACAGATTGTGCCTGGTGACCTCATTGTACTCATCCTCGTTCATCTAAGGGATGTGTCTGTTTTAGGTCATCAGAGGTATCCTAGTCAAAACCAGTTACTAACCTCCCTTATCTCCATCTATTCAGAGTCCCTCTTGTCAATCTGGAAGATGGAACCTCCTGCAGTACCTAGTAATACCAAATATCCCTCATCCAAGAACTAACCAAGTCTGACCCTGCTTAGCTTTTGAGAGCAGATGAAATCAGATGTGAAATTAAGGGGAGTATGACATTAGACAGGATGAGAGCCCTTAAAAGCTAATGAAATATTATATAGCATGGAGGTTTAAACCTTATTGTCAACTTGAGTAAGTTTTGAATCACCTAGGAGACACAAGGTTTGACTGTAAGTACCATCATACCATGAAACCTGAAACTTACTAGAAGGAGGAAGTGAGCTACGTGTCATCCCTCATCTCTCCCTACTTTTAGACTGTGGATGCAATGTGACTAGCTGCCTCGTGTTCCCACCATCTTGCATTCTTCACCATGATGGATAGCATTACCCACAGGAGTGGACCAAAATAAACCCTTCATCTCTAAACTGTTTCTTGTCGGGTATTTTGCCACAACTATGAGAAGAGTAACTAATATACCTAGATTGTTGCAACTGTACTAATTTCTAGAAGTTTTGTCCAGAAGAAATGCTAATAAAGGCTATAATGAATTGATTTTATTTTTTGCAATTTACCAATCTGACAATTTGAATTTTTTAATATCATAATCTTCTAATGAGTCAAGAAACAGAACTCCACCTACACAACCACATTATTATAACTGGTCCTCACTATCACCACATACACATAAATTAGCACTATTTAAACAATTTTCATCCTTTATTGTCCTCCACAGCACTTACCACCATATGTGGATAATTGCATTCTATTAGCTTATTTTTAATATAGTCTGCCCTACTAGAACATCAACTCAAAGAGGTTAGAGAGTTGTCTGCTTTGTTCACTGCTTATTAGCTTCGGCTGCTTAGAAAAGTGAACATCACATAATAGGCACACACCAAATATTAATTGGACAAAGGCACCATATAGAACCTCAACAATAAGAGAAGGAAGGTAACTTAGTTGCCTATTCTGTACCAGTTATTTTATGTTCAGAGTCCAATGACAGAATATGGTAGAGGGTGGTATCAACTGAAAGGGGGGCAGGTAATTCTTTTCATACAAGATGAAATTTGGAGCTACAATTTGAATTAATATGCTAGATGACATGAGAAGAAAATGGCATGATTATTCTAAGCCAGATAATGGGATAGATGCCTTATATGTGTTAAGTCACTAAAGAGATCAAATAAGTGATCCTATAAGAAAGAAATTGGCATGAGTTTTTGTAAATGAAAATCTACGTCCATCAAACTACTCCTTCAAAGATCATACTATTAATTTAGGAAGTTACAAGTGTAAATGTTGAATGCAGGTCATTCTTTGTCTTGACCCAGATATCTCAGTCTCCAATCAGTGAATTAGGCAGCAAAAGGAGTAAGGATACTCTGATATTGTATGAGACAAAATATCTTTATGTCACAATTACCACTATACCAAACTCATTGCTGCCTATGAAATTGGAATGTCAAGGAGTACTATAACACATATGGAAATCTTTACAATTGATCTCATTAATAACTTTTATTTGAAAGAACTTTATTAAATATACTCATTCATTTTAAGTTTTTATTATATTGGTTCTTCAGTCATATTTAGTACTGTCCCATCTGTAGCCATAAACTAGCAGTCATTTTCCCACAACTACATTTATCAGAATACTCAGATGAGGTAGAAGGCACTTTTCTAATAGTGATAGCAAATTGGAACATTCTCTAAAATAATAGAATTCTAGAGTATAAATATAAAATTTTCTAATAGTCTATAAAATACATATTCTGGAAATGTCATCAGGAGGTATATATAATTTTTAAACTCAGCAAGCATAAAGCTAGTAATTATAAGAGTGCTAATTTATTTATTCTATAATCTAGGAGTGCTATGAACTCAGAATGTTAGAATTTCATTAAGAGTCCATACCATGGGGGACGAACTGATGGCTCAGCAGTTAAGAGCACTTGCTGTTCTTCTAGAGGACCCAAATTTGGTTCCCAGAACACATATTGGAAAACTCACAAGCACCTTTAACTCCAACTCTAGGGGATTGATACCCTATTGTGGACCCTGAGGGAACCCACACATATGAGGCATACATTCAAAGACACACACAGTCACATAAATAAAAATAAATCTTTAGTGTTTTTAATTTAAAAAACAACAAAAAATGAGTCCATCCCAGAGAGATCATTATGTTAAGGGAAATACTCTGGGGGGAGGGGGGAGAGAGAGAGAGAAAGAGAGAGAGAGAGAGAGAACAAATGAATAAGATAAAGAAAGGAAGGAAGGAAGAAAGAAAGAAAGAAAGAAAGAAAGAAAGAAAGAAGTCATGCGTGCTTTCGTTCATTTGTAGAAACCAATAAATCAACTCAATTTTGCAGGATAGACTAATGGTCACAAGAGACTTGGAGGAGGCAGAGATGGAGAGACAATAAACTCAATGAGGATCACTGAAACACAGAATGGGGAAATTACTTCCAGTTCCTTAACATGGTGAGATAGTTATTAGTTAAAGCAGCCTATGGTATCTTTTAAAATGACTAACAGAGGCAGAATTTCCACAAACATAAGGATGAATTCCAATTTGAGCAGAAAAAAAGTGCTTTTCACCATGATCTGATTATTACATACTGTTTATATTATGACATTGGATTGTCATAATGTACCCTATAAAGATGTACAAATATTCTGACTCCATAAAAAAATAAGGAGGCCCCAACATTGTTGTAGTCCTCCATTAGCTATAGAAAAGATGATATAGCTAATTAACTATAGCAAGAAGCTAGAATGCTGGTTAAACTGAAAGGCTTCTCTAGCAGCCATGTTGGATGTACTCATTCCTACAGTCATAGTTTGTGAGAACAAGAATGTAATAGTTATGACCTGCAGCTGTGAGAGGCACCACACCTGCTAACAACAATTGTGTTATTGGGATGGGTGTATTTACTTCATCATAAATAGCTGACATCAATTACAAAAGCATAGGTAACCTTATGAATCACAAGATCTTTGGGATTCTCTGAAATATATGAACCAGAAGTCTGATCATCCTATGAAGTCCCACTTCTATACTACATGAAATAATTACGTCACCACAGCCTTTTTATATTATGTGATTGGGCAGTTGATTTAAAGTAAAATATGTGATTAATATGGGGGAACCTCCCAAATAAAGTCAAGATGTTTGATGACTTCATTGTTTAGCACATCATGAAAATAATGTTCCTAAAGTTCTGAAATAGAATGATTGTTCAGAAGACACCATGTGTCAAAATGACTCTATGATGCATAAAATTCTCTCCATTTGTATCCCTCACACACAGTGTCTCAGATAAGAATATCGGTGATGCTGTAACAACTATAAGCTTCAAGGACATGAGGCTTCTGAAGAGCAAACACAACCAGGGTGACATTCTCGGTGAAAATTCGCTGGTGTTCCTTGTCTAAAGTGCCAGAGAAAGAAGCTTGATCAGATCTCCAAAATTCTATCCTGTAAAACTAGTACTGTGCCCAAGGGTGCTAAATGGGAGAGATGTGAGGGAAAGTGTGGGTGATTATAGAACCCCTCCATTTCCCAATATCATTGAGATGGGGAGTAGATATGTCACTTTGTAACTCTTCAGTATTATAGTATCCTAACTTCAAAGAGGACTAGTCTAAAAGTCCTAAGTTAAAGGTGTGGGCTTCAATGCCCACACAAACACATGAACTTGGAATTATTAGAAGGTGCTGATGCCCCAGTCTTCTGTTTTAAGTCAAAAGCTCTTGGCTTCTACAGTGCTGGAGATGTGATGCCATCATGAATATATATATACTGAACACTGGAAGTAAGTTGGTGAGCTTTAGCATTCTATTTAATACCCAAAAACTCTCCATTGAAAGGTATACCAGCCTGTCTTCAAGCCTACTAGGAGTCTCTATTAGTCATAAATAATGTTTAATATTTACATGCAAGATTCTATGTGAGGCATTTTACAATCAAGCATTTTATTCTTTTTTAATATATTTAAAAATACAATCACATCATCCCACCCCCTTCCTTTCACTCCCCCCCCCCGTTGTCTCCCATGTTTCTCCTTTAGGTTCCCCCATTCTCCCTGATTCCCATCTTTTTCTCAAATTGTTGGTCTCGTTTTCTTTGATTGTTGTGCTTTGAGTGCACAGAGTCACTCCACAAGGAAGGAGTTCCGTTTTTCATTTTGTGGGAGGATAAGTAAAAACTGAAAGAGGTTAGCTAAAGAGGCCAAGTCCAACTAACAAGTGGAGGTTCCTGGATTTTAGTCTATATATTTGTCATGAAGGTCAACTAATTAGACAGAGGACGGTGTAAATATGTACTATAAAGTATTTGTGTTACATTGAAAAACTCTTTCTTCACTTCTTCCTGTATTCATGCAAAGAATGCCCAATAAGACAAAGCTCTGGTTAGAGAGGAGAGTTAGTTCCTCAAAACGCTATCAAAATGTTTTCCAATTTGTTTTTTCCACAAATCTCCCATGCCGTATTAACAAGCACTGCTACTAGAAGTAGACTCGAGAATGGACATCACGCAGACCACACCGACTCTGTTGTTGGCAACTTGTTTTCAGACAAACTACAATGTGGGTGAGCTCTGATCTGTACCGTTACAAGATCTTCCCTGATGGGATGTCCAGTAGGTTTTCTGAGGGAGACAAAGAGTTGAGCCACAGGGTCTGCTACTGGTGCTACTGAGAATTAAGTTCCAAAAGCCGCTGAATGCTTGTTGGGCGCCAGACCCTTTTACTGCTTTGGTGGGATATGTCAATCACTGTTACCTTTCTGAGTGTGCCAAACCATATCGTAATGCTCAGTATTTTTGGTTAGTGCCTAGTCTGTGTTACCCAGTATGAGAAATGAGCTTTAACCTATGAGTGGGTTTTACATTTCAACCCCCATTTCTTTTTGTGGAAGGTGGGAAGAGGCTCAGAAAAACGACTATGAATTTTGAAGAAAATAATTACGATTTTTAAAAATAGACAGAAATAGCTGAGTACTTTTGCCTTAGAGCTTGTTGACGTCAACGCACAAAAGACATTGACCAGATACCGAAGCATCTCTTGAGACAGGAACAAGAGGAAATGACTGAGAGGACACTGCACAAGCTCATGTTTAGCCCTAAGGGAGAATCTCTTGACAGTTGTAAACACTGATACACATTTCTGAAGGAGGCTGTATAAACTGCATCTCTGGAAGGTTCTGTGGGATCGATCCCTGGCTCAGAGGTTTGAGTGTAGTCCTGACTATAATGAGGGAGCATAGAGAACCAGAGTTCCAGATAAACAATGCTCTGATATAAGCTCTGACTACAGCTAGCTGTGCCCACCCTTACCCCCTGTGCCACTTCTATTGCTGGTATGAGGACACCAGTTCCCTAGGCAACCAAGCCCATCTCCACTTTATAATGTGAGAAAAGTGAAACCCTCTGTCTCTGGCTCCCACCCCTCCCAGATTACAGGCTCTTCTTAATCCTCTATCATGCCACTTACAAGTGGTTCAGTAAAGACAAGAGACAGGCACGCATTTGTTTGTTGCACTGATTTTCTACCTTTGTTTCTCGTATGAACATGTTTTAAGATCTAGAGAGGTGGGGGTTTATAGGGGCTAAGGACAGAATATGGAGGGGGCTTCCCACCCTTGAGACACCTGGGCTTCTCCCCTGGGAGAAATTAGTAGAGGATGTTTGAGAACGAGGAATGGCATGGCCTAATTTTCTGTTGTAACAGGAAACATTGGGGTTTTTCTTTCTCTAAATTAGTCTTGGTACCAGGATGAAGCGAGTTACAGTTCTGGATGCAACTCTTTCTAGATCCTCTCTACCACAGACAAGAAAAAGTGCAAGGGAAACAGGTCCCCACTCAGCTCAGGGCGCAAGAATTTACAGCAGGCAGTTATCCATACAGCTATCTAAATTGGAAAGCAAAATAACAGCCCTCCTTTTTGGCCTCTCCAGCTGTGAAACACACCCCCAACTGCCAAAGATTCTGCTTTTGCTGTGAGCCTCTGTGCATGGTGCTCATTATTGTGCTCCGCTTGCCTCCACAGTCCTTCTGGCAACCACCCCAAACACTCTCCAGTCATGGGGTTCCAGACACCCCTCCCAGTTCCTGCCCTCTCTAGGGTGTGCACCTGGCATGATATGCTCCAGTTATTCCAGGAAGAGAAGCTGATGGTTTAGCATTTTTTTAAAACTGGAATAAGATAAAGGTAGAACAAAGGGAAGCAAAACAGAAACAAGACTGGACAAGATGACTTATGCTTACAACGTTAGTCTTTGGCAAGTCTAGCCTCAGCTAAACAGGAAGTTCAAGGACAGTTTGGGCTACAGGAGTTCCTTTCTCAAAACGTCAAAATGATAGCTGTTGGGATGGCTCAGCAGATAAAGGAAGGCAGTTGCTGCCAACCCTGGTAACCCGAGTTCAATCCCCGAGACCCTCCTAATGGTAAGACAGAACCTACTTCTGGAAGTTGTCCTATGGCCATTACATGTACACCATCACACTCTCCCCTCCCCCAATGCAATTTTATAGATATTTATTTAATTTCATGTATTTAAATACGTGCCTGGATATATGTGTGCCGTGAGAGTACGGTAGCCTAGAGAGGTCAGAAGAGGCATTGAGTTGTATCAAAAAAAAACAAAACAAAACAAAACAAGACAAGACAAAACAAAAGAACAGTAAACCCAAGTGAATAAAATAAGACCAATAAATGACATTTTTTTATGATTTATAAAAAGTGACATGGAAACTTCCCAACTCAAATCCACAGAGAAAAACAAGGGGGGGCTTATTTAAGGAAATCTTTGATGCTATAGCTTAGTCTTCACATGACTAAATCTTAGGGGTAAGATAAGTCCCTGATTGGAAAGATAGAGGGATCTGTCAGAAAGGTGGAAGAAGTGAACACATAGAAATCTCCGTCACTTCTTAATGCATGCAAAAATTACACAAGTCAGAAAAACTGCCAATATGATGATTTCTGGCCCTTCACAAGACCCTCAAGCCTCCATCTGCCCCACAGAAACAAAACTCTGTTCTATTCCTCAACCAAGTTTCCTATGAAGTATTTAGTAGACTGCTTTACTGGAATGGACGTGTCCAAGCACTTCCTTCTGCAATCATGGTACTTGCATAAGTCTCGCTATTTTCTTGCTGTAGCTACATAGATGATAATCCAGCAAGCAAACAATGGGTGATAGGAATTAAAGTGAAAGCCCCAGTCACTCAAAATGATGGCATAGTTATTAACATCAGCCACCTTTTGCCACTTTTGAGCCAGTAGATTCTAGGTCCTCTACTCATTGGTTTAAATTTCTTTAGCTGTTAAGAGAGCATGTTGCGTCACCTGGAATTATCCCACATGGAAGCCCCAAAGGCTTATCCTGAATGTAAAAACCTATTCCTTCTCTTGCAGGGCCCTGTCCTCCTAGGGACCTTTGAAATCTTGCTCATAGGAGGTACAAGTGATGAAGAAACAAGACAGGTGACTCATCCCCAGGTATCTGGCAAGCAAGACAATATAAAAGAGCCAAAGTGTCATTTGCCTTTGACCTGATGCAATGGTTGACTACTTAATCACAAAACAATTTGTCCAGTTACTGGATAAAAGCTTCACATTGGATTGGTGACTGGGAAGACAATTTATTCAATAAATGTAAAAATGGAATGATGCTTATCAGAGGCTGGGATGGTAAGAGCAGTAGAAAGGGAAAGAAGAAATATTGATTAAAAACTAAATGAAGGCTAGTGTAGCTGGACATGATAATTAATGCAGGCCTGTCGTTCATGCTGTTCTGGAAGCTGGCACAAGTGACTCCCAAATCCAAGGACTTCTTGGCCTACAGAGTGATTTCAAGGCCTAACTGAATGTCTCAGTGAGACCCTGTCTCAAATAGAAAGTAAAAATAAAATTGCTGGGGCCATAGCTCATTGGTGGAGGGGTTGACTAGCATCCTGAGCTATAGCTATAGGGTATCGATGTTGTAACAACTTCACAGAGACTCCAGAGCAGTAAAGACTAAGAACCCCATGACCTTAGCAAACAAAATTCCAGTGGCCTTTGAGGGAGCAGCCTCGTCAGAGTGCAGAACGGAAGTCAGCAAGCAGAGCTGCAGAAAATGTGAAAGGCAATGAGGGCACATAGGAACTGGACTGACTCTTTTCATGAACAGTTCTTGCTGTGTTGCCTTGACTACTCTTAAACTCCTGAGATCAAGCCATCTTCCCACCTCAGCCACAGACAGCCACCACTGAAGCTGGCTGATAGACCTACTTCTTAATTTACCAAGGTCTGATGAAGCTCTTCATGCCTGTCCTTGATCATATTTCTTGAATCTGGCATGATTTCAGGAATGAAGAGGAAAGCATCAGGCACATTCTTGAGGATGGAAAGAGAATAAAAAGGGAAAGTAGAAAAGAAGCAAAAAAGAGTTTTGTATGTGTTCATTTAAGGGAGAGAACAGAATATAAAATATAATACAGAATATTATGGAGTTTCATGGCTTTTAAAATAGAGCTCAGTAGTCTGGGTGCTTAATTATTTCTCCTTCTCCTTCACCTTCACCTTCTTCTCCTTCTTCTTCCTCCTCCTCCTCCTACTCCTACTCCTCTGCTTCCAAACCTGTTTAAATCAATTGCAGACTACTCCTGCAACTCACCAGCTCCAGATGTTCCCTCAGACTCTGCACCCCAGGTTTTGGCACCAGATGAATGAAAGAAAAAGGAAGAATATGACTGTTCCTAGGTAAGGTGGAGGAAGTTTATTGTACATATGAGAGAGCATTCTCAGAAGCAGAGATATCTTGGAGAGTCCAGAGTAAACATGACTCTGAGTTGAGCCATGTAAGGAGACAGGGAAGGGGAGAGGTGCCGCTGGCCAAGAGGGGTGGCCTAGGCTAAGAAATTAGCATAGCCAAAATGGCTGAGTTTCGTAGGGACCAGAGGGACAGTTGAGGAGGGAAATTCTGCCCAATACTTGGGATGGAGAGTTCAGGAAAAGGGTATGCCAGCTAGGAGGACACTGTAACAGGTACAGACTGAGGGATGCTGGGAGAACCTGGCAGCCAGATCTGCTTTGATATGTTAATGGAACCTCAGGGATTTGCTCTGGGTTTGAGACCTAACACTCTTATTCCTTGATACCCAGAAATGACAGTAAATGATCCCAGTTCACAATATGAAATATGTAATTGTATATAAAATATGGGAATTGTTCTAAATGCCTAAATCCCCCATTGTGTGTGTGTGTGTGTGTGTGTGTGTGTCTGTGTTTTCATGTGTTGCTGTGGATGAAACTTAGACCCTTAAGCCTCCCACACGTTAGGCAAGCACTGTACCACTGAGATATAGTCCAGCCCCACTCCCCCACTCTTTCCTCCTATGATCATTTATCTTAGTTGCTTTTTATGGGAAACATGAATGTTAAAAGTGTATTTTCAAAGACCAAGGTAGGAACATTTACATTTCTTCTATGAAATAGGTCCAGATGTCACCATCCCTGCTAAGTGCTTCTGTGTTGTGTTGGTTTTCAGATGCACTGTTTCCCCAGTTTCACTGAGGAGTTTGTGCTTAGGACAGAGAATAGAAAACCAATTCCATTTCCACCTGCTTTACATTTGCTTTCCAGTACATATCACCTCACAGTGGTTTCCCGCATGGCGCATTACGTGATCAGTGATCATTACATTAAAAGGGAGAAGCGGGGTTGATGATTGACTCCTCTCTTACCCAGAGTGTTTGTCAAAGGCAGGAGGCAGAAGTTCCATTTTGCTGTTCTGGTGATTGTCAAGGTTACAGCACATTTCTGTTAGCATAAAAATCTTCTCAAACAAGGTGTTTAATGGAGCAGACCTTTTTCAGGGGGAGGAAACCCTCCCTGTCAGGATAAACAGTAGAGAAAATGAGCTAGTGACCAAAATGAGCTCATCTCTGCTTTCCAAATAAAATTCATAACTGGGATTAATGTTACTTAATCTTTTTCTATAACTAAGACATTTTCCTAACAGCTGTATATATAATATATTGTATAATGTATATTATATATTATATAATAATATAATATGTATATTATATAATATACAGCTGTAATGTTATAATTATGCAATATATAATATACATAATGTTCTGTAATATTTTGGAGGGCCATAAACCATTGTAACATTGTAATATCTCGCATATCACCACCACTCCCAATTAAAAACAGTTGCAAATGCACGTCTTGGATTCTGCTTGCTAACACACTCTGGGTAAATTCAGATGACGTTTCACTGTTAAAGACTTCTCTATATAAAGCCACACTAGAGTGCTTCTAGAGTGTAGAACTCAAGAAAGTGGACAATATAAAATGGATCTTTCATGGGCTGAGAAATGGCTCAGCTGTGAAGAGTGCTGGCTGCTTTTATAGAGGAACTTATTTCATTCCCATCGGCCACAACTAATCTGTAACTCTGGTTCCAGGAGTCCTGAGGTGCTTTTCTGGCCTCCTCAGGTACTGCATGCAAGTGGTGCACAGAGTCATATTCAGGCAAATCACCCACATACACAAAATATAAGTAAAGCTTTAAAAATAAAATAAAATAAAAACATAATTGTACTTCAGTAAGTCATATGTTGCTAACCGAAAGATCAAATCCCTTTCTTCTCATAGAAGTTGTGAGTGGAGGGCTGAGGAACTGTTCAGTGATGTTTCCCTAGTATATGCAAGGCCTGCCTTCAATCCCTTGTACCACATACCAAAAGAAGGAAGTTGAGGACAGAATAATTATTACTAGAGTAGCAGGGAGGAAGGGAAGGAGGAGGGTTAATCAGTGGGATTAACCTATGTAATAGTTGGACAGGAACATGCAGTTCTGGTATGCTATTGCACAGTAGGGTGACTACAGATAATGTCGTGGTTTTTATTCTAAAAACACAGAAGAAAATATTTTGAATATTTTCACCAAAAAGAAATGATGTTTTTCGAGACGATGGGTATGTTAAATCTGCATTTAACATTACATCGTTGTATACAGATAAGAAATAACATCATGCTGGGTGTTCCAGGATGCCTCTAATCCCAGCACTCTGAAAGCAGAGCTAGATGGGTCTCTGTGAGTTCATGAGGTCAGTGTGGTCTACACAGAGAATTCCAGGCCAGCTGGAGTTACATAGTGAGATAGTGAGATCCTGCCTCAAAAAATCATTCTGTATGTAATATAGTGTTATGAATATGTTGTAGATATGCATCATTGTGCCTATATTTTACATACATAAATATATACAATTAGGCTAGTAGATGGTTTCGTGAGTAAGGCTGCATACTGCAAAGCCAGACAATCTGAGTTCAATCCCCGGAGCCCATATTGTAGAAGGAGAGAATGATACCACAAAAATGTCCTCTGACCTCCACATACCATGTACATGCTATGATACATGTAGACACACACACACATTATGCACACTAAAATAAATGTTAAAATTTAAAAACATGCAATTTTATGTTTTATGCATAAGTTTAAAGGTTAGTTTAAATTTTAAAAACCTGTGTCAGAAAACAAAAATGTGTCTGCAAGCAAGAATGTAGACAAATAAAGGTAGGCAGTGGTGGTGCACTCCTTTAAGCCCAACAGTCTGGAAGTAGAGGCAGGCAGCTCTCTGTGAGTTCAAGGCCAGTCTAGTCTACAAAGTGAGTTCCAGGTCAACCGGGGCTATTACATAGAGAAACCCTGTCTTGAAAACAAAGCAAAATGTATGTACACACCTAAGAGCAACATACATTTCTAGGGCTGTAGATCAAATTGAATATAACTAATAAAATTAGACTCACCAAGTTCCACTGTGTGACAATGTCTCAAAGCATAGTCAGCCACACAATCAAAATGAGATTATCACTGCTTTATTAAATCAGCATAGATAGGACTTGTACAAATTGCACATAGTCAACAACAAATAGATGTGCTTGCTCTACTAAAGACTAATATACAGAAAATATACAAGCAACTGTTGGTATGAGGACAGAATAAAATTCCATTGCCATTTTCATCCATCTCGTGCTTACTTTTTCCTCGCTTCATCATATACAGAGTAATATAAACAGTAGACTTTATTTCTAGAAATGCTCAAATCAGTAACTACAAATATGCATGACTACATTTACATATTCAGTTATCAAAAAGAAACTTCTAGAATATTTTGAGAAGCCTACGCCTTATGATTTCAATGATCTTTATGGATATAATTTGTTGTCTATCACATTCAAGCATCTTGAAAACTTCTTACAGGACTGTCGCTCTCAGAGAGGGGTGAGGCGCTCATCCTCTGTCGAGAAGCCATCATTAATGTGCCCTCCCTTCATGTCCAAGGGATCACAAGGGATGCCGTTTTCAATTGTGATGATGTTTTCACACTTGTCTTCTGCATCCTCCACTCCAGGTGGTCCTTTGTTGTTCCTGAAAGCACATGAAATGAGAGTGGATGAGGAAGCTTTGGATGAATATGGTCTTGTTCACAAACGTGGCAAATAGAAAGGGACATAAGAAGTTACAAATGCTGCAATAACTGCTGTGTACTTCCCAGGACGATAAAAAGACTACCAAGATAAAGATTCTGCATTAATGACATATATAAACTAATTAGAACAAGTAGTCTTATTTAAAACACTAGAATAAAAGTATAAGAATAGGTATAATATATTACTCACATATGAATTCACTTGCATATAAATTCATACAAACAAGTTGCATAAAAGAGCATGAAGAAATATATAGTGCACTGGCAACTTTTTAAAAATTAGCTCAGCCATGTAGTGGTGGTGCACTCCTTTAATCCCAGCACTTGGAGGCAGAGACCAGTGGATATCCCTGATTTCAAGGCCTATCTGGTTTCCAGAGCTAGTTTCAGAACAGCCAAGGCTATATAAAGAGACTATGTCTCAAATAAATAAATAAATAAATAGATAAATAAATAAATAAATAAATAATTAGCACTAAGCAAATTCTGTAACATATGAGATTTCAAAAGGTAATAAATCCCTCTCATGAAATTTAACAAAGTAATGTCTCACAAATGTTGAGTGAAACTCAAACTAATGAAATATCAGAAAGCCAATTCACCTGACTTTGAAGAAAAGAATTGCTACAAACGGACTGGCTTTACTCATTACCAAATAGTTGTATTCCTTGGTAAGTCTGGGTTTGGAGTCGAAAAAACAACACTTTGCTGATTCTATTTATAGCGCTCAACTGCAACTCCAAGTCATTCCAATTCGACATGGCAGAGTTAAGGGCTAGGTTTTCTGTTGTTCTGACTTCCTGTGTACCTTGCTATTCCCAATTCATCTCCTTAGTGTTTCTTCAGAGTATAGAAAGCTATACCACTGGGGCCTTGAGATATCATGAAGGACTTCCCACAGTAGTGGGAGTAACTCAGGTATCTGACAGATGAGGAGATGGCAAAGATTCCTTGATGCAGATCAGTAGGGGATTTCCTGAAACGTCCTACAAGAGAGTCAAATTTCATGTGTTTTAAGGACTATTGGGTACACAAAAGAGGAAAGAAAAGAAAGCTCTTCTTTACAGGAGAATTCTAGCTAATAAAGAATAATGGAAAGTCACTAATGCTATCACAGTCATTTCTGCTGAGGCTCATAAATGAAGACAAAACAGTTGAGAAAGTGATGCTAGAAATAAGATATTCACATGGTCTCAAAATACCCTCATAATCAACTTGTGAGATACAAAAGACTACCCATAGGTGGAAAAAAAAATGTCAAGTGCTTTCAGATGAACGCCGAGAAGATCCCAAATATTGTTTATTTTTCTGCATTCTTTCCCCTGAACCTCATAATCAAAAAATGAAAGTTTAAAGATATTTTATTAAAATAACTGTCCTGACCAGGCAGTGGTGACACATACTTTTAATCCCAGTACTCTGGAGGCACAGGCATGCAGATCTCTGAGTTCCAGGTCAGTCTGGTCTACAGAACAAGTTTCAGAACACCCAGGGGTACATAGTGAAACCCTATCTCAGAAAGACAAAAACAAACAAACAAACAAACAAACAAACAAACACCTATCCTGGACTCACTCAGAGGTAAATATTCAACTCAGGGGAATTAATGAATGTTGGAAAATGGCTGGGTGGATTGATAACAAATTTTTGGATGGTTGGATGGATGGATGGATGGATGGATGGATGGATGACTGAACAAACAAGTTGATGAGTAGATGTACAAACTAATATTGTATCAAACATTAGTCCAGTGTAGATGTTGAATGGAATCCATCATAAGTAGAAAAAAATGGGAAAGAGGGAAACAAGAAGAGAAGGAAAGAGAGGAAAGGGGGGGGACATAGGAAATTTCATGAATCTCTCGTGTTTTCTTTCAGTGGATGAAGAAAATACTCATATTTTAGCCTTAGGAGTTAGGAGTTAATATTGTTTTGACAAGTTTTGCTAATGACTTACTATATAATTTTAAATAGTTGACATTCATAATGAAAAATAAAATAGCATTCCAATTCGGTCAATTCCAATGTTACCATTTGACAGTACTTTGCTATTGTATATGCATTTATAAAATGGCACAAATAACTCTCTGGGCAATCACTAAATAGGAATTGTTGAATTTTCAACATTAACTCATAAAGATTTTGGCTTAATGCAGGGTTGGAAGTTTGGAGTTGTCTTTGAAGGTAAGCTATTGTGTTGCCTCTTCCTTGGGATGAAGACACATTACTGGCCATTCCAAATCTCAGCAATCAGCACAGATTTGGGTACATGAGACTTTAATATGATGAGAGTATCCTCCCGCTAGGTTAACTCACCCACGTTCTATAACAGACAGAAGTGATTTTTCATAAAAAATGAAATACTACTGAGAAATGTATATTTATAAATGATCCTCAAAACTGTGTAGCTTGGGCCAGCAAGGTGATCTTGTGGGTAAAAAGCACTTGCTGTGCACGTCTAATGACCTGGTGTGATCCCTGGAACCCACAAGAGAAGGAGAAGATTGACTCCTGAAGGTTGCCCTCTGACCTCCACACATACACTGTGGCCTGGACACACACAGACACACACACAACAACAACAACAACAACAACAACAACAACAATAATAACAAATACAATTTTCTTAGTCAAAACTGATGCTATGGTGTGCTCGCAGACAGGAGTCTAATACGTCTGCCCTCTGAGAGCCCCAACAAGCAGCTGAATGAGCCAGACGCAGAAACTTACACCCAACCAATGGACAGAAGCTGGGGAACCCTGTGGTTGAATTAGGGAAAGGCTGGAAGAAGCTGAGGAGGAGAGAGACCCCATAGGAAACCAGCAGTCTCAACAAACCTGGACCCCTGAGATCTCTCAGACACTGAGCCACCAACCAGGCAGCATACACCAACTGATATGAGCCCCCCAACACATATACAGCAGAGGACTGCCTGGTCTGGCCTCAGTCAGAGAAGATGCACTTAACCCTCAAGAGACTTGAGGCCCCAGGGAGTGTGGATGCCTAGCGGGGTAGGGGTGGGGGTGGGGACATCCTCTTGGAGACTTTGGAGGAGGAATGGATTGAGGAATAGTTGGAAAGCAGACCAGGAGGGGGATAACAACTGAACTGTAAAAAAAAAGATTAAAGATAATTAAAAATAAGTCCCCCCTAAAATTGTTCTTTGACTTGGAGTGAATAACAACTTTCTATAACACTAGATTTTAAACAAAGTTTGCTCTGAATTATGTCAGTCCAAATGACAAAAACCTTTTGGTAGTGGTGGTTCACATCACTAAATCTCAGCACTGAGAAGACAGAGACAAATGACATCTGTGAATTCAAAGCAGCATGGACTACAGAGTGAGTTTGAGGCCAGTCTGGGCCACATAGTAAGATTGTCTCAAAACAAAAAATCTTGGTGGATTGTTGTAATTTGAAACACATACACACACACACACACACACACACACACACACTGGTATATACTTACATACATATACATACTATCTGTGATATGGCATATATATGTACATATACATATATGTATATAAACATACTGAAATATGCAATGCAAAGGTAGTCTGAGAAGCAATGGCCAGTATATACTGGCCAGCCAGTTTCTTCTGTAAAACATAGTTTTGTGGGGTTAGAAAATAATAACAGAGAGCTAAATATGTGCAGATCAATGTGAGGGATCTGACCTCCCCTATTCCAACTACAAAGGAAGAACGAACCATCAGGCATCACAGTGAATAGGGAATAAATCAAAGAAAAATACAAACAGGAGATGTGTTTTCTTCTTCCTAAGAAGGTTCAGTTTCCAACTAGAAAGAGTCAGAGGGAAATTCTTATGGGAACCTATCAAATTGAGCTGTGTTGGAGGTAACTCAGGGACATCTTGTTTAGGGTGACCTTGGGTCCAGTTGTTCAAAGTCTTGGTGCTTCTGGGCTTCACAAACTGCAGTGTCAGGATCTTGCTAGTTGGTAGACATGATAAGCAGCTCAAAGGTTATCTAACAACTTTATAGCACTTTGTCACATTGCATTGCTTGTGCCATAATAAACTGATCCAGTACCCATGGGTTGCTCTTACTGAGGATAATAAAACTTAACTGTCTTTCTGGATTATTCTGATTTGATGTTCTGCTAAAAGCATGAGTACTTTTTTCTCGAATGGTCTGAGAAGGAAAGCTATGATGATGCTACCTCCTAGGAGATTTAAGGGTGGTTATGCCCCATAAATACAGAGAGAAGTGTCCAGAAAGAGGACACGAGAAATCTCAGGAGGTCTTTGAGGGGTACATACAGTGTGTTGTTGACCAGAATATGCTCTGTTCTGAGTATATGAATAAAAGCAGAAAGAGTATTCATGTCTCTCTTAAAAGTAGGGCCCAGGAGATAAGTCCCAAGAATAGCCAGGAAAACAACAGTTAGGACAAATATATTTTTTAAACAAGACAGAACTAATTATTGGCAATTAGAACAATCTTAATGATCCATCTAAACAATTCCTAAGGAAAATGTCATTGTTGCTGGAATGACTTAGTGGACTTTGCAGTATAGTGCCTGGCAACTCCCTAATCATGCATCACAGTAGTCAAGTTCTTTAATATTAGTCAATAATATTATTCCAGTAAGTAATTATTCCAATAATATTGTAATAATAATTATAAGAGTCTATGGCATAAGTCTCACTAGATACTTTTTATGTGTAATCTTACTGAGTTCTTGCTACAATGTGGTACAGATTTTATTATTCTTGTTTTTCAGATGATGAAGACTGAGTTTCAAATATATGTAGTGACTTTTCTTTCAGAGTGGAAGATGATTCATGAAAGGAGCTGGCCTAGAACACTATTTTAGACACACCAGCCTCTACCCAAAACACACTGACTACTGCATGTATATTTTTTATTTCTTTATTAATGATTCATTCTGTGATAGGAGCTTTCTTGCTGATCACAGAAGACAGGAACATAGATAACAGAGATGGGCCCTGCCTACAAGGTGATCATAGTCTGGTTCTTAGTAATGCAGCAAGGCCAAGGACTTAAGACATAGAACCCTAGCTAATGTTCACACCTGAGCAGAATCATTACTAAATGTGCTTGGCTTGTTTCTAGTTATTCTTCTTTTCCTGTAAGGTCAGTGGCAAATCAAAGTGTATTTGAGTTTCTTTAAATCCTCTCTTGTACAAAGCTATAATTCTCCCAATAGTTTCACATATTACAACTGGACATTCAAGCCCAATGTAGTGACTCATGACTTTAATCCCAACACTCAGGAGACAGAGGCAGACAGAGCTCTGTGAGTCGGAGGCCAGCCTGGTCTACATGGTGAGTTCCAGTACAGCCAAAGCTACATAGTGAGACCCTGTCTCAGAAAACAAATGAACGAACTTCATATTCTTTTTTTTTTTTTTTTGCCAAGCTGTGACTGTTTATTAACTGACCAGATTACAAAAATACCACGGGCAACACCTTAGTTCATCCGTCTAATAAGCCTGTTGATCTGGTCTTCCCTGTTGCCAGCGTCTCCACCTTCTACAAAGTGAGTTGTCTTCTTCTTCATTCCACCTCGTGGGGAAGATAATTTGAAAGGCCACAGGAAGTTATTTGCTTCCTTGAAGCGTTTCCCAACTGTATAGATCTCATGAATTAGATCCTCCATGCAGATGATGCCAAATTTACCAAGAGACCGAGCAATCAAGGAATTATCCGTCAAGGCAATCCGCTTCTTATTGATTTTGCCATAGCCTCGCTTGTAGATGAGCTCATTTACTGACTTCAGGTTGGGGTACCCCCATGCAATGTACGGTTCCACGATCCTCAGCATGTTAATGGAAGCCTTGTTGAGCTTAACAAAGGTGCCATTGAAGATCTGTCGAAGACGAAGGAGCTGCAGTACCTTGCGGACCTTTGGGCTTACTCCATTAATGCCTCGAATTCTGATGACAAACGCCAATTTTGGTTCTGCAGGCACATAGAAGTTCCCAGCTTTCCTTGCCATCCGGGCCATCCGAATCTCAGTCCGGTACATCTGCCTGTACTCCTTGTGATAGTGCTTTGCCTTCTCATAGATGAGCTTCCTCCTTGCCTTTCGGAGTGTCTTCAGGGCAAACGTCTTCCTCAGACGCTTCACCTTCAACTCTGCGAAATTCCTTCGCTTTTTCTTAAGGGTTTCTGGCACAGCCGGAACCTTCTTCTTAAGAGTTTTTGGCACAGCAGGAACCTTTTTCTTATGGGTTTCTGGCACACGGGCAACCTTCTTTTTCTTCTCTGGAACAGCCTCCATGGTTCCAGCCGGAAAAGGAGAGAAAGGTGGCGCATGCGCAGTCTCCTTAAAGGTCTGCGAGCGCGAAGACCCACGCCTTATAGCTGTCCTGAGATAAGCCGGAAAATAATCTAGAGTTGAGAACTCACTTTGCAGGCGCAAAATTAACAACAGTTGGGCTTAGTCACGGCCAATCAACTTTATGGTAAAACTCATTAGAAAACAAATGCATGGAGCACATTTTTTTTTTTTTAATGACTAGAACGGGGACACCTTGTTAGCTCTGGGCTCAATTCCCCAGGTTGCGTTGACAACCTTAGCGACCAGCTCTGAGGAATCGTTGGATCCTAAAGCCGAACTTCATATTCTTGTAAATCGTGTTACAAATAAAACTGTAAACCAATTGAGAAATTTCTTGCTAATTGTTTTTCCTTGCTGTGTTTAGAAATGTACCTGTTTAAGGGGGCCTCAGAATGTCCCTCTCCCTCCGTGAGAGGATTTACACACAGTTAAGGATTGCTACAGGAGTGAAAGATGATTTCCTCAGTGGTGTGGCCATTGGCAAGTTGCTGACGCTCCTGTAAAGAACCTTTCACCTGTGTTCCTGTAAGTAACCCCAGTGAAACTCATTAGGTCACTGTCCCTTCCCCCATAGAAAAGACACCGAAGTAAAGGGGAGACTAGTTGTCAGGTATTATATCCCTATTGTAGGTGGGGAAATCGAGACACATGGAAATTAGGTAACTTGATTAGGTTCACATATGTAAGTCCCACAGTATTTGAGTTTACCTAGTTTGAACTCTAGCCCACACAACCTAGCAGTTCTGAGTGATCAACGTAATGCTGCCATTAACAAAACTAACAGATTAACACATTGCTGGAGATATCTCCTCATTGGTAAGTCTAACTATGCATCCATCTTAGACAACTTTAGCATCCCTCTCCATAGAAGCAGAACAGTAGCTCAAAGAACCATGTAGCCCCTTCAGGTCTTCTCAGTCTCAGTTTATGAGTTTGGAAGACAAAACTTTGTTCATTATTATTTAACATATAGATGGGTTGGTTAAACATTTCTTTTAAAAATCTTTCATTGCATGTATTTATGTATCTAGTATAAGCATGTGTGAATGGGTGTTTGTGGGCCATGGTATGAGTGTGGAAGTCGAAAGGCAACTTGCAAGAATCTGTTCTCTTCTTCTAGCATATGGGTTCCAGGGATCGAGCTTAGGTCATTTCCTTTTACCTTCTGAACTCTCTCTGTTGACCCAAGTTAGACATTTCATTAGCTTTCTTCCTCAAGGCTGAAAAAGAAATGTCTACCTTTCCTATGATTATAACAAGTTTTCAGACCAGGCATGGTCACACATACCTGTAATCTCACTATCTGGGAGGCAAAGTCGGGCTGATCAATAGTTCAAGATCATCCTCAGCCATATAATTAATTCTACGCCAGTCTGGGCAATATGAGACCCTGTCTCCAGAAGATGGAGTCATAGGCTTTCCCCCACTTCAAACTGTACCGTCTCCTAATCTTTGAAACAATAATTAACCAAAGAGAAAAATCACCACAGATAGTATCAAACTTGAAACACAGAAACAATTTGGCTCTGGGAGGTTGTCATAATTGTCCTGTCTGTATTTGATAATTGTTGATACTTTCCAGGTTTACACAAGACATTTGTCCATCTGTTTTCCTAGTTTGGATGTGAAATGAATTTGTGAAGGCAGAGTTGTAACAACAGCCTCGCTTCTCCTAGGCAACAGATTATGATAGTACACAGCCAATTATTATATTACTGCCGAATCTGTTTGGAAGGAGATTGCTGATCCCATCACAAACCAGCTGAAAGACCAGCAAATGGCAAGATGGTAAAAATAAAAGTAACAGCTAACACTGGCTGAGCACTCGCTGTATGCCAGATAGTGCTCTAAGCACTCTCTTGTACTGAGTCTTTTAACCTATGAAGTTAATTATTTCCAGTACACTTAGCTTATCAGTCAAGAAAAGTTATCTATGTGCAACCAGCAAAGGTAAATTTAAGCAGAATGACTAAGAGCACAAAGCCATATTCTCCTCCCAAACTCCGTTTCCCTGCCTCTTTATTTGTACTCGCATACAGCTAATGGGTTCCATGTGAGAGTGCAATGTAAGGGATCAATACTTCAAACCTAAGCAGTTCATCTCCTGAATCTAGCCTTTTTTTAACTCCTGCATTATATTGTACTAATAAGGAAATTGGGAATCAAGCAAATGACGTCAATTCACAGAGGTTTTACCTCATTTGGATCCACGAAGTATAACCATCTCAGAATGAGCACAACTTTAAAGAGCTAAGTGTGGATTTTCAAATATTGTAAGAGAATGTGTCTTGATATTCTAAGACCCAAAATAAATGCACGTGCCATGGCAAATAAGTCAGCAGTTCATGTCACGATCACTCAGAAGAATCAAGCAAGTACCACTTGATCCTAATCTTTGGGCTTAGTTTAAAGCACATTTATACCATAGTGTTACCATTTGTGGGGAAAATGGAAATAGTTGAAACTTAAAATGCTTCTGTTAGTAGCCAGGGAAGCACACAGGAAAAGTAGTAAATGTGAGGAGAGGCATTTAATCCAACACATACTTGATCAAACACACCCCACAGATCCCAACTGTATGTCAACCCTCTCACAAACCATGTCCCTGTGGTTTTAGAATGTATGTCCCCATGAGTGCCACTTCACAGACTTTTTCCTGTCTCTTTATCAGAAATGAAGGTTTAGACAGGTGTAGACAGATTTAGGGAAGGATTAATTGGGGAGGGGGCTGGAAAGATGTCTCCAATTTTAAGAGTGTGTACTGCTCTAACAGAGGGCTAGAGTTTGGTCCCTAGCACCACATCAGGTGGTTTGCCATTGCTTAGAACTCAAGCCCCAGGAGGATCTATCTCTAGCATCTTCAGGCTTCTACTCATGTGTACATATCACCCCCACATGCACATAATTTACAACCATATTTTTTAATTGAGGAAGTTCTTGTTTTCCTCTCTGAATTAGAGAGATTTAAAAACAAAAAATATATTCTCCTTTTATCATGCTGATAAATTTCTTCTCCTCTCCTTGCTGCTCCTTCAGTAACTGCCACTGATCTGAAATCCCCCTTGGAAGCAATATTAATAACAGACATTAACTCAGCTTGTCTCAACTGAATGCAAGATAATGAACTCAAGAAACTGGACCCTTCATGTAAGCTGGTAAATTGAGTATTTTAAAAGTAAAGAAATTAAGACAACCTGGGCAATATCAAAATGTATTTCTTTCAAGTATTCTAATTTAGTGAATCTGAAAGTCAGACGAAAAAACTACACTTTATAAACAAGTGTTCCAGGCCGTCCTCACTCAGGGAGTTGGTTCAAAAGCCACAAGCAACAGGGTCCTCTCCAACAACAAACACACAAGGGACCAGTATCCATTAGTAGAAGAGAAGACTGGTACAGCCAGGGCATCTGGAACTGGAGTTTGGCCTACAGGCCCCAGGCCAGCAATGGTAGGAAGGCCTTAAAATATTTGTGCAACAATGGATGTTTGCATGTGGATTACTACCAAAAACTTAACTCCACCCATGCAAAAAGTGTCCTTTTCTCTGTATATCCTGCATACAAAATTACAACATAGAACTTTACACAGCCTAGAGTCATCTGAGAGGATAAACCTCAAGGAACTGCCTTTATCAGGTTTATCTGTGGGTATTCATGTCTGTGAGGGACTGTCTTGATTATTAATTCATATGAGAAGACTCAGCCCACTCTGGCCAGCATTGTTCCTCAGAGAGATGGTTCTGAGCCATATAAGAAAGCTAGCTAAGCATGATCCTAAAAATAAACCACAGTGTGAGCCAGCAGGTAGCATTCCCCCATGATCCTTCCCTGTGAGTTTGTGCCCTGACCCTGAATTCCCTCCATGATGGACTGTAACCTGTAAGAGGAAATAAATGTTTTCCTCTCCTATGTTGCTTTTGGTCAGTGTTCTAGCATAGCAATGGAAAGGAAACTAGAACATAGAAGTTAAGCTGTAGTCTGGATATGAAACAGTCTTATAGTATACAATGGAGGAAAACCAGTGGGGTTGTTTATTGGGAAAAGGTGCTTATTATGCAAACCTGAAGACCTGAGTTTGAGATCTTGGGCCCACATATAGGGGAGAGGAGAAAAATGAATGCATAAAGTTGTCCTCTAACACACACGGGGGGGGGGGGACATATACAAACATAAGAATAATAAAGAGAATAGAATAAGGTACAATACAATAGAGGAAAATAGTAATGAAAAGAACCTCATTAAATAAGAGACACTGGATTCTAAAACCATCAAAAGGGATAAAATTGAAATAGCTATATTGTAAGTCATGACTTAGGTAAGTTTTAGGCATTACCTTAAACCAGTCATAAGAAAGTAAGAAATATTCCTTAAACCATTCATTCTCAGGGCGTTGGAGAGATGGCTCAGAGGTTAAGAATACTGACTGTTCTCCCAGAGGTTCTGAATTCAATTCTTAGCAACCACATGGTGGCTCACAACCATCTGTAATGGGATCTGATGCCCTTTTCTGGTGTGTCTGAAGAGATGGACAGTGTACTCACATACATAAAATAAATCTTGAAAAACAAATTTATTCTGAACAGCCTACCTTCTGCGTTGCCGGATTCCAGATAGAACCAGTAGTGCAATTGCAACTGTAACGATGCAAAATATCACACCGAATACAATAATCCAAACAGGCACAGATGGATCCATCGGGGGCGCAAGAGTGGAAGGAATTTTTAAAAATTCCAGAGTATGATCATCCAAAAAGAATGCACTGTTGATCCGGTTTCTATTCATTCTAAAAGACAATGATAATTTTAGAAAAGGAAGTAAGATCAGAGTAAAAACAGACCTATCTCCCCACTGCTGTACATCAGGATCTTTGAACTCTGCCCCTACCCCATTTTATTTCTTGATATTTGAATGAATGACAGGACTTTAAGGTGGCTTACATAAAGACCAGCTGTTTCTTTAAAATAAAATATTTTTAAAAGTGCTTCTGTGTGACTATACGAAATGACTGCTCAGGAGCCCAAAAGTCTAAAGGCATATGAAAGCAAATGTTTTTGTTTTCCTGTGGGAAGGGAAATCTCAGTGTTGGTTTAAGAGTCAGACAGTTAGGTTGGGAGTGAAGCATTCTTTTGCTTTGTTTTGTTTTTGTTTGGAGACAGGGTTTTGCTGTGTAGATCTGGCTATCCTGAAACTCACTCTTTGATCAGGCTGAGCAGAACTGAGAGATCTGCCTGCTTTGCCTGCCTTCCAAGTGCTGGGATCAAAGTCGTGCACCACCATCACCAGGCTGCAGATTTTGTTTGATAATTGTATACTTTGCATGCACCTGATTTTTGACTAGCTGTAATTCAAATACTTGGTAGGCACATTTGGCTGGCAGCACTGGGACTGGTCTAAAGCAGTGGCTTGAAAATCTCTGCAGCCCAGCATCTAGCCATCAGGAAAGATCTCCATCAGCAAATAAAACTCTATGCTAAGGTTAGAGGATGTTGTTCAGTGGTACATCTCCACACAGTATGCACAAAGCTGAGTTCTGTCTCCAGAATCATAAACTCACAAATCCATGCTCTAGCATGATCATTCATAGACAGGAAAGAGCCCCCAGTGGCAAAAGGATAATTTAAATGTAATGTTAGCAAATTGTAGAATGTTCTCCTTTTTAATCATCTAATCTTTTTAAATGTATGTGTGTGTCTGTGTGTGTCTGTGTGTGTGTCTGTGTATGTGTGTGTGTGTGTGTGTGTGTGTGTGTGTGTGAGCACACGTGCACGAATCCCAGGTGCACACGGAGGTCATGGAGAACAATCTCAGATGTCAGTTCTCACCTTCCATCTTCTTTGAAACGGGGTCACTTTTTTACTTGCTACAAAATAGGCCAGCTGCCCTATGTGCTTCCCTAGGTTCTGCTTCCCATCTTGATATACGAACCCTGGGATGACTGACATGGGCCACCATGCTGGTTCTGGGCATCCAAATTCAGGTCCTTATGCTTTGCAGCAAGAGCTTTACTCGCTGAACCATCTCCCCAACCCTCATAATCGAATCCTATTGAAGTGTGAGAATGAAAACCTTTCCCCAAAATAATGAACATCATTGCTGAGCTATGACTGGGAGGAAAAAAAATTGTTCTCAACCCACTCCATCTCCCTGCCTCATTAACCCTTTGCTGCTATTTTGGTTCACACCAGGAACATACTCTGTCACCTCTCAGGTAGACTGGAAGTTCTAGTCAGGTACAGATACACCTCCACCACTGGACTCCTCCCACTAGGGATCAGACAAGATTTAGCCAAGACCTGAGTTTAATCACGTCAGTCTTCACAAAAGAGCTATAATAGACACTTTTAGAACCAGTTGTTCATGTCCACACCTCAGTCCATACATGTGACTACTCTAGTGCAGACTTTAAAATTACCATGAAAATAGCAACAAATAGAATAAATATGATCTTAGTATGTCATCTGCATGTATAAAATGTCCAGTGAGACCCATTATTTTGTTCAATTGATATATGTTAATAAAGTTTAATTCAACTTTTAAAAATCACTCTAGATAGGGTAGCAACTTTGGGTTTGGCTCTTGATGCTTTCTGAGTTAATGTTTCAATAAGGGTGCACAACTGATATTTGAGGTCAAATAATTTTTAAGGGTGGTTCTGTCCTATACATAGTAGGGTGGATAGCAACATTCCTAGCATCTGCCTGCTTAGCATGGGTGGTGCCTCCTTCTCGAGCAGTTGTGACAAGAAAAACGTGTCCAAACATTGCCAACCATTTGTTTTCTTGAAGGCAAATTGCTACTGGATGAAAATTACTGATCTACACCAATCTCTGTTGGAAATGAAGTGAATGAATACTTGACACGTTAATCAGTGCATCATGTGTGGAGTGGAATGAGATCTCTTCAGTATCTATGGAAACAAATGAGCTCATCAGGGAACTGATAGATGGATCAGTGAACAGCATACATGGGGAGGATTACCTTATGGCTGACTGTACTTCAGCTGCAGGAAGAGTATGATTTTTGGAAGGATCTGTGACCACAAACCAGAATGACACCCTCTGGGTTACATTGCAAAGCAGGACATGGGAAATTCTGCGGAGATGGGAGAAATGTGTTATAAGAATATCACCATAAATGGCATGAAACAACTCACTCTAATGTGATTACCATCACACAAGGGATCTTAAATACGTGTGAGAAGTCATTTCTACCATTAGAAAGAATGTCTTAATGTCTTTAATCCCAGTACTTTGGAGGCAGAGGCAGGTAGATCTCTGTGAGTTCGAGGCCAGCCTAGTCTACAGAGTGACTTCTCAGATAGCCAGAGCTAGACAGAGACCCTGTCTTTTAGGAAAAATAAAAGAAGATAAAAATTCAGTTTATGAATGGATTTGAGGTCTGCTCCATAGGAGGAAACACATTCCTAGTACTGCAAATCTGACTAAGAACCCTTGATGGGGAAGCTCACAAGTCCCAGGGGTGAACTTACTCCTCTTATAGACACAATACCAACGCCTAAATACTCCTAAATAGAAGTTACTACTAAACAGACACAGTGACAACTGCTCTCTAAATTTGTAGTTCTACACCCATGGATCATACCCATAGAGTATACCCATAGATTAGTGTAGCTCTCAGACCTCACCAAGAGAAGTTTCTTTGTGCAATGAATAGCTGTTAATGCAGAAACTCACAATTGCAGAAAGTACAGAGAATTCATGTGAGTAGAATGCTTAACCACAAGGGGATATCTCCATCACCTTCACCCTGGGGCTCAGGGGCTATAGAGGAAGAAGGAGCAGAAAGACTGTAAGAGGTAAGGGAGGGCTGGAACAAAACAGTAACTTCTGGACATGACAGGACTTCTGTGCTCATGAAGTTATGATAGCTGTGTTTGCCTGAACAAAACTGGACAAGATGGAGCCAATCAGACTTCTAACACGGATTGGGAGAAGCTCACAGACCCCTATGTCTAACAGAGGTGCTATCGGTAAGTTGAAAACTTCTAGAAGAGGGAGAATCAATTTTCTTTAATGCTATGGCCTTTGGTAGGTTAATCACATAGCAGGGTGTCTCTACACTGTGAGTTTACAGGCAACGCACAAACTGGACTTGGTTTTGTTTGTAAAAGACACAAAGTTGAGAAGGGGTGGGGATGTGAGAGTGGATCTGGGAGGAGCTAGAGGGAGACGCAGGGATGGGGTGGTGGTAACAATAATCGAAACACATGACAGAAAATTTTCAAAGAGGCCAGCTGGTGGTGGCACATGGCCTTAAATCCCAGCATTTGGGAGGCAGAGGCAGGTGGGTCCCTGAGTTCGAGGCCAGCCTGGTTCACACAGTGAGTTCCAGGACAGCCAGGGCTATACAGAAAAACTCTGTCTCGAAAAAAAAAAAAGCCAAAATAAGCAACAAAAAAGGAAAAGAAATTCCACAATCATATACTTGGGGATCACTCCTTAAACGATATGCCCCCCCCCCCAAAAAAAAAGTGTGATTTGGAAGTAGAGAGCATGAGAGGAGTTCACTGCTCATCACCTAGAGGCTGACAGCCCCCCTGCTTCCTCAGCATGTGGCCTCTGTCTCAGTGTTTTCTCATCAAGTCTGCAGATGGCCTGTCCATTATCTCCCAGCAAAAGCTGCTGGCCACTCTTCATTTAATGGCTGCTCTATCTCTCCTCGTCTCTCCCTACAGCAGTATTGGGATCATCAGGGGGTGCCTTCCAAATGTGCCTTGGAGGGTAAAGTTCACAAGAAGAGTGAGCAGGCCCCCAAACGCAAGTGCTACAATCCCCAGCAACTCTTGACCCTTAAATCTTTAGTCACATAGTTTTCACCTGAAAATTAAAAGTGGAATACGCTCTATTCTCTACATATGGGTAAAAAGAGAACATAAGTGAAAAGAGAAACAATGTTAGTGTTCAAAGAAATGAAAATCTTTACAGGATGGATGAAAGCTATAAGTTATGGGAGGGGCCACAAGGCTGGTACTACAATGTCAATCCTACATGCTGTTAGCCATTTCCTAAAGAAGAAAATCGCAAAGGCATGAATGTGTGCCATGAGCATCCATTCCACAAGGACAACACACACATCCATCACCTTCATGGAAGAGATCAGAATCATGCTTTTCTTTACAAGAATATTCAAGCCTATAATACTGAAAGCTAGCAGTCCTTCAGCCAGAAGCTATGTGTGGAAAATTGTCTCTTTTCTTCCTTTAGGTGTCACATACAAAAGTAGAAGCAAGTGTCCCTCTGCCCAGAGCTAAGTGTCTGGGACCAACAATGGAAAGTAGAAAGGATATGCTCCTTTGTCTTTCATGCAGCATCAGTTCTAGCTGCGGCTCCTATACCCCAAGATGGCCTCTTGCCAGCAGGTTCCAATCTGGAAGGTTGGGAGCTAAGGGCAAAGGTTCAAAGTGGGCCCCTTGCCCTCAGGTATGGCCCATGCAGGTTCTTCCTAACAGTATAGGGTTGTGTGTTCCCTTTATCATCTAAGTCAGTGTTTCTCAACCTTTGGGGTGTGACCCTTTGGGGGGTCCATATCAGATATTTACATTACAATTTATATCAGTAGCAAAATTATAGCTATTCAGTAGTAACAAAAATAATTTTATGGTTGGGGATCTCCACAACATGAGGAACTATGTTAAGGGGTTGCCACATTAAGAAGGTTGAGAACCACTGATAAGCAGTAGCGGCCTCTAATAGCATTGTCTATGGTCACCGTCCTGGAAGTCAGGTAAGCAGAAGGTTCCTGGCCTCCTTTGTGCTTTTCCTGTGCCCTAAGCCCAACCATCCTAGTCCTCTGTGCTTCACTGGCCAAGTCGTCAGTTGTGGAAAGGGAGACTGCTTACTCAAGAGCTCCCATCCATCTGCCCCCCGCCCAAGATGGGCAACTGAGTAGGCGCTGGCTCAGGCACCTGGACAGAAATCCAGGTGAGCAGAGGGTCTTGCAGTGACACTTTGCCAGAATCCAGGGACTCCTCTCAGGCTCACACCTGAATTCTGCGATCAGGATCTGGAATCCGAGGTCCACTTGCCTCAACTTCACCAGAGTCCTCAGAAAGCCACCCCACTCTGCTCCATGTCCAAGCTAAGGTCCTCAGAGGCTGCCCCTGCAGTTTCACCAAAAGACTGATTGTGCTTGCCTTATGAGAAGAAAACAGAACCCCAAGACCAGGCCATCTGCCTTCAAGCCAATCACCAGAAACAGAGTGGCCATATAGAGTATTAAGTGTTTATCATCTTTTTTTCTGAGATTATCATTTATTTTTCTCTAGGGCTACAGCATGGTCTTCTGCAAGAGGTACTGTTGAGGCTTGGAACCAGATTACGTAGTGTGCCTGAAGGGAAGCAGCATTCTTGGGGTCTCAAGCAGTAGACAACAGTAGTGACAACCAATAAGGTCTCCAGGCATTTCAGTAATCATTGGGACAAGAAGCCAAAAAGTAACAATAGATAAATAAATAAAGCACTAGCTGAAACCACAAACCAATTCTGACCTCTGCTGGCAAGAAACTGTCAAGCTTAGTCTTCCAAAATGTGTATGTGTCGCTCGGTAGGAGGTAGGACATGTTCTCTCTCTCTCTCTCTCTCTCTCTCTCTCTCTCTCTCTCTCTCTCTCT
>NW_021604589.1:2634742-2647242 GCF_004785775.1 Grammomys surdaster | reverse complement strand
TTTTTTAAAAAAAAAGATGTGGTGGTGGTGATGGTACGCATCTTTAATCTCAGTATTTGGGAGGCAGAGGCAGGCAGATCTCTTTGAGTTCAAGGGCAGCCTGGTCTAAAGAATGAGTTCCAGGATAGCCAAAGCTACCCAGAGAGACCATGTCTCAAAAAAAACAACAAAATTGAAATACTTTTAGCACAATTAAATAGAAATCCTATATTTTCCAAATTTCATATACGGATGGGTCTAATGGAACCATGTGAGTTTATTTTAGCAACCACTCTGAACAATGATTGATTTTCTTTTAAATGTTTTGCACTCATGTATGTATGTGTGTACTGAAGAACCAGCCTGCCTCTACCTTAAGCTTAAAAGCCATCTTATAGTAAAGACAAACTAGGTTTATTCCTGTTTATGATTAAGCCTCTGTTTCTGAAGGATTAGGCTATGCCTGGCCTGTAACCTTAACTACAAATGGTTCTGTACTGCCTGTTCTAGGAATGACGATCGATCATGTCTTTGTTTCAAAAAGATATTTATAACCATCTTGCAGCCCTGCCTTTGTTTCAAAGGGTTCTATGGCCATCTCTGACTACCTTGTTATGGCTTCCTGTTGTTATGACTACCTTGTCTGCCCTCCTCCAACCATGTTCTTGTTTCAGGAGGGACAAGCTTTGTTATCTTTATGTTCTGCTTCTTACACTTCACCTATTTTGACTGCCAAATCTTTCATTTGAAAATCTCCTATCCTTGAGCTATAAATAAAAGTTTTGTCTTCCTCACGTCTAATTCTGACCTCTGGAACCCTGCCTTAGGGGGAGGCAGCCCATGTACATGAATAAAAAGCTTGCTTTAGTTAATTTGGTCATGATGATTTGGGTCTGTGGTCTTTCTCCTCCCATCTTTGAGATTAACAGTGCCATGCACATGCTGATGCCGACGGAAGTCAGAAGAAGGCATTGAGTTCCCTGGAACTGGAGTTATGGACAGCTGCTAACCACCCTTTGGATGCTGGGAATTGAACCAAGGTCCTCTGCAAATGTAGTAAGTGCTTTTAACCGTGCTTTTAACCACTGAGTCATCTCTTCAGACCTTGACCAATGATTTTTATCAAAAAAATTATTAACATCTACATGAATGGCTTCTTTCAGCAAGTCACTAAAAAAAAAAAAAGAAAAGCTACAAATGTTCCTTCTGCCTCCTTAAATGTATGAAGCACTGACCTGAAGGCAATTCTCTGTAAATTGGCTCTATAGCTATTTCTCATCAATGAGGCCAGACAAAGCCAAGGGTGGTAAGAATTAGGCTCTTGTTTCTGAAAATCAGGACTAAAATTGAACTGGCCTGCAAGCACGAGACGGGTAATCCCCTTACCTTTCCATGGGCACAAGAACACATTGTTCATTTTCGGTCACAAGATTTATCCTTGGAAAATTAAGTAGAGCAAGAAATTCATTACATGCTCTACGCTACTTAGAAAGAGAAAGCAACACCTGCAATAGACTTCTACCTATCTTCCTAAAAGTGATAGATTACCTTAAAAGCCAATGTTTGTATAATATGTAGTTAAATGCCTGCTTGCCTGAAAACTAGACTAAACTTCTAACTAGCTGATAGTTTCCTTGAAAACAACTTAGAACCGTTTGGAATTCCTGTTGCTGTGAATCTGGCTTAAATCATTTGGAACCTGAGCCCCAAGCCAGGCCCAAATGCCTACCCTCAATAAACCAACTAAAAGAGTTGAATTAAAAGTAGAGATTTATTTAATGTGGCCACATTGGAAGAGAGACTATGGGATCCAGAGAAGACCCAAAGTCCATCTTGGAGGCCCTAAAATGAGATCAGAGTTTAAATAGAGGGCTAAGGATATGCATATCTAACAGCTTCTGTCAAGGTATGGCCTGCCCATTATTGGCTCACCCTTGTCTGGGCTTCAGTCTCATCCTGTAAGGCAGTCTGAAATCTCTTTCCAGAAGACAAGTTCCCACTTGGCTGGTACCTACCTTTTCCTTCTCCCAGAATGAGATTTCTGAGGAAATTCTCATTTCTTGGGGGTCATTGTTTTGATAACAAGTAGTGAAATCGAGAGGCACAGCTATGCTAGAATATCTTTACATCTGCTGAGCCTCTTCAACTACACAGCAGACTTTCAGAACAGGGTATTTACTTCTGTGGCTAGCACTATAGCAACATACTTCCTTAGGCTGACCCCACAGTCCAACTGAAGGAAAACGTGTTCCTCACGCCGTCGTCACCTTTGGCCTTCACAGGAAAAAAAAAACTTCACTGATCTAGTTTTATACTTTGGTAGATTTACGATAAGTAACAAAACTTCTATATAGTCTGGGTGACCACTGAAAATGGAATCACCTTTCAAAACAAAAAACAAAAAACAAAAACTAGATCTGATATGCACAGACTACCACAATGTCCCTGGCTCTGAAGGAAAACATTCCAAAGGTGAATTCCTCAAATTCTGAAACGTTAAATAGCTCATCACTTTTGCCCAAGAGCAGAAATATTGCTTTAACAAAACCATGAACCAGGGGAAATGTAGGCACGTGGGGGAAATCACGGTGCCAGGGACATAGCAAAGTACAGCATTTGCTGACAAGGAGAGCTAGTACACAAAAGAGATGCTTAGCATTATCCCCAAGAGATAAGTGCTTTCATTCCTTTTGAATTTTTGTAATGCGATCACCATGTTTTTAATTAGATTGATTCTCTTCTATTTATATGTATGTGTCTGTATCTGTGCGATTATTGTTTCATGCATGCAGGTATCCCCACAGAGGCCAGAAAAGAGCATCACATCCTCTAGAGTTGAAGTCACAGGAAGTTCTGGGCTGCCCTATGTGGGAGCTGGAACCGAATTCATGTATTCTGCAAGAACACTATACACCTTTCACTGCTAAGCCCTCTACCCTTTTCCCTTATTTGTATTTTTAAAAACTATAATGCTGGGGTGGGGGGGGATGGAAGGGAGGTGATAGTGGATGGATATGATCAAAATATATTGCACAAATGTGTGAAATTTTAAAAGAATAAATTTTAAATGTCATCAAATACTTTTTCTTTAAAATTTGATAAAGCATGAAGAGAATTTAGGACACATTTTTTTTGTTGCTTTTCTATATGCTTTCTTTTAAAAACTGTCATTGTATAATACACCATCATCATCATTATCATACATGTATATAAATATACATATGTGGAAATTGGGGAAATAGCTCAGTTGTTAAAGTGCCTGCCACATGACCATGAAGATCTGAGTTTCAGGTCACTGTCACCAAGAGAATAAAGGAGGCAGAGATAAGTGGAGCTTGGAGCTTGCTGGCCAGCTGTCTAGCCAATCCTTGTGCCCCAGGCTCAGTAAAAAACCCACAGTTACAAAAAAAAAGTAGAGAACAAGAGAGGAAGACACTCAAAATCAAACTCTGGATTTCACACACATACACACACATACATGCATGTGCACATGCATTCACATATAGTATACACACAAATTACTTTAAAATAATAAATGGGGAAAGATCTGCTTTAAATATGCATGTGTGTATACAAACATACATTTCATGTGCTTTACTTCCTCAAAATCTACTCTTCCATACACACACACACGCACACGCACACACACACTGAAATAGGGTTTCACTATGTAGGCCTAGCTGACCTAGGACTCACTTTGTAGACCAGGCTAGCTTCAGACACTCTGCCTCTATCTCAGGAAAACTGCCATTAAAGGTGTGTACCATCACACCCAGCTTTCTTTTCCTTTTTTTATTTTTTATGTTCATATCAGATATTGGAAATCTGAGAGAAATCAACTGATAGTTACCCTCTTCTCTGGGCTCTGAATTATTGCAAAAGTCACTCTTTAGTAAAGCACTTAGGGCTTGAAGAGAAAAGGACTCGTTGGAGACTGTTTAATCCCTTGTTTTCTTCCTAATCTTAAAAAATCCTGAAATTAAATCAGAAGACGGTAATGCATGCCTGTAATTCCCAGTACTCGGGATGCTGAGACAGAAGGATCAGGATTTCAAGACCATCTTCAGCTACATAATGAATTTAAGGCCAGCCTGGACCATATGAGACTGTCTCAAACCACCAAAAACAACAACCATCCTGAAATGAAATAAGTTTAACCGTAACTGTCTTTGGTAGAGCTGAATTGAGACAGGTATCATGTGCTTGGGCAGTACATAGCAGGCTGTACAATAGGGAAGCTTCTAATCTAAAAGCTCCTTAACCATACACAGCAAGTACAGCCTGACAGTTCTACTAAGAAGCAGCAGCAGGAAAGCTTGGTGGGAGCAGACAGGGCAAGCTTGCTCCCAGATGCTTTGTCCAGCCTACCAGTCATTTCACCTCACAGATGGAGGCATGGGAGAGCGAGTAGAGATCCACGAGGAGTGGTAACCTAATCCCAAACAGAAAAGGAAAGAATCTCTACAAATAGAGAAGATTCATCCAGATGAGTAGGGAAATAAATGTAAAACTATTAAAACTGCCCAGGCATGGTGGCGAGTACCTTTAATCACAGAGAGACAGAGCAGTCAGATTTCTGTGAGTTCCACACCAGCCTGGTCTACATAGCCCCAGGACAGCTGAGGCTACATTATGAGACCCTGTCTCAAAAACAAAAACAAACAAAAAACCCACCATCACAACAAATATTATTATTATTATTTGGTTTTTCGAGACAGGGTTTCTCTGTGTGTAGCCTTGGCTGTCTTGGAACTCACTCTGTAGACCAGGCTGGCCTCGAACTCAGAAATCTGCCTGCCTCTGCCTCCCAAGTGCTGGGATTAAAGGCATGTGCCACCACCGCCCAGCTCAAAAATTATTTTAAAAAAGTTTGTATTAAGTACTTTTAAGAAAATTAACAAGACATATATGCAATATATACCAATGTGGGGTCCATATTTAGGTTACGTTTTAGAGGAGAATAAATTTCCTAGCTCTTTGCAAGAAAAATTATATGTATACAACAGAAACATGGAAAGCGTAAGACATAAAAATGCAAATATCATTTTGATCGTGGCCATTAAAAAAGAAAAATGCTGGCCCCTTAAATCAGAGGAGGGTACTAGATCATGTTCAACATAGGAAATCGAAATAGTGTATTATCTCAAACGGGCACTTGAGATTTCATGCTTACTCTGTTGCTTCTCTGTTGGGAACTTTTCTCATGGAGAATGCCACCATTGCTCTGAAGAGATATTCTTCATCCGTGTCCCAGACATACTGAAAGAAAAGGAAAAGTAGAGGTGAATGGGATGGGAAGGAGTCCATTTGGTGATATGTTCCATCACCCTCCTCCTTTGCTTTCTCATTCACTTCCATGTTTCTCACACAGCAGACATCATGACAACTCACATTCTTATGCCTTACGATTCCAAGTTTGGCCTTTCCTATTGCACTCTCTTAGACTCTGCAATGTCATTGGCCTGTCAACAAACCTGATATTTGGACACCTCATTCTCGCACATCATGAGAGTATTGTTAAGATCTGGGGTCATAAGAGTCTGATATAGCTGTCTCCTCAGAGGTCTGCAAGAGTCTGACGTATTCAGAGGCGGATGCTCACAACTAGCCATTAAACTGATCATGGGGTTCCCAATGGAGGAGTTAGAGTGAATACCATTGGAGCTGAAAGGGTTTGTGGCCCCATGAGGAGAGCAACAATACCAACCAACCACAGCTCCCAGGGTCTAAACCACCAGCCTGGGAGCACTTAGGGAGGGATCCAGGGCTTCAACTGAATATGTAAGAGTGGAGGGCCCTGCTGGGCATAGGTGGAAGAAGAGAACCTTGACCTCATGAAGGCTGGACGCCCCAGTGGGTGGGAATTTGAGGGTGGAGAGGTGGGGGGGGGTAGGTAGGGGCACATCCACAGAGAAGCAGGAGGAGGGGTGAAGGGATAGGGGGTTCCTGGGCAGGGAGGGGAATGGGGTACGGGGATAACATATGAAATATAAATAAAACATCCAATAAAAAAAGATCTGGGGTCATACTAAGATAGAAACATATTTTATCATAACTACTGTTGCTTTCTTAGAGTACTGAGAAAGGAACAGTTTGAAATATAAACAATCCTAAACAACAACAGAAAATGTATCCCCTGGTTACCTTCTCTATACATGAAGGGTATACATATCCTTTCCTAAATAGCTTCAGGGTCCAGCAGTGGTACAGGCTTACAGTAAATAACCCTTAGCAGCCAGAGCTGCATATTGAGAGCTTGTCTAATAAAAGTTATACATATAAGGCTATCGAGATGGCTCAGCAGTTAAGAGCATATACTGTTATTCCAGAGGACCTGAGTTCAGTTCCCAGCATCTACACCAGGTGGTTCCTAATCACCTGTAACTCCAACTCTGGGGAGTCTGACACCCTTTTCTGATCTCTATGGACACACACAAAACTAAATCTTAATTTTAAAAAATAAGTATACATATATAAAGTATATATAATTTTATATACAATATTACAAATGTGTATATACTTATACACATTCTTGTGTGTGTGCACACTCAGGGAAGCCTTGTTGTGAGGATGTGGAGACAGGAAAGGAGCCTGCTCAAATACAAATGAGAATGTCAGTGTAGCAAACCAAAATGGCGATGCCAGCCAGAAGTTGTCAGAGCATGGCTTTAAATTGCATTTGGGATCTTGGAAAGGATACCTTAGTTCCTCTCACAAACTGATCATGAGTTCTGCCAACAGGAGTGTGGCCTAGGCCACGGAGGAAAGCTCACAGCTCCTGAGATCTGGGAAAGACTAACTAGTGGTGCTTTGTGTTGGGAATTGAGCAGAGAGAACCAACTTGAGTTGAGGGGACGATTAAAAGCCTGTGTGTCTATCAGTTGTGTCACATTTCTACTATGGCTTTCAATGTGTTTCCAAGTGGTTTCCAGGCAAAACAATCAACACGTATAGTAATAAAAAAAATGTACAACTGAAGAACAATAAGGAAAGAGTTACTTAGAGTCACAGTCCTGGCTTAATACCCACAGACCAAAATAGCACCAGGAAGAGACATACACAAGAAGGCTTGTAGTAAGTACTTCATATACCTGCTGTCCTGGCATACAGACACCATAAGTCTATACAACTGAATGTATTGTTAGAGCACTCTTGTGACTTCATGGACCACACAGTGCATATTAATTGCATGTATTTATCTGTCATCTCGGATTCCTTGCTTCCTCATTGGAATAACACTTCTACTAAGCCCTCAAGTCTCCCGGGCCATTTTACTTTCTGCCTACATCTAAGAACACTGAAACCTCACATTTTAGTTGACTAGTCAAAAGTAGCAAGAGAGTCACAAAAACGGGGCTTGCTTAATTTTAAATTCATGATGCTCTGCCCTCCAATTTCTTTCTCACCTCTTAGTATTCTCCATAAGTTCTTTGTCTTAAGACAAGTGTCTGTCCCAAGACTGCTTCAAACTTCCTACACCTTCCCCGCCCCCATCATAACATTTTTCCTTCTACCTTGGCTCTCACTGAATGCTTTTGGTTTTATAGTGCCTCCAACAGCCAGAGCTGGAAGACTGAACCCGGGGACTTTCACTTGCTAGGCAAGCTTTCCACCATTGAGCTTAATCCCTAACCCCTGAGTGTGGAATGTCTCAATTTAGCAATTTAAACTCCCTTGACAAAGAAACAAAACCTTCCAGCACCGACACACATCCTAACCACTTCCTCTCCTGAAGTGCCAAACATTTCTCTCCTGATAATGGCTAATCCCCACAAGTGTGCTGGGAATACCTCTGCCCCTCCCTTCTCAGACTTGAAGCATCAGTTTCTTCTGTGTATGCAAGTCCAGCTTTAGCCTGTCTGCTGACTTTTACTCATGTTCAACTTGTTTCCACTAAACCAACAGTAAAACCCCTGGCTCTACTTGATCTTCCAAATGCTAGCTCCCTCCAACCTTTCACAGCCAGAGCTCCCCTCCCCTCCCCCTCTTCTCCCTTCCTCCCTCTCCCTCCCCTCCCCCTCTCCTTCTCCCTTCATTCTTCTCCCTCTCCCTCCCCTCTCACAGGGTCATATGTATTTTAGGCTGAGTAATAAAGAATGATGACGAACTTCTGATCCTTCTGCCTCCCTCTCCTAAGTGCTAGCAGGTCTGGTTTATGACATGCTAGAGATGGAACTCAGGGCCCCCTACATGCTAGGCAAGCACTCTATCAGCAGAAGTACAGCCCCAGCCTCCTGAGCCAGCCTCTAGACCCAGCTAAAATTCTTATAGGAGTGACTAATACTTCTGCATGTTCACCCCCAACTTACCCTGCTTATTTCATCCTCCTCGCTAATATCTGACTTTCAGTTCTATATCTTTCCAAAAACAGTTCCCACTAAACTCCTCAAGCTTCATTTTGCATCACAGAATGAGCTTGGCCTCTCAACAGCATTTGATGCTTTAAACAGTTACTCTGTCTTGAAACAAACCCCCTCCTACCCTCAACCAGCATGACACACACTCCCCATGCAGTCCTCTTTTCTCAGGGTCCTTAAATGCCATGTTCTTCCTCACAGCTTCTGTTCCAGACACCCTGGTCTTCCTTCCATCCTTCACGTTCACTAAGTTCCTTGGGATTATTGCTATGTTCACATGTGACAGCCCTCTGCCACCCATCCCTCCTTCTCTGTCTGTTCATGGTTATGTAAGACATTACAGAATTGCCTGGGACAGAGGCTCCTGCTGAGGCCAGAACCCTGTATACTTCTCCTTCTGTAATACTTCTCAAGACTGCACATTTGCATTTGCTTTACTGACTATTTAATGGACAATTGATTCTCTCACTACTATAAGCTCCGCAGAGAACGGACAAGGCCAGTGTTAGCTGCCATTGCATCCCTAACATGCAGCCGAATCTAAAGATCCTGGGATACGCGATCTTATACGCTGGCTGGGAGCGGTGTCTCTGCAGTCAAACTCCCTGGGTTTGACTCTCCTGCCGTTTACTGGCTTGAGATCTTCAGAGTCGCATATGACTCTGGCCCTGTGCTTTATTTCCTCATTCGATCAGAATGGACATACCTGTACTCAAAGGGGTAAGGGCTCAGAAGCCGATAGGAGTTCAGTGCTTAGAAGAGCCCCCACTAGGAAGTAAAATAATGCCTTAACAAATGCTTGTTTTATACGCTATTATAACAACTCTTACTTATCAGATGAATGATGAAAACTCTGGCAGCTGATTGGCCAGCAAATAGAATACTTTCAAATCCCTTTAGCAATCTGGGTTTTGTTTGTTTGTTTGTGGTATGAGGCATTAATATCACCTACTAAGTTTTTTTTTTAATGCAGAGCACACCTGGAAACTGACATTAAAATTCGCCAACAGCATCTTCTTAATTCTATGATCTTTCCTACTCTTCCACCCCCTATAGATTCTGAGGATTTTAAATTTCTGTTATTTCAAGCACAATTTCCATACTGTCACCTTCATAGATGGGAAGAATTGAAGCTTTGCATATAAGTGGACAATTTTGTACTGTGAAATGTATTGGTAGCACTAGTCTTTCTGATGACAAGATACCGATAACATTTAGATGCCCACAATAGTGAATGGCAGGCTTAAACTAGACAAACGCATTTACATCAGACCAGACAACCCCCTTTTCTCTATGTTCCCGGACTGAGTCTTTCAAGTTTTCAAAACTGATTTCCATAGCACAACAAAAAATAGTGAGTATTTTCAACCACTCACTACTGATTATGTACTTTAAGCAAACGCATTCTATCAGTGACTCTCATGTTATTGTAATCTAGCTTTGGCAAAAGATCAGACTTGAAGACTCAGAGAAGCCATCTATTTGAAAAAGCCCAGAGCTATTAGAAAACAAAACGGGAAATGAGCCAGCAGGTGTTCTACTTACTGCTTTATCTCCGAGGGCTGCTCGGATGCTAAGTCTTACTTTAAAGGCATTTTCTGCATCTGCCAGAGACGGAGGGGAAAAAAGAAAAGGAAAAAACAAAGAGCAGTAAATTAGGATCAACTGTGAGAAAACAGAGCCTGATAAATCCTAATGTTTAACACAGCCCAGATGAACGGAACAAAGAACTACAATTGATCTGTACCAGCGCTCGCACAACTTTAACACCTATGAAATCACTTACATTTTCCCTTCAGATTCTTAAGAGTCATTGAAAGTTGTTTCAAGCCACATGTCCAAAGACTTAGGAAAAAAATTATTCTTTTTTTTCTCCACTCTACAACATCTCAAGCATTTACGAATCTGTTTATTTTTTTAAGCTTTAAGGCTATGTACCTGGATGGCAGAGTTCAGCGTGAATAGTAGTCACCAGGAAAAAGAGCACCCACAACATTCTTTCAGAGTCGCAAACAGAAGACAAACTGAGGGGAAAAAATCCACTCTCTACTTAAAGCTGGCTTTAACCATTCTGTGACCCGGATTAGGGTATTGGAGAAATCAGCGAGCCACCATCTAAAAGGTTTAATAATTAACGCCCATCCGTTGGGTTAATACGTCCATAGAAGCGAACCATCTCCTGTCAGTTATTTACAAAAATCTATTTGAGAACCAGGTTCGTCATTTCTTCCTCAAACTCTACCTCAGAAGAATGTTTCCTGAGCTGACATAATCAGAAGCCTCCCTCCCTCCTGTAGTTGTCTGGTTAGGCTCAAGGTGGAGAGCATGGAGTTTTCTTTGGCATAATCTTTGTGCCCTTTCAGGCTAATCTATCTGATTCAAAGATAGGCTATCCTACTTGGAAAGAAATATAATTTCTTTTTCATCTCTGGAGAGAAAAGGGAACAACACTTCCTAGAATGTTGGTTGGTAAACAATTCCCAACTAGAGGATGGTCGGGTTGAACCTTAAGATCTGACTGCTCTCTAAAACTCAATATTAGTGATATGAAGCCTCACCACTGGATATGATGATCATTAGGTGATAATGATGATGGTGGTGGTGATGATGATGATAATGATACTTCCCCTGAACAATGTTCTATCCTGGTACCACTAGGTACAAGTGAATGCTAACTCCTTAAAAGGGGTTAGAACTGCTAAGAAACTGTCATTTAGTTAAGTTCCTACATGGTGCTAGTGACATTATTCAGTGCAGCTATTTAACAGTGACTAAGAGCTGCTTGCTGTGAACTAGGCTCCCTGGATTATTTCTCAAATCCTCACAGTGGTTACAATTATTTCACATATGAGGTATTCCAGGACTGAGAGTTAAAGTCACTGGGAGCAATGGCATGAATAGAACGTCCCTTTCCCAGCTACCTTGACTAACCTTGAACTCTTCACCAAAACTGAAATTACAACCAATCCCTGAGATACTCTGAGGTCTAAGATAGTGGAATGAAAAGGTCTCCCCGAGTGGGAGTTCCACCCACAGTGGCAATAGAAGTCCCCTGGGGTCTATGCCTAGGCTTTCCTCTCTCCCTCGTGGCACTTCCTTCCTGGAAATTCATGAGTGGGAGGATGAGCCTGGATGTCTCTGATGTTAAGTAGGACATTGGGGTTTTGAAGCAACAAGGAGGAAGCTATGAGCAGGGACATGCCTGTTCCACTTTGAGAGACGCAGCGAGGGCGGGATATTGTTGGGGATGGCTCCTTTCTGTTAGCTCAACCCACCCGAGGAAGGCTTTCACCATGTCTTCCACCTTGGCACCAAGGACACTGAGAAAAGAAAAGCTGTCCCAGAGGAAGAGGCAGCCAAGCCAGCCCAGCCATTCTAGCAATGTCACTGTTAAATGCAATGGAAATTTCTCAAAGGAAAGAACTGACCTAATTCCAGGAAAAAAAAAAAAGACTAGATGAACTTATCTTGAAAAGGAAAAGTCAATACACACAGAGATAGAGATTCAATCATGGCACAGTGGCCTGTTAGAGACACAGACATCTGATTTAATTTGCTTGTAGTCTTTCACTTCATAAACGTAATAAATTCCCATATGCTCTTATGGATGTGACTGGGAGTCCAGGAAAAGCACACTAAAATACTGAGTCTTAGCCGGTGTACAATATCCATTTCCAAAGAGAAAAAGTCTTCTCTGAACAGTTCTTGTTTCTCAGTGATCGATCTTTCTCTCTGTCTCTCTGTCTCTGTTTCTCTCTGTCTCTGTATGTCTCTGTCTGTCTACACACACACATCCCTGAGGGCACCGAATTGCACACATGTTGTGCATAAATATGTCTGTAGGCAAAACACTAATATACATAAAATAACAAAAAGAAGAAAATATGAAGAAGTAAAAAGAAAGGTTTTAAATACACCTAATCCCACCAGTATGAATGACTAATAAGGACATATTTTAATAAGTAACACAAATTTTCCTTGGCTTTGAACCTTTCTTCTTCTTCTTTCATTTTCATTTTCTTTCTTCCTTCCTTCATTCTTTCCTGCTTGCCTGCTTTTCTTTTCCTTCCTTCCTTTCTTTTCTTCCTTTCTTTCCCTTTCTTTCTTTCTTTCTTTCTCTTTCTTTCTTTCTTTCTTTCTTTCTTTCTTTCTTTCTTTCTTTCT
>NW_021604589.1:2553620-2634732 GCF_004785775.1 Grammomys surdaster | reverse complement strand
TCTTTCTTTCTTTCTTTCTTTCTTTCTTTCTTTCTTTCTTTCTTTCTTCCTTTCTTTTCGAAAGGTAGCCCAGGTTGCCCTCAAACTCACTGAGTAGGCACGTATGACCTGGAACTTCTGATGCCCTGCTTCCACCCGCCCCAGGCATCACAATTATAAACATGCATCACTATACCTGACAGCTCTGGGTCTTCTGGTCGGTTCTTAATGAAACATGGTTTTGGCTCACATTGTGGCACAATCAGAACAAGGTGGTATGATGTTGAAGCTTGATTATGGACCCTTGTCTTCTCTCCTTAAAGGGATGCTGCTATTCCACAGAATCTAGTGAGTTACTTTAAAAATGATACTTAGAGAATAAAGGTAATTCTTTACTTCTAAATACCAAAGAATGTATTTTCTTATTTTCTGTATGTTTGTGGTGTATGTGGTTGTATGAATGTGTTCACATGTGTGAGTGGGTGCACGTGTGTGGTTTCATGAATGTCAGAAGAGAATGTCCTGCTCTGTCACTTTCTGCCTTACCACTTGAGACAGGGTCTCACTCTGGCCCAAGAAATAGTCTGGGTCATCAGGAAACCCCAATGATCCTCCTGTCTTTGCCCCACTACAGTTTGGAGGTTCCAGATTTGAATCCACATAAGTCCTCATTCTCAGGCAGTAAACTCTAACCCACGAAGTCTCATCTATTCAGACTTCAGAATTACTATGTGTATTTTGTGTGTGTGTGTGTGTGTGTGTGTGTGTGTGTGTGTTTACCATATGTGTGGAGGCACATACGTGTAATGCCATGGTGCCCATCTGAAGGTCAGAGGTTAACTTTGTAGACTCAGTTCTCTCCTTCAACCTTTAAATCGGTTCTGAATATCAAAGAATATCAAAGTTGGATCAACAGGCTTGCTTAGCAAGCACTTTCACCTGCTAAGAGTCATCTCACTGGCCCCCAAGGGAGTTTGTTTGTATGTTTGTTTGGGTTTTTTTACTTCTTATTCATTATTTGTGTATGGTGGTGGTAGTGTTTTATGCCTATACATGCCTCTGTGTGTGTGTGTGTGTGTGTGTGTGTGTGTGAGAGAGAGAGAGAGAGAGAGAGAGAGAGAGAGAGAGAGAGAAAGTAAAAGAGAGAGAATGAGAGAGAAAGCAAAGGGGGGAGACAGAGAGAGAGAGAGAGAGAGAGAGAGAGAGAGAGGGAGAGAGAGAGACACATGAACCTTGGCTCATTTGTGGAGATCAGAGAAAAGCTTTCAGTGTCCGTTTTATTGTTTATAAGCTTGTTGTGATCATGGGGTTGAACCAGCCGCTGCATTAATACATTTCTTTCATTATTTAAACTGTTTTTTTTTGCATTTTTGGTTGTTATTGTTTGTTGGGTTTTGTTTTGTTTCTTGCTTTTGTTTTTGTTTATTTTTGAGGCAGGGTCTCACTATGTAGTACTGGCTGTCCCAAAACTCACTATGTAGCACAGGCTGGCCTCAAACTCACAGAGTAAGTCCCTCCCAAGTACTGATATTAAAGGCATAAAGGTGTGCCATCACACCCAGGTAAATGAGTCTTTATTTTTAATGACATAGTCTCTCTACATACGACTTTCTAGCATAGATGTAGACCAGGCTGCTTTTGACCTCACAGAGATCCACCTGCTTCTGCCTTGTGAGTGCTGAGGTTAAAGGCTTGTGCCCCCACACCTGGCACATTATTTACACTCCTAAATAAACTTTGCTTTCAACTTTAATTTTAGCATTAATAGTTTGTTCTATAATACTTTTTCAAGAGATTTATTTGTAATTATGTTTTTGCATGTGTTTGTGTGTTGGTATATGAAAGCAGGTACCCAAGGAGAGCAAATTATGGCATTAGATCCCCCTTGGAGTGGAGTTACAGGGCTAGTTTTAAGTATTCAATCCTGGGTGCTAGAACCAAACTCTGATCCTCTTAAGAACAACAAGCACTCTTAGCTGCTAAGCTACCTCTTCATCTGCCTCCCTGGTCAGAGTTGGTTTTAGCTTATTTTATTTGTATACTATCATGTTCTAAACCAATGCTTAAAATTCTCCCCCTTGCCCTTACAAGCATCATTTTGAAAATGGTAAGAAAGGCTTCTAACCCTTTCTATGTTTGTGCCACTGGACTCTGTTCTATCTCCTCTTTTCCCTCACAATTTATTATTTGTTTATTTAACAGGTTCTCACTATGTAGCTCTGGCTGGCCTGGAACTCACTCTGTAGACCAGGAGAGTCTTAAACTCACAGAAATCCACCTTCCTCTGCATCCTGAGTGCTGGGATTGAAAGTGTGTTGCCTCTCTTTTTGTTTCTTTTTTGTTCTTTCTTTTTTATTTTTAATTTGAGACAGGGTCTCACTAGCTTGTCCAGGTTGGCCTTGAATTCATTCTGTAACCCATTCAGTCCTTGAACTTGCCTTCCTCCTGCCTCAGCCTCCCAGGTAGCTGGAATTACAGACAAGCCCTAGCAGGCATAGCTACTATATTCTGTTTCTGCTTTTTAGTATGTGTGCTCATTTCTCTCATTTTCCATGAACTTTCCAGAGATTGACTTATTCATGTAATTTGAGAAAGAACAAGATCATGGATCTAGTTTTTGATTCTGTTCTGATTCCTGATTTATTAGCAGTTTATAATTTGTTAAGCCCTTATGTCTATGGCCATTATATGCTTCCTGTCTTATTTTTCTAATTCTTGAATTGGTTAATGGGCTGATTGTATAGTATAATAATACTATCCAAATAAAATAAACTAAAAACTACTCCTAAAGGGAAGGTGGGTGAAGAGGTAGCGTAGTAGTTAAGAGTGTTTTATTTTTAGTACACATGGGGGGACCCATGGCCCCAGCCGAATATGTAGCAGAGGATGGCCTTGTTGGGCATCAATAGGAGAAGCAGCACTTGGTCCTGTGGAGGCTCGATGTCCCAGTGTAGGGGAATGCTAGGGTGGTTAGACTGGAGTGGGTGGGTGGGTGAACACCCTCACAGAAGCAGGAGTTGGGGGTGAGATGGGGGGTTGTGGAGGGGAAACCAAGAAAGGGGATAACATTTGAAATGTAAATAAATAAAGTAGGCAATAAAAAGAGAGCGCTTTATTTTTAATCTTTTTCAGTTCATAATGATTGCAAAAATCTAAGATTAGCAATATACTTGGAGTATTGTTCTAGCTATATGACTTAAGATAAAGTGATTGTTTTCTTTTTCATTTATTTTTATTGTATCAGATTATTTTATGTGTACAGGTATTTTGCTTGAATGTGCATTTGTGTGCCATGTGTCTGTAGAGGCCAAAAGCAGGTGACAGCTCTCCTAGAACTAGAACTAGTTCTAGTACTAGAACTAGAGTTACAGATAGTTGGGAGACCACGGATCTTCTGGAAGAGAAGCCTGTGTTCTTAACTGATGAGCCATCTCTCCAGTCCCTACTGATCTGATTTTTTTTCTAAAGCTTTAAAGTTGGAGCTGCAGAGATGGCTCATCAACTAAGAACGCTGGCTGCAGCTAGAGGTGGTGGCAAACACCTTTAATCTCAGCACTGGAAGGCAGAGGCAGGCAGATCTCTACAGTACCCAACTTCACTTCCCAGAATCCACTTGGCAGCTCGCACCATGTCCTCTCCTTGCCTCCTCAGAGACTGAATGTACATGGCATACTTACATGCAGGTGGGCAAAATATTCATACACATGAAATAAAAGTGAATATTTTTTTAAAAGATTACAAGAACAGTTTTAATTTTTCTCTCTATCCCAGCAATTATCTAAAAACATGTTCTCAGCAGAAAGACAGAAACAGCAATGAAAAATGAGAGCACTTGTAATACAGGCTTGTATAAGTTCTTTCACACAAATAAAGAGACACAAGCACAAGTGTCAACCAGGAGACTTTGGCAATAATGTGAGTTGACATGTGAAGGTACCACTAGTGACTTGTCCCAGTGAGAGTACTGAAAACAAACTCATTGTTAAGTAGTATGATAAAGATCTCAATAAAATACACAGAAAGCAAAGTTACATACCGGGGTTCTTGCTCCTCAGTGTACTTCCTGCAGTTCTCCAAACTTTGCACAGATTTGGTGTTCATTTCAATTACAAGCATTCTCTTTGTTACATTTATTTTCTTAATTTATGCATATGTATACACAAGTGTATGTGCCATGGGTGCACATGGAGGTCAGAGAACAACTTTCAGAAGTAGTTTGTCTTCTTCCATTATATACAGGCTCTGGGGTTCAAACTCAGGTCATCAGGCTTCCCAGCAATTGCCTTTACCTGCCTGCCATCTCACTTCCTCTTGTTAATCTATGTCTGTCTGTCTGTCTATCTGTCTGTCTGTCTCCTGTCTGCCTATCAATTTTGCAGTTCCAAGAATCAAACCCAGGAACTTAGACTTGCTAGGTAAATACTCTGCCACGTATATATCTAATTCTCTCTTTATTTTGTATTTTGAACAGGCCTCATTAAGTTGACCAGGCTGACTTTCAACTTGCTCTGTAACCAGGCAGTCCTTAAACTTTGATCTTCTTGCCTTAGCTTCCCACATAGCTAAGATCCCAGGCTTGCACCACTTGACCCAGTATCATGTACAAATTTTAAGTGCCGAATTTCCAGAGGATTCTTATCTGTTTAACTTGCTTCATGAACTGATCATTTTGGCAGTTTCAGTAACTTTTTAGTCACTGTGGTAAGGATGACAAAGAAAAGAATCTCAATAGTGGAATATAACAATTTACTTCCAAATGTTCAGAGTATAGAGAGCATCAAGAAAATATTTAGATTATTGTTGCCATAAGCGTTCAAAGGGGTAGCCAATATCCTGAGGCAGGAAATAGACATTGATCTCTGCATGTTTTTAATATCCTAGCTGTTCCTGGGCACATAACTATTGATCTACTCAGACAGAAGTCAGTAAAATATGAGATGATGCAAAATAGAAATGTATCTCTTGTTCTACTGACTCATATAGGATACTATTTTTGTTTACTTGGTTTATCTTTTTGTTGCTGTTTTATTTTTTGTTTGTTTTGAGACAGGGTCTCTGTACTGAGCCCTGGTTGTCCTCGTACTTGCTATGCAGACCAGGAGGCTTCTGCCTCCTGAATGATGGCATTAAAGGTATATACCACCACGCCCAGCGTAAGATGCTTTTAAAGCTTACTAAAATTGTGAAAGCACATTTGCCAATGATAAAGTAAGAAGTAGGAAGGACTGATGTCCCTTTAAACTTTGAATCTATTCTATTTGATTGTCACAACTGGAATGATTTATTCTCTTTACATTAAAACACATTGGAAACCAAGATATTTCTGTCCATTCTGCAATATATTCTATTTTGACTTAACCATTTTCTCTTCCTTTTCTTTTTGAGACAGGGTCTTACTATGTAGACCTGGCTGGCCTGGAACTTACTATGTAGACCTGGCAGATCTCAAACTCACAGAGCCCCAACTGCCTCTGTCTCCAGAGTACTGGGAATAAACGTAGGTATCACATGGCAAGTCAGTTGTTTTCAATCAGAGCGATTTTGTCCTCTGTAGGATATTGAAAATGCATGAAGACATTTTTGATTATCACATATGGGAGAAAAGAAACACACTGCTGATAGCTAATGAAAAAGCCACTGATTCTGCTAAGTCTTCTAGAAATTTTAGGAACATCATTTGGGTCACTAACTAGTAACTTGTTCTTCTTGTCTATAGTGAACTTAATAGAAATAACCCACGCAAGAGAAGCAGGAGTTAATAGGGAACCAAATGTGTGTGCCAGAGGTAGGCATGTATAGTTACTCACATTGTAAAGATGGTATAATGATGCTAGACAGATGGGTCCTTGGATAAGAGGCCTTGCTGTTCTTGCAGAGGACATGGGTTCAGTTCCCAGGACCCACACGGCCATGGTAGCCCACAACTGTAGAAAACTACAGTTCAAGGGACCCAACTCCCTCTTCTTATCTCCTTGGGCACTGCACAAACATGGTTCACAGACAGACATGGAGGCCAAAAACACACATAAAAATAAATAACGCTTTAAAAAAAAGACTGTAGAACATCATTTGAGGGTTTTGTTTTTGAAAATAGATTTATTTACATAACATATTTTAGACATTTTAAGTAATTTGCTTATTTTTATTTTATGTACATCGACCTTCTGCCTGTTTGTACGTGTGTGTGTGTGTGTGAGGGTGTCAGACACCATGAAACTGGAGTTACAGACAGTTGTGAGCTGCCATGTCGGTACTGGGAATTGAACTTGGGTCGGAAGAACAGCCAGGTCTCTTACTTGCTGAAGCATCTCTCCAGCTCGTATACAATATATTTTAATCTCCGTTTTCCTACTCTCGTCTCCTCCCAGATTCTCCCCACCTTCCCTCTCATCCAACTCTATTCCTTCTTTCTCTCTCTTTAGAAAACAAACAGGCAAACAAAACAAACCAGAATAGAACAAAACAGAAAGAAAAAGGGGGAAGCAGAAGAAGCACACACATACACATGCAGAGGCACATGTACACACACGCACACAGATATATATCTATATCTATATCTATATCCATTTCCATATCCATATCCATATCCATATCCATATCCATATCCATATCTATATCTATATATCTCACAGGCCTAGAATTCTCCCTCTCCCTCTCCCTCTCTCTCTCTCTCTCTCTTTCTCTCAAAAAAAAAACAACCAGAAAATGAAAATCAAAACAAACAAAAAATGAAAAAACAAAAGAAAACAAACAACCTGAAGCCAAACACAACCAAAAAAGCATGGAGTCCATTTCCTGTTGGCCAACTACTCCTGGGCACTGGGCCTGCCTGAAGTGTGATCCTATGCTCATTTTTAGGTGAAAAAGTTGGATACAAGGACATTTAAAAGCTCATCAAATTTTGTAAGTTAATCAATAGCTGTAATCGTGATGAACTTTGTCTTATTTTTCACAGGTTAACATTTTTGTTAGTCAGAGAAAGTTAATCACTACTGCTTGGGAATAAAAATTAATTCAGAGAAACCATTAAGTAAATGAAATTCTGCCAACTTTTCTAAGGCAGGATTTTTTTTTTAAAGTGAGGTCCCACTATGTAGCCCTGGCTATCTTGGAACTTACTATGTAGACTAGGCTGGCCACCCAAGTGCTTGGATTCAAGGTGTGTACCACCATATCTGACTTTAAGACAAGAATTTAAAGGACAATTTGTTCAATGAGCTTGTGTCTCCTCTTGAGCATGGAGATGTTATAATGAATTGAATCTACTAAAAGCAAGACTTAACTGACAGTCTGTTCTATAGGTGCATCTGTTTCCACTGTTGCTCAAGTGTGTTATGCAAGGATTATAGAGGGACATTGCTTTGGATTTAGAATCTACATGAAGCCAAAGAGCCATGCCATAGCAAAATGGAATCACTCTTTCGAAATACCATTGACTAACCTGGAACTTTAAGGAATCAGATAGAGCTCAACAGACCAGCTTTTCCTAAAAGGCCTAGGCACTCAGCTAAAGTAAAAAGTTTAGGCAGCTCCTAAACTTCACTTATTGTCAATGTAGCAACAGTTTACATTAAAGGATCACTACACAAGTCACTATACATGACACCTTCTTCCTACTTACCTCAACATCATCCTCATGAGTCACAGTCTAGAGGTCTTGAATGAGTTTGTTTTCTCAGCCAGTTAAGGAGCTAAAAGGCAAGGGAAATCTCCAGGTAGCATTGGGACAAATCTCAGACACAGCAGACAGTAGCAGACAAAATCATCGGTAAAGAAAAGACTTTTAGTTGGTGTGTGGAAACACACACACACACACACACACACACACACACACACACAGAGAGAGAGAGAGAGAGAGAGAGAGAGGCACAGAGACACACACAGAGAGACAGAGATAGAGACAGAGAGACACGTTACATAGTATAGGGAGACCGGAGAAGCTGCAGTCCAGCCATCCATCAGGCCTGGGGGTTTTAAAGGTCTTTTGAGATGGGTCTTTCCCCCCAATTTAAAGTTGATCAGTTTGAACAAAGGCAGGGAGGCTGAGAGCTACACATGTCTGAGATAAACAGATTCTCTTTTGGCCTTGAACTTGTTGGACAGGAAGGGAGTCCTTACTAGTAAGAGAAAAAACCCCAACAGGTCCCCCCCCACCCCCCCAGACAAGGTCTATCTGTGTAGTCTTGGCTGTTCTGGAGCTTGCTTTGTAGACCTGATTGGCCTCAAACTCACAGAGATCCAGCCCGGGGCTTTGTTTTAAACCGCCTGTCTTTTGTCTCTGGTCAAAGGAGGATGAGGAAGAAGCCAACCGTCTTGGAAACTCGCCATAGTTATTGTCTAGTCATGGCCTCTCTTCCTACCTGTTTGCCTCTCAGGGAGTCTGTCTAGCTCCTTGTCCCCTGCAGGAGTCACAAGTTTCCCTCATGACAAGAGTTAGGAAGTATGCTTTACAAAACCTAAATCCTGATTGGTTGATATGAATACTGTAAAACCTTAAAATAATTGTCGTTTCCTCTGTTCTGTGGCCTTTTTAGAAACTTAGAACCAAATCTACTTCCCACCTTCAAGTACTGTTCTGGATCTGATTGATGGTTTGCAATTGGATGCCTATTTATTCTATTTATTGATCCCCTCCCCCAAATCTTTAAAGTATTTCTTTTGCAGAATGTTGTATACATCTTAGTAGTCTGCTTCAAGTCATTTCTGACAAATGAAGGATAAATAATGCTATCAAATTCAAGGCAGTCATTTTTACAGCGTGAGGCAGAAACAAACAAACAAAAAACGTGACTGGCATTTAGAAAAATAAATTCGAGTTCTCAGGGCCAAGGTGAACTTAATAAAAATGTTTTGTCAAAACCTATTCTTAAAAAAACAAAACAAAACAAAAAACTGTTCTTTAAAAGTGGCAGTGGTGACAGCAGACACCTGTAGTCCCAGCACTTGGAAGGCAGAGGCCTGGCTGAATTTGAAGCCTGCCTACACAGAGAAACCCTGTCTCGAAAAACAAACAAACAAAAAAAACAAAACTTGTTCTTTCCTCTGTGCTCCTTCTAAGTCAGGATTGTTACCCCACACAGAAGTGACTGTCTTCAAGCCACAAGAGGGTGGAAAGTAGAGGAAAAGGCAACTCATATTTTAAAGTGATTGCAAAATCTTGACTGCTGACACACGGAGCTAATCTTTGTGTCATGGAGGGGAAACTTGTAACCCTCCACACAAATGAAAAGGGGATCTTTTCAGTGAATGTTTGTTGAGAGTTTTATTGTGTGGGAGACTGTAGTAACTACTATGGAAATGACCAGCTGTTTCATGCTCCCACCTTCTTCTGCTGGTTGGATGGATCAACAGACCAGCTCTTACCAAGCACCAGTTCCACCTAGCCAGTCTCTTACCACATCTTTTTATTTATCTTGTCCTTGAAACAAGGAACTTCAGGATTTTTTCAGGCTTCTTATACTTTCAGAATATAGTCATAGATAAATACATTTTGAATATAGGAATGAAGAGCGAATGGAATTTTTTTTCTCCCGGCATGCCAATTCAGAGCTTTCTGGACTGAGAGGAACGTCAGTGGGTTAGCATTGTCTCTGTGGAGTATAAATGGAGTAAGAAAGAGTAATGTCGGAGAATGGGGGGCTTCAAGCAGAGATGAAAGTGTGACGCAGTCTCAACAGCCCCACAGTACGAGGGAGAACTGGTATCTGGGGAAAGCCATAAGGAGGACACACCAGAACTAGAAGGGCGGTCTACACCTGTCTAGTATTTAAAGCCTGCTGAGAGGCCGGAAGAAACAGTTTCAGTTGGCTCCCAGGTCTGATTATAAGGACATAAAAAGGAGTTGCGAGGTTCCATCACTGAACCCCACCATTGGGCAAGCAGTTTTGTTTCCTATCGGTTTCTGCTCATAAATTACCATTATGCTTTGGTTTGGCAGAAACACGAAAAAAAAGCATTATCAGGTTTTTTGTTTGTGTGTTTGTTTTGTTTTGGGGTTTTTGGTTGTTGTTGTTGTTTTGAGTTTTTTGTTTTGTTTTGTGTTTTGTTTTTGTTTTTGGTTAGTTGGGTTTTTTTAGCGTAGCATCTAGAATTTGGACTATTTTCAAGAGAGATTTTTGGGTGTCCCTTTATAAGAGAGGTACTCGATCTGGCGAGAGATGGGCAGTCAATGTGGAGCCCACAGTAGGTGATTTGGGAACTTATGTGGTGCCTCTAGTGTAAAACAGGAAAATAAGCACGCAGGGGAAAAGGGGTCTCTTTGAGAGACCTGCGCATAGCTTGCTCTCAAGCCAAGCTCTGATAGGCCAGTAAGAACGTCTAACGCAGGAGGGGGACAAGACCTGAAGTGACCCAGCCAGACTTGGGCACCATGGTAACAGCACCACCCGTAAGAAGTGGCAGGTGGTACAGCCCAGAGGAAAAGGCGTGGCCTAGGCGTCGGAGGGAGGCGGGCTGGTGACATGGGCGTGGCCATATGCTCAAGCGTGATAGATTGCCGCTGTCTGAAGGCAAAGTCCTGGGCAAGTTAGTTTCGGCTGTTATCAGGGTCTCGTCAGTGCTTTACTTGCAGAGCCATGGCAGAAAGTCGGAGCGGGAGCGATCTGGAGCTGGAGCTGCCGCTAGGCCGGCAAACTCCACTAGGGCGGGACTTCCGGTTTATGGGCCAAAAAGCGGGCAGGTCAGGGGTCAAGATCTCGCGTAGCGGCGTGACGTAGGGGGCGTAACCAAGAGACGCAAGGAACTGCATGCCGGGAGTCAGCGCGGAGATTGAATTCGGTAAGTACCGGAGACTCTATGTAACTTTAGCAACAGGGTAGCATGGCCTGTCTGAGATGACAGGGACTACCCCTTGGCCTTTACACACACTATCTTGAGAGACCTTGGTCCAGGGAAAGCGGTAAGATGTAGGCCCAAGAGTATAACGGAGATCCAAGCCCGGGCTTCTCCAAGGAACTGGTGAGGTGTCGAACAGCAGGATCCCAGTGCGTTCTCTTCTATAAAGGGTCACTAAATGACCTCTGAGGACTTGATTCATTTAGGAGATGAGACTACATTTCTAGAAACCGAGGCTGAAGAAGCCGGAACTCGTCCGGATCTGCATTATTGATGTCTGGAAATGGATAACGCCATCGCCAGGGTAGGCATCGGTAGCACAGCTGTGTCTGGAACACAGATCTGACCCTTCTCCACTTCTCAATTTCTTAATATCTTTTTTCTTTTGTGCCCTATTCCAGATCGAGAGAAGAGGAACTTCCAAAATAGTGAATGGCTTGGATCCTAGTGACAGTCGGCATTAAAAGCTACTGGATGGAAGCTGCTGGAAACTCGTAACTATAACTCTACCTCGTTTGTCTTTTATTGAAAAAAAAAAATTGAGAAGTACTTGGATGTGTACACCTTAGTTTGGATAATCTCTGAAAACTACTGTTGCTTTTTCTCCTGCTTTCTTTCCTGTAAGTCTACCAGTCTCCAGTCTCTCCTTTGCTATCCCAAAGTTTTATTGACATATGTAAAACAATCAGTGGGATTACATATGTACCTGAAGAACTGTGAGTATGCCTAGTATGCGCAACAAAGCTTTTCTTTTTGAAACCTTTAGCATGCTAAAATTATGCAGAAACTGAAAAAGAACTGCAACCAATTTCAGCTATCTCAGAGTCTAGTATGGCCTGTTTGAGGTTGTCTTTTTTGATAAGGAGGGTCCCTATACTTCTGTTTATTTCTGTGGATCTCAAGCTGTCCAGAGGTTGGATTTTAACATTTGCAAGAAGTTCAGGGTTAATTCTAGCTGGCCAGTTTGTGTGTACCTTGCTGTGAACATGGAAAATAGAGTGCATTAGTAGATGGTTTTTCTCACACCCCTCCCCATTCCTTTCTTGAAAGTTATATCTGTTGGATTCTGCAACTGTAACATAGCTGTAGCCATTTTGTTCCATGCCTGCCCGCTATTTCATATTGTTGGTGTAATATGGCTACCAGTCATTGCCACCGAAAAATAACTTGACTCAAAGCAGGGTCATGCTGACCATATACCTAGTTATGTTCTGAGGTTATGAAGTTAATCTTAGGAAATTCCACAACTATAAGCTTCACCAATAGGACCCATCAAATTAAATATCAATATGAACTGTTATGTCAAATAGCTTGATTCAGAGCCTACCACCAGGCAGCACCTCTAGCACCTGCATATGAGCTCATTGTGGTTTTAGTAGTTTTAGCCTTTATAAGATGGCCCTGAGAAATGTTTGGGGTCATAGCTCCCAAAGTCTGAGCTGTGCCCCTGACTGGTCAATCCTAGGGTGTGTGTTCAATAAACCATCCCTGTCTGACTGAGATTGGTGTTGATGAAGTTTGTGGGGCAACTCCTAAATCCCAACAATATCCAGGTCTTGATAACGCCATGTTGAAGGGAGTGATTATAATAGGAGATAATAATTTTGTTTTTAATTATGTGTATGTGTGTAGGCTTCTGCATGAGTCCACTAAGGTGAGAAGAGGCTGCTAGGTCACCTGGAGCTGGGGTCACAGGCAGTTATGAGTAACCTGATTTGGCATTGAGCCTGGAACTCACTCAGGTCCTCTGGAAGAGCCTTTGACCATTGAGCCACCTCAACCCCAGGAGGTAATTATTCCCCACTGTGTGCATCTTCCTGAACATGGTAGCTGTTAAGGGGCATTTCTGACCTATCAATAGTACCTTCCCCAAAGTGATCATATTCAAAATGGTCTCAAGACATGTCCAAATCTCCTCTGCGAAGGGGAGCAAAATGATGCTGTTAGAACACCATGGAGATAAGAGGGTACACACTCAGGCTTGTATATATGTGAATCTTGATGAGTTTAATGAAATGACTAATATCTTTTAAATGATTAATACATATCCACTATTGACAATGAAATAGTATTTTCAAACATTGCTTTGCTCTAAGAGTCCGGGTTTCTCAACTTCTTTGCAGTTTATTAATAAATATAGGAAAAGGAATTCATTACTAATGCTAGTTTAGTTATACTTGATGGCTTGAAAGCCATCGTGAACATAGTGACACTGTCAGTTCATTTTCTCCAACATTGATTGTGGTTTCACTGAAAGGAATTAGCCCTGACCAAAGTAAATTCCTGGCTGCTGGTTATGCCTCCACCCTACCTAGCCTGGTTTATTCAGAACACCGGTACTTCATGTGCTTAGACTTAAAATCGAAAAGGTCCTGTTTATCTACTTACTAATGTTTATATGAGTGGGACCTTTCTTTCTGTGGCTTATCATTATTATTTGTTTTTATGTATAGAAGTTAAAAGCTGAAGGCCCAAAATCGGAATGTACATATTAGGATTGTTTGCTGGGTTTAGTCCTAACGAAGAAAACAAAAATAGTGGCCCACAGATGCAGAATTTTACTTGATTAACTTTTGTGAGTCATGTTCATATTTCTAAATTGTTCTGAGAAAATTACTGTATAGTAGGCCTTATTGGGCTTTCAAGATGCTACACTGTCTCAACCTATTTTCGCCCAGGAAATATGGTCTTTGTTGCGCCCCTGAGCATATGTCCTCTTGAGATAATGGTGCTCTTCCCCTGCTTAGTTATAAAGACAATACCCATTGTTTCTGGCAACTTCTTTGACAGGGGAAGACCTGGTGTATACTCAGGACCTAGAATGACCAAGAATGTGGAACCTTAAAGAAAGGTAAAGTGCAAAGGCCTTTGCTAATTCCCACAGCTCAGAACTCAGTGTTGGCTACTGTTTCTAGTAAGAGGATTGTCAGCATATCTTCTTCTGATGTTTAAATCTGACTTGTCAAAAGCAGCATTACTGAGAGGTAGAATCTTATTTAGAAACCAGCATTTCAGGACATCCCTGAGCACTGTGCTTGTATTTTTTGCTTTCTGAAAGCCATCTTTAGTTGTGAACTAAGCTTATTGCTTGCTGTTTCCTTAGATAAGAGACTATAACTGGTGATTATTCTGACTTGTAATTTAATAGTTTGCATATGTTAGTTGCTAATGAAATTCCTAGTCACCTAGAAAAGAAAGGCGTAAGGTCCTAAACTGTAAGGAAATAAATTTTCCTTTGCTATTAATGAGCTATGACAGATATGAGCTAGAGTAGGAATAGTACAAATGTAATATTACTCCAGTGATTATTAATGTTCGTGGTCTCTGTACCTTTAGAAAGAAGTGAAACGGGTGAAGTGAAACAGGTCTCACACCTGGGACCTTAGGGAGGCCAAGGCAGGAGTTCCAAGAAATTCTGGGCCACACTATGGCCCAGCTATGAAACACTTTCTCAGACAAAACCAAACAGATAGACTTGAGTGTGAGTCTCTGAAATGTAGCCACGAGTCACTTGTTATTTACAAGGAAATTTTAATTTTGTTAAACTTTTATAACTGTGCCTACTCCTTGCTATATTTATATCATACATTTCCATCTTCAGAGAACATTTTATCAGATGACACTGCTTGGTGTTATGACTAAGTTCTCCCAGTTTTCCAATTGATTTTGAAGGCTATCAGACTTGGAGAGCAGTAGTAATAGCAGTAATAGGAGGATGGGATGCCCTTTCATCAACCTTCCAGTAACCTTGAGAAGCAATGGCTGGATTAAGAATTTCTTGAGTTTAAGGCTACCTGCAGCTCCCTGGGACTAACATGAAGCCCTGGAGCACAGGAAATGCAGGCTTTATTTCCTGTGGTAGCAGTGCCATGTAATCCCACTGATTAGTCAGTTCAGCTTCAGAGATTTCACCAGAACCCTGAGAGTCCAGCAAGGGGATTGTGCTTCTGGGAGTGTCGGGAAAGCCTGAATGAGAGCCTGCATACTCCATTGTTTGTACCCTGTCTTAAGGCCAGAGCCTACTAAGAAGGTCTTTGGTTCTGTGGGAAAAGCATAGCCTTCATGAAAAAGACAGGATAGAGAGCTGGTCTGACAGGTGGGAGTAAGCCACAAAGGTCATTCTCAGTTTTTTAATAGATTAGAAAAGGGGAAAAGAAACTCATTTTGATAATTTGTTGTTTGAGTTTTTGAACCAGGGTCTTACTATATAACTCGAGCTAGCTTGGAACTCATACAGATTTGCTTGCCCCGGCCTTCTGAATGCTGGGTTAAAGACATGCACCATGAGGCCTGGTAATATATTTTATGTAAACTTATATAGTCAGGATGTTGACCTGTTTAAGAATTACTTCTAAGTGAGTTTTAGAAGCAAGTCTTCATAACCTGGTAGGTGTGTTCCGTTTCTAGCACCTCGTGCTTGGACTGACCAAGGAAAGCAGCAGGAAGAAACCAGGGCTTGAGAAGGAAGGAAGAAATGGGGTGAGATAAGTTGGACTTTAGTACAATAGTCTCTAGCATGAGCACACTGGGTAATTTCAGGAATCTGCTGAGAGTCAGGACACAGATGTAGAGGGGTGACAGTGGAAGTGTCATAAGATGTCTAGGGTCTAGAGGCCTGAGCTAGGTTGGCTGTCATGCGCAAGGAAAAGAAGAGATGACCCTGAAAGATCCTTAAGGAGGAAGTAATGTAGTGATCGTTGTGGTCATGAGAAGGAAAGTTAAAGGACAATCAAGTGTCTCCAGTGATGCTCGTCATCTACACTGTGAGTCTGCAAGTTGGGGTGTGGTTCCTTTTCAGGCTAGAGAAAGGACATTACTATGAGATTTTTCACGGCAGTGTACCTTTGCTCACTCCACAACTAATAAAAGTCACCTTTGCCTTTTCCTTTTCCACCTGTGTGAGAAAAAAACCGTTTGGTTAGACCATATCCTATTTTGAAGGAAAATGAACAAATTGTTTCAGACTGCTTTTTGTTTAAGTAGAGGAAGAGAAGAAAGGAGGGGTGAGAGTTTTTTTTTTCTTTTTAGAAAACCAAGCCATTGGCAAAAAGCTGATGAAGAACCAAGCTGCCTCTGTGTTAAACTTAAAGGCCATCTAATAGTAAAGGTAAAGGAGGTTCCTTCCTGTTTATGATTAAGCCTCTGTTTCTGAAGGATTAGGCTAGGCCCCACCCGTAACTCTAACTACAAATACTCCAGGAATGACGATCATGCCTTTGTTTCATGAAGTTGTTGATAACCATCTTGCAGCCCTGCCCTTGTTTCCAAGGGTTATATGACCTCCTCTGACTACTCTTTTATGGCTACCTGTTGTTATGACTACCTTGTCTGCCCTCCAATCATGTTCTTGTTTCAGGAGGGACAAGCTTGTTATCCTTATGTTCGGCTCCTGTAACCCCGCCTATTTTGACTGCCAAATCTTCCATTTCCTATCCTTGAGCAATAAATAAAAGTCTTGTGTTCCTCACGTCCAATTCTGACCTCTGGAACCCTGCCTTAGGGGGAGGCAGCCCATGTACAGGAATAAAAAGCTTGCTTTAGTTAATTTGGTCATGATGATTTGGGTCTGTGGTCTTTCTCCTTCCATCTTTGAGATTAATACTGGATCCACCAAGAAGTTGGTAAAGAAGTCCTCCAGTCAGTGTCTAAGTTAGTAAAAGAGCAGGTGAGTATGGGGAAAGAAAGTACAAATAAAACTGAACCTGTAAGCCTAAGGGCAAATATTGTGGGGAATATTAAAAAAGAATATGACAGGCTTCCTGTGCTACTGCCAGCAACTTTCTGCCCCGTGGGCTGGCCAGCTATGCACTCTGACTTGAGAGCTCCAAAATCTCTCCTCCTCCTGCTGCCTCCACAGCTAGCCCCATGCAGTGACCGCCCAGCTCGCAGTTAGATAGCACAATGCCCAGTAAAACCAAAACTCTTGAAGCTTATAATTAACCAGTCAGATTTATATATCAATAAATTCTCAGTTCACAAGATGCCCTCATAATAATTTCAGGGGTAATTGATAAAGATACAAGCTGCCCAACTAGATTTAGACAAGTTATCCCAATTATTCTATCCCTGCATGATATTCATAACTACCTGTGGCTGATGTCCTTAAAGCAAAACCAGCTGGCTGTAGTGGCACTAGAGAGGATGAGTGAGTGGGGTGTTTAGAGTTTGATGCCAGCCTGGGATACAGAGAGAGACCCTGTCTTAAAGAATCAGAGCCATTGAAGGACTTTCTAAAAAGATGTCCATTCTGATCAGATTGTACTATTAAAATAGTATGCCGTTTAAAATTTGTGTTCTAGTTGGTTTCTGAAATATAAAGCTTTCTAAAGATCATAGGTTTCAGGTATCTCCAGAGATTAAAAGAACGCTGTGTTATATAGGTGAGTAATAAAAAGCCTCCTGTTTTCAGAAGCTGCTTACAGAGCATTCCTGTGTCCACTTGCCTAAGTCCTAACTCAAAAAGTAAGTTTTCCTTCCTTCCTTCCTTCCTTCCTTCCTTCCTTCCTTCCTTCCTTTCTTTCTCTCTTTCTTTCTTTTTTTTTTTTTTTTGATACTGGTCAGAAGCCTGGGCATGCTTTCCCTAGTACTCTGAGCTTTCTTGATGCTCTTTCTGTGAAGTCACTTTCTTCTTTCTACCATGAACATGCTGCCCCTAGACTAACAACAGTTCAATGCTACCTCGTTTTCTGTGACAGGTTTTGCTATTCAGTAGGTCTGCCTTTGTCGTATGTTCCCGTCTATAATCGTATGATACAACTTTCTAAACTTAAAAAAAAAAAAGACCTAGGTTTTCATAGAACAGGATTTCTCAACTGTGGCACTCAAAATTTAGGGCTGCAAAATTGTGGGAGTGCACATAGATTCTAGGGCAGTGGTTCTCAACTTGTGGGTCGTGACCCCTTTGCAGATTGAACGACCCTTTAGGGAGTAGCATATCAAATATTTACATTATGACTCATAACAGTAGCAAAATACAGTTATGAAGCAACAACAAAAATAATATTATGCTTTGAGCTCACCACTAACTACATGAAGAACTCCTTAGCTTTGTATTCCCCTGTATTAAAGGGTTGCAGCATTAGGAAGGTTGAGAACCACTGCTTCAGGGTGTTGTGAGCATCTCTGCCATTTGCCCACTAGGTGGCACTGTCACACCTTGTGCTAGCATGACCATGCTGAGAGCAGAATCACTGGTCTAGACTTCCAGAGTTCCTTGTCATTGCTGTGACACTTGTGCCCACCCCCACCTCCCAGTACATACCTGGAAATAAAAATGAGTATATGTTTTTTAATTTCTATTTTTAGTAATCGAAGGAAGAGAAGCATCTTTTCAGTGGAGGTGAATGAGAATAAGCAGATTTCCGTTTTTGTAGAAATAGGAGCTTTCCCAGGCACTTAGGTCTAGAAGTCTTTCATCTTAGTTTACCTGAATTTCAGATGAAACCAGGAAACAGAAATTGGCAAAGGGAAACAATTTATTTGTAGTTTGGGCAAATATTGAGTTGTTGGCTTATTTTAAGTGCCTTTATAAAGTAATTTATAAAGAAATTTGTGGGGGTGGTAATTTTATTCAACTCTGGGCTTGGAGAACTGAGTTGGAGACCACAGGCCTCATAGGAAAACACTCCCCATTTTCCCAGGAAGCCTCAGATACTGGTGTTTTTTTTTAGGCCAATGGGTCTTCTGCTCCATGGTCCTTTGTTCTCCCATAGAGAGATTTATTCTAACTCTCCTGCAGTTTTGCCCTTGAGAAAGATGGTGGTGAAGCCAAAATTTGGCCATCTTTATTCCAAAGTCAAGATGGCAACCACTCACCATCTATTTACCCAGCATATATACTTTGTTCCTGTCAGCAAGGCAGGTGATTTAAAATGAGCAGGTTCACCACCATTTTTGCATTCAAAGCTGCTGGTGCTACTGCCACCACTTGAACCACACAAGGACAAGCTGGAGGTGGGAATGGGAGGTGGAGGACAGAGAGGCTATGCAGCACCTGGAGCCCTATGCCCTGTGCAGTGAAGGGAGAGTGGGAGGGTGCAGCTTCCAAAAAAAAAAAAAAAAAAACCTGGACATAGCGAATTCAGACCAAGTTGAATAATTTTTTATTCTAACTCTTTAGATACTGTGGCACCCATCTTCCCAGCATTTGCCAGAGATCCCAACACTATTGAATTTGTGTCTCAATTCATAGTCTGGGATCAAATGATGTTTATGTGGGGGTAGTAACCTCAAATACGATATCTCAGGACTCGGAAACTAAAGGAGGATATGAGGTTGGGCTGGATAAGCAAGTGAAAGGTCAGCATAATATTAAAGTGAGTAAAGATATCTGTTTGTGGGAGAATTGGCGCTTCCTTATAGCCAAAGGATACCACTGGTCTCTAGAAGACTTGAAATGGTCTGATTGAATCAGTCTCTATTCTGATTCAGAGAGGAGTTTTGAGCCAGAACATGAGTTGACCAGTCAGCTGGACCTCAGAAAGAGCTAGAAAGAGTAAGTGTATTTAGCAGGAAGTCTCAGAGACTGAAAGCATTCTCGGCCTAGATTAGATTGTACTGAGGCTAGAAGCTTCAAGGACTAGGCCTAAGTTAGCAGACTGAGGCAGTAAACCTCCAAGACAACAGTTACTTTAACTGAATAAAAGTTACTTTTACAGGTGGTGTTTTTGTGTTAGGGCTTGATCTGGATATGACAAGATGGTCTGTTGAGCCTGTTAATTGGTCTGGTTGTCAAGAAGACAGCTATTACTTGTCTTCTTGATGTCCACTGTAGATCAGATGGCCACTTGGGTGTGGAGGAGTTCCTATAACAAAGGGCAGTTAATAGTTGGTGGTCCCTTTTTGCATCAGGAAGCCCCTTTATGTCCAGGTTAAGATGCTGGAGTGTATTATGTTATAAATGTATTTGGAGTCAGCATATATTTTGACCATGAGGTTGGAAGCAAGTGTGAGTGCTTGGGTGAACGCTGTTAGTTCCACCTATTGGCAAGTTTTGTGAAGAGTAGAGGTTTGGCTTCAGTTATGTGTAGACTTACGGGAGTAGCCAGGTATCCAGGAAATACAGCATATCCTGCCCCCTAAAGACTTGCTTTAGGGGCTGGAGAGATGGCTCAGTGGTTAAGAACACTGACTGCTCTACCAGAGGTCATGAGTTCATTTCCCAGCAACCATATGGTAGCTCACAACCATCTGTAATGGGATCCAATGTCCTCTGCTGCTGTCTCTAAAGATAGTGTACTCACATACATAAAATGAATAAATAAATAAATCTCTTTTAAAAAGACTTGGTTTAGGATGTTTCCGTCTATAAAGTGTGATGGCTAGGGAGACTCCATTCCCTACCAGGTGCCCTCTGAATAGCCTTGGCCTCTGCCCTAAGTTCCAGAAATACGAGTTCCTAGAAACTGTACCTTCCCCAGAATGGTGTAGCTGCTGTGAGATAATTAACTGCTGGCTCCAGCTTCTGTAAACCCATTTATTGCTATGTATGGGGGAGCGAGACCTCACATAACTGAGAAGATTGAACAAGTTTCTCATCAGCTGCACAATGATTCCACAGAAACAAGGTAATTGTGGTCTCTACCTTTAAAAAGCCTTCCCTTAGCCCCTGCTGGACAGCACACCTTCGATTTGGCTTTAAGGCTGTTGCCCTGCTAGCAGGTTTTAATAAATTCAGCTATTACAATTTGAATTGAATCTGTGATTTATTTTCTGGTGTCTCAAACGCCGTAACATTTTTTAATGTTCCAACAAGATCCCTGGAAAATACCAGACTCAGGGACAGGAGTTGGGATAATTCCTAAGTGAGAGCAAGTCTGAGGTGGAATTGGAAGCCCGTGGAGCCCAAGACCACTGCTGCCACAAATTTAAGGTTGCTCCTAGACAGGAGTGAGTTTCATAACTTGGAGGCCTGGGAGCATATAGCTCTACACAGGAGTGAGTATGCTTTCAGTGAAAAGTAAACCCCATTGTCTCCATTTAAGGACCAGGCCTGATTTCAAAAAAGTCCTAAGGCACCAGCTCTAGGAACAGACCCTAAAATCCAGAACAAGGTCATAAACCTCTCTTCAAAAGAACAGCCTGGGGACAACCACAAAAATGGGGAAATATCTCAGAATGACCCATCTGTGCTGGGCAACCCTATTTCATATGATTAAACATTCATGACAGGAATGCAGAGCACTGACCACCTGTGATCCCCTAGCACCCACCAGTGAAATTTTAGATTACCTAATCCTTCTAGAGAGTTCCCCCAGTTCCCTATAAGAAGGCCTCTGCCTTTGTCTGTGGGTCGGCATTTCAAAGAATGGTTGGTCCCTGCACGCTGGTTGTTTCTCCAGAATAAACGTTCTTTGTCTTTACATACTGAGTCGGGGGTCTTCCCTCAGCGATTTTTGGACCCTTGCAGCACATTTGACAGGCCTAGGGAGCCCAGACTGAAACTACCACAAATTTACAAATTGAAAACAATGAAAGTAAGTTGCTGACCAATATGCTCTGAAACTCAGACCAACTGGTGAGTTGTTCTGTTCTGTTTTGGAATCCAGACATTTAGAGAGATATAGAGGAGATTGGGTGCAATTTTAGACCCAGTCTCTAGGACAGAAGAGATGTCCTTCTGTCCTGGTTCTGGTGTATGTGTGAAGGTATCTACCATGTCTGAGCTTGTTCAGCCTTCTCTGACTATTGACATATGGTATTCTTTCTGTTGGACTTGTATTTTCAAGTTTTGTTGCAGGGGTAGGAGTTGGACCTCTCACAGCCAGACTGCCTCTGAGCTGTATACTGTAACACTTTCAGGAGTCCTGTGAGGCAGACTATGGGGCTAAATTGTCACCATAGAAACTCTGCTAGAATGGCCCACTTTTGATGTCGAGTGTTCAGATGCAGGATCATTCAACGCTCAGACTGCTAAGAGAGTGTGGCAGGTAGGTACAGGGAATCCTGGCCACCATGATCAGTTTCCTTACATTGACCCCCCTGGTTCTCCCTCCTCCATGGCTGAAATGTACCCTTAAAGGAGCTCCTTTATTTTAGTCTCAAAGTCAGTGAGCCAGAGGCTGAGTAAGAACCTTAGTAAAAAGCCACCACTCTCCATTATAGCCCCTGCAGAGGAGGAGGATATCTCTCTTATAATCCACACATTCAGCCGGTCCAGGACCCAACTGTGTCTGAAGGGGACTCCCAACTGGTCGTAAGAATTTATCCCAATTTGTTCTTGTTTTCACCTGGTTTTGCCCTCACCTCTGCCTGACTGACTTTGACCTCTGAATACTGAGTCAGAACCCCCCTGTTCTCCCTCAGCCCTCTCTGGAGGAAGGAGTCAACAGAGAACAGAACTTTATCTTTTTTCAACCAGCAGATTGTATAATTGGAAGACACAAAGAACCTTCCCTTTTCTGAGAAACATCAGGCTGCCAGCAGCCTATTAGAAAGTGTTTTCTTACCAACCCACCTGAGCTGATTGTAAGCAGCTTTTAGGTATTCTTTTTTTTCCACTGAGGAAAGGGACCAGATCATAACAGGCCTAGGAACTGGCTGAAATGGGCCCAGGGTCCCCCAGGGTTCAATGCAGAAAGATGATCTAAGTATTGTCCTCAACCTTACCAAACTGGGATCTAACACTGACCAAGGTAAGAGGGCGTCCACACCTCTACCAGGCCCCACCAACTGTAATGAGATGAGCTTCTTGAAAGGCAGCTAATCTCTGAGAAATGAGAATCTCCTGCTGTGTCCCTGGAGTGTCTCTAAGAGGATTAGTAGATGTTCATACTCATTGATCCTGATGACCCAGGAAAACACTCAGCTATTAATATTGCTTTTGTCACCGAGTCAGCCCCAGATATTGACAGAAAGTCACGAATATTAGAAGGGTTTGAAGGAATGAATAGGTCATAGCTATTAGAGATCGCTCAGAAGACTTTTAACAATAGAGGTCCAGATGGGAAGAAAGACAGGAGGCTTGTCAGGATAATGGTAGCCATGTTCAGAGAAAGACCCAAGAAAGCCAAAAGTACCTCAGGCACCCAAAGCAGCACTGAGCCAGGGTGGAGAAGGACCAGTGTGCCTATTGTAGAGAGAAAGGGCACTGGAAAAGCAAATGGCCAAGGATTCATAGACAAGGATAAAGAGAACTAAACCTCAGTCTGCCTGGATTGGATTGGCAAGACTGAGGCTCCATACCAATAAGCTGCCAGGAGCCTATGGCCACAGGAAAAATAGAGGTCACATATGCAGAAGTAGATGTAGTGGCATAGAGGTAATCTGGGCTCAATTCTGCTTCAAGGAACATTGGCTCAAAAGACAGAACAGATAGCCTTGACCCAGGAGCTAAAATGGGGAAATAGCCACGTTGTCAACACGTGTACCAATAACCCAGTATGGTTTTGCTGCTGTATATCTTGATACACTGCAGTATATCAAGAATGGAACCTGCTGACCTCTGTGAGGAAAGAGATAAAAAACAGATCTCAGCTCTCCTAGCAGCTATTTGGTTGCCAGAGAAGCTTGCTATTACTCATTGTCAGGACACCACAAAGGGTATTTGGTTGAAGCCCAAAGCAGAGATTCACTGAAGCCACAGCAAAAAGAGCAGCCACAGACCCAGTGGAGCTACTTACTACAAATATTAGCCCCCTTCTTTGGTCCTCACTCTCCTGCCTGAGCCAGACTTGCAGGAATGCCCTACATACACCAGTGAGGAAGAAAATTGGTCCAGACAGCAGAGGTCTACTAAGAATGTTGGCAGGTTCTTCCAAATGGATGTCCCATCCTACAGAAGCCCTGAGGCCATCCCTCATCTCACAGTTTCATCAGAGCACACTCCTGGCATCAACAAAATTAAAGGAATTAATCAGGAACTGGTACTTCCTAATCTACCTAGATGAAAGTGTTGAACAGATTACCCACCGCTGTGCTGTCTGTGCCCAGGTTTAAAATCCATGTGTTCAAGAAAGGGACATAGTGTCAGTGAACACTGGAATTGGAGTTCAGTGAAGGTACCCTGACAAGGTTTGGGTACCGGCATTGGCTAGTTTTTGTAGATACTTTTTCAGGATAAATAGAAGCCTTTCTTCTATCAAGTCAGAAACAGTAATGTTACTAAGAAGCTACTAATGGAGATCATTCCCCAACTTGGCCTTCCCTCTTTGAGGTCTGACAGTGGTATGGCCTTCACAGCCACTGTCTAAACAAATGGCTAAAAGTCTAGGAATACATTGGAAATGATACTGTGCCTATGGGCCCCAAAGCTCAGGAAAGGTTGACAGAGCTAACAGGACTGTTAAAGGAAAGTTATATACAGGGCAGAAACTGACAAGTGGTGAACCAAACCAATCTCTCCTGTTCTTTCTAGGATCAGGTCTCCCCATATGAAGACAAGCTGACACCATTTGAAACAATGTTTGGCTGACTGTCTCCACTTTCACCCACCAAGGGAAGAGGACAGATTGAAATGTCTAATCATTCCTTCCTCAAGACCTCACAGACACAATAGACAACTAAAGACGTCCTAGATTGAAATGTCTAATCATTCCTTCCTCAAGACCTCACAGACACAATAGACAACTGAAGACATCCCGAGTTGCCAATCATCTCTCCCACCTGCTCACTCTTGATTGAGCCAGCAAACAACTTCCACCCCAGGGGTTTGCTGTGGGTCTGAAACTTACACACAGCAGAACTCTGGAACCTTCCTGGAAGGGACTATATCTCCTGATTCTGAGAATACCAATGGCCCACTGTAGTGGGTACCACAGCTTGAATCCACCACTCCCATCTAAAGGTGGACACAACTGGCTAGGAGATAGGTGAAAGTCTATAGGACAGGACAATGTGGGAGTCCCCAGCACCCTCCAAAGGTAGGACTCATCCATACCTCGAACTCAGACTGACACGAATACTGGGAGTCTTGGTATGTAACTCCCATATGTGGCCAACTAAAAATGTTGAAGTCTGGGGTTGGAAATTTTCTTGAGCCACAGGTGGAAAAGTAATAGGCATTTTCAGTAACACGACCTCCCAACCTGTGTTTAGATTCTACCTGTGTAATTTCTTTGACAACAGTGAACTTACAGCTGAATGGTGAAGTTACAATCCGATTCATCTTAAGTATGGAACCAAAATGTAAGAAATATCCTTCTGGTCCTCACCATTTTGTGCATGCCCAGCTGGCAGGCCTACACATTATCATAAATGGAACAGATTTTTATTGTTGCACCCAGGGCTGTGAGACTGATTCTGACCAGGGTGAACATTAAGACCTTTGTATCTCCATTCAACAGGTATATCCCTCCAGAAATTACAAACCTGGGACCTGCAACCCCTTCACTTTAAAGATAGTGGCCTTGAGCACCAAATAATTGGCTTACATGCTGGATCTGGGGATTCATGATTAAATTTAAAAATTACGGAAATAGTCCTGGTATAGAATTTACTATAAAGAGAAAAGTTCAACCCCAACGAGCCAACGCTATAGGCTCCAGAAAAAGCTACCTCAACCATAGACTAGAGTGTCTCCTATTCTTCCTCAAGCCACTTCACCCATGGTAATAAAGGGATCCACAGTCACAAGCAGCCTATGGTAACAGGCTCTACCTTAACTCTACCCTAGAACAGAGTCACAGTGTCATCCTCCAATGATGTCCTTGAGCTCAAAGCCTTAAAATTATTACCTAATTGGATACATCATATACTCCACAGCCTGGGAAGAGATTACTGGCTTTGTCTAGGCCTCAGGTCTCCTTTTTATGTGGGGGTAGGGACCATCATTCCAACTATTGCCCAACCAGAAATTTTAAATTGGGAGCTGGAGAGATGGCTCAGCGGTTAAGAGCATCGACTGCTCTTCCAAAGGTCCTGAGTTCAATTCCCAAAAACCACATGGTGGCTCACAACCATCTCTAATGGGGCTCCGATGCCCTCTTCTGGTGTGTCTGAAGACAACAACAGTGACAGTGTACTCACATATATAAAATAAATAAATCTTTAAAAAAAAAAAGAAATTTTAAATTGTAACCCAGAGGAAACTAAGCTCACCACGGGAGATCTCCACAGAAACCTCTTGAACATATAATCAATCTCTCAGCTTCCCTCTACAACCAAGCTTGTAATGATTACCTGTATGCCAGCAAGTCTGAACATATTAGAATATACTTCCCGACTCCTTTAGTGACATGGTAGATATTCAGCTTCGCTAGATATATAACAGCTTCAATTAGGAACACATGAAGAAAATCCCTGTATTCCAACCAATATTCTCCCCCAAGTACACAAGTATAGTAGAGAGGAAGGGAGAGAACTGCCTGCATTTAAAGGAGTCTCCCACTATGAGATCCCTGCAGGGCCTTGTTAGAAAAACAATAGCAATCTCAGCGATAGCTATACCTTCTCCCTGTGACAGCAGGAATCACAGGTACAGGTGCCTTGGGAATGTCATTTTTAATTATTCAGATCTAAAATTTTAAAGCATTCAGGAGTAAAGTTAGACCAAAATATATAGCATCTAAACAACTTCATGGGACAACTAGAAGTCAAGTAGATTCCTTAGAAAGGCTAGTGTTACAAAACCAGTGAGGAATTCCTGAAGAAAGAAGGATGTTGTGCTGCCTTAGGTGAAAAATGCCAGTTTTATGCTAATAACTCGAGAGTTATACATGAAACACTAGATATGGTTCAGAAGAACTTAGATACAAGGGCAAAAGATGGAACTGAGGCTTCTAACTGGTACCAGTCTCTTGGTCCTCATGGCTCAGTCCCCTCCCCTTTAACTGCTATAGCAGGGCTCATAGTGTTACAATTGGCCCTTGTACATGTTAAATTGGTTGCTAACATACATTAAAAGAAGAATTAACTGTGTTAATTAAGATATTAGCCCTACAGGCTCAGCATCGACCTGTACCTCAAAATGAATCAGTGATTTGACTCATAAGATATATAGCGAGAGGGGAATGTGATGGCTAAGGAGACTCCATTTTACTAGGAGAGCACCTGGTACAGAATGGTTAAAAATGCCTTCCTTAGCCCCTTCTGCACAGCACACCTTTTATTTGGCGTTAAAGCTGTCTTCTTGCTACCAGTTTTTCCATAAACTTGGCTAATTACAATTCAAAGGCAGTCTGTGATCTTTTCCCTGTGGTGTCAAATTCCTAACAAAACCAGTTGGGGGCCTCCTGGAGGGGAAAGTCAAGGATCAAGGTTGAGTGCCTCAGAGCAAGATAGATGGGACCTGCTGATGTGGAGTGTTACTGGGAGCAGTGGCATGGGTTTGAGCCTGAACATGGAGAAGCTGGACCTTAGATGGGGGAGGGGGCAGTGTTAAGAAAGTGTGGTGGCTGACTTAGTGTGTAATTAAGGTGGCTGGGGCTATGGAGTGAGATTTGTTTGCCTCAGTGACAAGCAGGGCCACAGTTGCTAGGGAGTCAAGGTAACCAGCCTCTGGTGACCATGTGTAGCTCTCTAGTGATATGTGTCACACACACACACCCTTGACAGGGCCTGCCTCTGGTTGATTTACAAGAGAGAGAAGGAGCCACGTGGTGGTGACACACAGCTTTAATCCCAACACCTTGGGGGCAGAGGCAGGTGGATCTCTGTGAGTTTGCCAGACTGGTCTACAGAGCAAGTTCCAGGATGCCCAGGGCTACACAGAGAAACCCTGTTTCAAAAAACCAAAAGTAAATAAGTAAATAAATGGAAAGTGGGGCTAGAAGGGTTTGTGTACATATGGAAAGGGGTAGAAGGGCAGGAGAGAGTGGACTTAGGGTGGATTTGAGTAGGTCTATGGGAGAAAGGAGTGGATGTAGAGATAGGAGTGGTTCTTCCAGAGGTCTTTAGTAGCCTCATAGAAAGACTGAGCATCAAGGGAGAAGTTGGTGATTCAGATGCAGAAGTAAGAGTCCTAATAATACAAGCATTTCACATTGAGTTTGGGGATACGGACAGGCAAAGAGTTCCTGCTTCCTGACCTGGGGTATAGTTCTCACTTTTTGTGAGATTGAGAGGCCCAGGTAAGTCAAGGATTGGCAGATATGGGCCTTGTTTGGGGAATCCCTCTAGTTCCAAGAATCCAGATAGTTGTGAAGGGTTATGCAGTGTTAGAAGTTAGTCTGTGGGAGACTGGGTATTTAAGAGATGAATATCTACATATTGGAGAGGGAAACTAGGAGACAAATCTAGGTTGGTAAGAATCCGGTCTAGGGCCTACCCCAAGTAATAAGGGCTGTCTTAGAATCCTTTGGGCAAGATTATTGTTAGGAACATAAGTGAAACCACTTTGTGTGACTTAAAGTAATGTAATGCCTATAAGAAGGAGCCTGCCAAGAAGCAGCTCAGATCAGACTTAGGCACCAGGACAAGTTCTGTTATGTTAATGTACCCAACCACAAAGCTGCTCTTATGTGTAGCCAAGTCGAAGATGGGCCTTGATATGCTAATGAACTAACCCAGAAATGGCATTGATAGTGAACTGCCCCTAAGCTATGACTCTCTCCCCATACAAATTAAATGATAGGGGAAAATTGGGACTTTGGAAGTTGCACCTATGGTTGCACTGCTGTGTTCCTGAGATGTGGCATCTCAAAAAACTTCTGGATCTCTACCAATGCCGTCGTCCTGGCCTGCCACAGCAGATGGACTTAATGGCAGAGATGGGTTGAGCATGCACAGCTCCTGAATTCCCCAGTAGAACCTTGCAGCAGCAGATTTCTGGCCAATTGGTTCCCATTTGGTGAGATATCTGTTTAACTTTTATATTAATTAGCATGATATTGTAAGGAATGATTGTGTAAATAAACTGAGCATATTCAAAAGACCTATCTCGTGTGGACATCCTGTCAAGTTTCCCACCAACCATGTTGTCTTCAACTGCAACGGTCCAGACAAGATGCTGGATGTACAAGGGTGTTTGGGTCTTCCCAGGTGAAGGCAAAAAAGGGCTTGGAAAGACAGATGCAGGGGGAGAGTGAAAAAGGCATTGCTAAGATTGAACACGGAAAAGAAGGCAGCCAGAGAGGACATGGAAGAGAGGTACTTGTGTAGGTTACTGACCATGGGAAAAATAGAAATGGTAGCTGGTTGATTTTCTGATGTCCTGGACCAATTGATAAGTACCATTGTTTTTGTTGTTGATGATGTTTTGTTGGTTTTTTTGTTTTGTTTTGTTTTGGTTTTGTTTTTTTTTTTAACACATAGAAGTATTGTGAGGGGAGCTGATGGGAGTTAAAAGGATTATTTGTAGTAACTACTCAATCAAAGATGGGATAGAGTCCATGACACATGGTGGGAGGGAGAGGAAACTGGTCCTGAACCATGAAGCTAGAAGGATTTCTCAAGGTTATGAGGACAGCTATTTAAGGTTTTGAGGTGTCTCACACTCAAAAGTTGACTAAAGGCAAGAGGCTATGTGTGGGGCTGTGGGTTTAGGCATGCTAGCCGTGGCTTAGAAGAGTGCAGCCGCTGAGCCATATGGCAGGTTAAAAATGAGCACTCTCTCTGTCTCTGTCTTTCTCTGTCTCTGTCTCTCTCTCTGTGTCTCTGTCTCTGTCTCTCTCTGTGTGTCTCTCTCTCTCTCTCTCTCTCTCTCTCTCTCTCTCTCTCTCTCTCTGTGTGTGTGTGTGTGTGTGTGTGTGTGTGTGTGTGTGTGTCTTTCATCTGCAGATCCAAGGGAACCAGGGTGGTGGCTGGTAGCTTGGTCCTCCCAGAGCTTAAAGCGGGTTAGTAGAAACTACATGCTATAGTTCTGCTATACAAGTACTATACCCCTAAGCTCTAGAGGTATATCTCTAGCTTTTCTAGTAGTTATCAGCCTGTGCATCTGACCTAGCATTTGTATGACTACTAGGTAATATTCTTGGAATGTGTGCTAAACTCAACAGCCCTGTGGTCTCTACCAACCCAAAAGGTGGACTCTGCAAGAGAGTCCCCCTACCTAAGATAACATCTGAATCCTGTGGAAGACTGTTAGGTCAAACTCAGTATATACAGCTAACTGAGGTGCCAATTTGATATGCCAAAGCAGACCTGACTGCCAGGATCTCCCAGCATCCCTTAGTCCCTACCTGTTTACAGGATATGGCTGGCATATTCACCCCCTGCTCTAAACTTCTCTAGCCCAGGGGATGGGCTATCCTTTTCCCATCTGCCCTTTCCTATATAATCCAGTCGTATTGGTACCTAGCCTTTTTTTCTATCCTTTACTCTCCTGGCTTTCCCCCTCCCCTCCCCTTCTCATATGGCCAGCTTAGGGTCATGTTCACCCTGGACTCTCCCAGATGTCTCTGCTTCTGGCTATGTTCTTTTTATCTACAGTAATTTTTTTTCTCTACCACACCTAGGAGTGGAGTGGTCCTGTCCTTCCTTTTTGGCTTCTCTTTTTCATTCAAAGAGTACTTTTGAATGAAAACCCATGTACATTTGCTCTGTGTGCTCCACGAGAGATCATGGCATTCAAAAAATAAGCATGTTGTTCTGGGTGACTTGAGTTCGTTTACTAGGGAATGGAAACTTGTATTTGCCTGGGAATAAACTGTTTCTTTACTTCATAGTTGCATTTTTATGGATACACCATGTTCTGAGAAGGGCTCTTTGTGTATCTTGTTTCAGTCTCCATAGTTCCTTGTGCTATAGCTAAATGATGAGAAAACATTGGACAGTATCAGACTGAAGAGACTTTAGCTACGGGCTGGAGATGGCTCCACAGTTAAGAGCACACACTGCTCTTTCAGACGACCTGAAGGAGGTTATGGTTCATAACCACCTGTAACTCCAGCTCCAGGGGGATCTGATATCTCTCCTCTGTGGACACCTGCACTCACCTCATGTGTGCACACACATAGGCACACACGATAAAAAACAATAAAATTAAATGTAAAAGAATTCATAGCCAGTTTTTCAAAGCAGCATTATCACAGACATAATGGAAACACTGAGATAGTGTCACAGGGTGGAAAAAATGAAGGAGTAAATCCTGGGACAAAAGCTAGGGAAATCCAAGTCTAGTCTGGAATTTACTTGTTTTCATCCAAGTTAATGCCTTCGTTATAGTGGCTGTTGTTGTAGCTAGCCTTAGGGAGTCTAAGTGAAAGGGCAGAGTGAGCTTTTTCAACTTTGGCACCACAGACATTACTTATTGCTCTGGTGGTCACTGCCTGTCTTGTAGCATCCATCCTTCTTGACCTCTGTTAGCTCTGAGCCAACAGTTTTTCCTTTTCAAAGGGCCTTCCAGCCAAGTAGTGAAATCAAACTGCTTCTATACAGTTTCAGAAGTCCATTAGTAGGGCTGAACACTAAAGTGCCTCAGGTTTGATGTGTGCCTTATAAGACTGTGTGCTGCTCTTCAAAGGACTGGAGTTTGGTTCCCAGCACCCAAATCATGAGGCTCAGAACTGCCTATTTAAGGGGATCTGACACCCTCTTTTGGCACCTTCAGATACCAGCATGCAGACATACACACAGTTTTTAAAAATGTAGTAAATTGCTTCAGGTTGAGAACCATCGTTGCACAGGAACTCTGTATCCCTGCTACATTTCGAGAAGTCTAAAATTTCAAATTATAACATGTATGTATAGAGAATTAGTTTTCAGTTGGTATGTTTTATCAATAACTAAACTGTTATTGAAAAAGCTACCCGCGCCGGGCGGTGGTGGCGGACGCCTTTAATCCCAGCACTTGAGAGGCAGAGGCAGGTGGATTTCTGAGTTCGAGGCCAGCCTGGTCTACAGAGAGAGTTCCAGGACAGCCAGGGCTACACAGAGAAACCCTGTCTCAAAAAAACAAAACAAAACAAAAAAAAAAGAAAGAAAAAAAGAAAAAGCTACCTGCATGTTGTAAAACAAACTGGTTATATTTTAGGAAACCATAGGTGATAAATTCTTGTGATCATACACTCCCCAAAGTTGTCCTCTGACTTTCATACAAGCACAGTGGCAAGTGTGTACCTGTATCCAACCCTGAATCCACAGATCATGAAACATAAAATTTTGTTAAAAAAAAAAAACAAGTTCTAGTTGTCATCATTGATGACTTGATACAGAATTTTGCTTTCAAAATCATATTGTCTGACTTGGTGGCACAAATCTTTAATGCCAACCCTAGGGAGGCAGAAGCAGACGACTTTGTGAGTTCAACAGCAGCCTGTTCTACATAGCGGATTCGATGTTAGCCTGGGCTATGTACTGAGACTATCTCTAGAAACAAGTACAAATTGATTTGGATAAGAGTGCTCCCCATTGTCTCATAGCCTTGAATACTTGATCACCAGGGGGTGCCACTATTTGAAAGGTTTAGGAGCTATGGCATTGTTGGAGAAGTGTGGGGAGGGTAATTTAAGGTTTCCAAAAGCCCATTCCAATCTCAGAGTCTCTCTGTTCCTGCTGCCTGCAGATCTGGATATAAAACTTAGCTACTTCTCCAGCACCGTGTCTGCCTGCATGCTGCCATGACGACAGTGGACTAATTCTTTAAAACTGTAATCAAGCCCCAATTAAATGCTTTCCTTTATAAGAGTTGCTGTGGTCATGGTGTCTCTTTACAGCAATAGAATAGTGACTAAGACATAAGCAAAACAGACAGCAGCAACAGCAATAAAACAAAACCCGTAAGATATATCTGTCCTACTTTGGTTTCAATTTCTAGGATAAAATAATGACAAAAAGTACCAAAAGACCCACCACCAACAAAAGCCATAACTTGAGGAGGAGAGTTTATCAAATCTTACAGATTATAGTCCATCATGAAAGGAAGCCAGGGCAGAAGCTCAAGCAGGTACTTGGAGGAAGAAACTGAAGCAGAGATTTTGCTTACTGGCTTAAACCTATCTGTTTTCTTATACAACTCAGGAGTGACTGCCCAGGGGTGCCACTGCCTACAGGAGGCCCTCCCACATCAATCATTAATTTTAAAAAATGCCCCCGCACATTTGCCTACAGGTCAATGTGATGGAGGCACCGTCTCAATTGACAGTCCCTCTTTGGAGATGACTTATATCTAGTTTACAAAGAAAACAGCACAGTATTCAAATCCAAGGTATACATATCCAGTCTTTTTTTTTAAAAAAAGATTTATTTGTTTTTATTTATATGAGTACACTGTAGCTGCCTTCAGACACATCAGAAGAGGGCATTGGATCCCATTACAGATGGTTGTGAGCCACGATGTAGTTGCTGGGAATTGAACTCAGGACCTCTGGAAAAGCAGTCAGTGTTCTTAACCACTGAGCCCTAAATATCCAATCTTAATAATTATCCAAAAACATTTAATTGCAAGTCATGGGAAGTATGATCTAATTTGGACTATGGCCTCCCCATGCTATGTCTACCATGGGAACATCCTCTTTATGGAGGAGGGGAGGAGGAAGAGGATAACAATGAAGAACAGGTAGAAGGAGAAAAGATGGTTTGGTGACAGTGATGCAGAGACCCTTGAAGACCAAAGCCAATGAATGTCTCAAGCCTACCAGAATATGAAAACCTGAAGTAAAAGCTCGTATTTCTTAAGATGCCAGAATCCTCACAAAGTTTATATTCTTATCTGCAAATGGACCCAGGACACAGGGAGGACAAAAGGCTTCTAGTTCTCACATGGCTTGTCCAAAGCCTTTGTCAGGAGAATCTCCAATCCCTTCCTTGTTTTGAACTTCATGACTTGTAAGCAGAAAACACCCTTTTTAAATTTTGTCAGCCACAGATCACCAGGAGAACCATCAAATAGTTTGTCCACTAGCAATAGAATAGACTTGTCTGGGCAAGGGAAATGAGAACAAAGTACTAGTCTGTGGGGCAAGTGGAATGGTGTCACCAGACAGAAAAACTGGTAAAGTTGAGCAGCTTAGGGAACCCTGGCAATTCTCATGATTGAGAAAGGTAGGCATTTAATTTACCTCGACCTGGTTCGAGTCCTGGAGCACAACAATGGGTCACTTATCATAGAGCCTAGAGTTCTCTATGCTAATGAGGTATCTAATAGGCCCGTAGAGTTTAGCCAATAAGCTTCCCTTCCTTGGTTTCCCTTCCTGGGCATCCCTTCCTGCATAAGGTATTTAATCCCTGGTTCACCCTGAGTAAGTCGCATGTATCCTTTTCTGCCATGAAGAAACAGTTTGAACAAGCAAGGACTAGCTCATCAAGGACCACCGCTGGGGGCACGGCTTAGTCATATAAAGCCACGCCTAAGTCTCCCGCAGAAGGCCTCTCCACATTCCTGGCACTCCTCCTGAGCTAAGCTGGATTTCCTTCCCCCACTCAATTTTTCAACTTCACAGTTCCCAGCAATGTCTGGGTGCCCAGGAATTTGAGAACCACAGCCTCTGTCCCAGCCCACGCCATTTCTCACTAGGAGAAACACAGGATGGGACCCCTATCTTAGGCTGCATTTCATCTTCCCTAAGTATCACATCTCATGAACCTTAGCAACCCAACGGAAAAAAAGGAACATAGCACTAGTGCCTCTGTGTTTTGCCTCCCTCCCTGAATGGCGTTCTGACACCCTAGCGGCAAAGCTAAATGCAGAACTACACTAGTCTATTCTGTGCTGTAAGGTTCTATACTCCTGAAAGGTGGTGCAAGTGGGCACTCCGTGAAATGGATGGGTAGATGAAGACAAATCGACAGCTCATGGTTTCTGGTATTTTTAAAATTTGTATTTACTTGGGTTTGGGGCCTACCACATATACGGAGTTCAAAACACTTGTGAGAATTGGTTGTCTCCTTTCACCATATAGGCTCTGGGGAGCTAACAAGTTGTCAGGCTTGGTGGCAAGTGCCCTTACCCACTGAACTGTCTTGAAGCCCCTTATGATTCTTGATTTTTCTCTCCAAGATCCTATAGTTGCAAAATTGACTAGGGGCTAAAGAAATAAGAGAGGGGACAAGAAAGATTACTTACTGAAACTTCTCCCCAGACACATTCTGGAGCCATGTAACACAAAAACAATAAAGGAGAACCTGCAGATGGGAGTAGATAAATGGAAACGTACGTGTGAGGATAGGGAGTCAGTGCTAAAAGGAAGAACTAAGAAAAATAGATGTAAGACAGATGTCGTTGTAAACACCTGTAATCTCAGCACTCAGGAGGCAAAGGCAGGAGGAATGTGAATTCAGTGTTAGCCAGGACTAAAGAGCAAGTTCCAGGCCTTTATAAACTATATAGTGAGACTCCCTTTCCCCTGCTACAAAATATAAAAGAATGATTGTGGAAGTTAAGTAGTTGGCTTTGGAGAGATGGCTCAGAGGTTAAGAGGACTGGCTGCTCTTCTAAAGGACCCAAGTTCAATTCCCAGCATTCACATAGCAGCTCATATTGTTAGATTTTGGCTCACAGCTTCGAACAGACAACAACAGACCAAATGGTTTCGAAGGGGAGGGGGTTTATTCAGGGCAGAGGTCAAAGGTGGGCAGAGAAACAGGAGAAAGAGGAGAGAGAGAGGAGAGAACCGGAGGCCGGCCATGACCATGTGGAGAGAGGGGGAAGGGAAGGGGGATGAGACGAGGGGACAGAGAGAAGCTAGAGGCAAGAGAGCAAGAGAACAAGAGAAAGAAGAGGAGGCAAGCAGCCCCTTTTATAGTAGGCAGGCCTACCTGGCTGTTGCCAGGTAACTGTGGGGAGGAGCATACCTGGGTGTTGCCAGATAACTTGTGGAGGTGGAGTTTAGACAGAATACTAACACATACCTCTTTGTAACTCGAGATCCAGGACTTCTGACACCCTTACAGACATACGTGACAAAACACCAATCAACATAAAAATAAGTTTTATATTTTAAAAAAGAAACCCATGAAATGGTTAATTGTTAAGGAATCAATTGTGGGAGGTGCAGATATCTTGTACTCACAGATAAGTACTAGGGGAACCAGAATGCTAAACACTCAGGTATTACAGAGTATTTGATGATTGTTCATAGTGCAAAATTATGCAAGTTTAGAAAGATACATATGTCAGATGCAGTTAGGTATGTTCTGTAGAGATGCAGTTTGAGTGTGCCTCTAAAACCCTCCTTAGATAAGAATGCTAAAGAATGGAAAGTTCCTGCCTATTAAAGGCAAATTTCTTGGGAGAGGCCTGTGGGTTTTGCTCTATGACCCCACGCAAAGCCAGCTAGATGGCCTTGAGCTCTCTCACCTTAAAAATGAAATGGCTCAGCCCCAGCCATAACAGTGACTTGGCTCTGCCTGCCAAGAATGTAAGGGAGGAGGTAGCAACTAGACCTTTGAGAGGGCTCAGTGGGCTTTTGCTTTGGACTCTCTCTTTTGGCTTGGAAGAGCTTCATGGAAGAAGCTCCAGTTAAGAGATAGGGATTCTTTTTGGGCTTTCAGGAACAACAGAGAAGCAGCTGGCTGGACATAGGTCAACAGGATTCAAGGAAGGATAGCTAAGGAGCCCTCTTGGGTTTGAAAGAGCTCAAGGGAAAGGTAGACTAGCGTGGTAGAATGACACAGATTTCTAAAGAGCTAGCACGTTAGTTGTAGAATCTGGTTTATAAATAAGTATGTTGTATATAGTTAAGAAAATAAAACTACCTCGCTGAGCTAGCAGATTCTTACCAAAGCTCCCGCCTCACGTGTCATTTATTGATATAAGTATTATACAAATTTAAGAAGGTAAGTATTACACACAGAATTTTCCCTTCAAAGGAGAGTCATATAACCAGCTATCTGCCCAAAAGGCTGGGAGTGGACATAGTTAAGAGCCTGGTGACCTTTGCACTATCTGTCTGTCCCAGACCACACCAAATCCTCCCCAAGACTCTTATTGAGAGCTTGTCAATCTATAAAAACTATCTTTATGAAAGATGCCACATGTAATGAATCTATAAAACTCAACTTTATGGAAAATATCACATATACTTACAGAGTCTCAATGTCTTAAGATTTATTGTGTACATGGGATTGAGTTAATTATCACCAGGAAAATTTTTCATTAAATTGTTCTGAGCTTAATTAAGTATGTCTAAATAAAGTATTCAGGGTCAGACTCTTGAAGTTTGAACCAACACCAGCTACTGAATTGTGTTGAACCAAACTACCTTTATGCCTCCTGCAGATTGTTAACTCTGCTAGCTGTGGTGGTGGCAGAGACATCCCCCCACCCACCCCATGCAACCAACAAACAATGATAGAGACAATTATAAATAAAAGAATAATATATAATTCTTCCAGTTATAGATTATGTGAATGGTGCTTTGAATGAGCAATGTCCCTTATACGCTCAGATATTTGATCACTTGGCCCCAGTAGTAGTGCATTTGTGGAGGTACATGGAATCTTTAAGAGGGGCAGCCTTTTGGAGGAAGTAGGCCACTGGGTGGGCATTGAGCTTTACACCCTGGCACTCTTCTAGTTCTCTCTCAGCTTCCTGTGTGACCAGATAACCTCCTGATTCCACTCCTCTGCAATTATAAATTTTCTCACAGGAACTGGAAACCAAAATAAACTCTTCCTTCTGTAAGCTGCTTTGGGTCATGATATTTTATCCTAACAACACAAAAGTATCTAGTACAATGTGCAACTATGACTTTTCCATGCTGTTTCTTCTAATGTGAGTACTCTGAATAGCTGCAAGAGTGGCACCAAAAGTAATTTGTTGTTTTTTGAGATATAGTGTGTGGTGGTTTGATTAGGAATGGGCCCTGTAGGCTCATATATTTGAACGTTTGGACATTAGCGAATGGCACTACTTGACAGGAATTAATAGTTGTGGCCTTGTTGGAAGAAGTGTATCACCGGGGGTGAGCTTTGAGGTTTCAGAAGCTCAAGCCAGGCCCAGTGTCTCTCTTCCTGTTGTGTGCAGATCCAGATCCAAGTGTAAACTCCATGCTCCTTCATGTCTACCTGTGTGCCACCATGCTTCCTCCCATGCCAATAAACCTTGGAAACTGTAAGCAAGCCCAGATTAAACATTTTCCTTTATAAGAGCTGCCATGGTCATGGTGTTTCTTCACAATGACAGAACACTAAGACATATGCTCTCATGTAATTCAGGCAGCCTTGACATCACTATGTAAGGAGAATAACCTCTGACTTCTTTCATCCGCCACTGCTGGGATTATAGCAGTACATTCCTTCATTTACTTCACACCAAGGCTGAGGATCAAACTCAAAGCCTCATGCATACTAGGAAAGCACTCTTTGCAAATAAGCCACACTCCCAGCTCCTGAGATTTTGTTGTTTTTGTTTTCATATAATAAAGTGCAATGCTACCAACACAAGTAAATACACAATTCTTATTTTCAAGATGTTAAATATGTATGGCTCAGATGGATCCACTAGTTGTTTTGTCCGATTATTTTTAAGTCAGTAAGTCATATTGACACATACAAATGGCTTCCTTAAGGAGATAACTAAAGAGAAGTAAAAGTGCTTATTGCCTTTCCTTAAGCGTGAGAAGCCTTGGCCTGAAAGTAATTCTCAACAAATTGGCTCCACTGCCATTTGTCATTAGTGGAGCCAGACAAGCCAACACTATCCAAGAGATGCTAAGAATCAGGTTCTTGTTTCTGGAAATCAAAAGGACTGAATGGAAGCTGGTAGCTGTTTTAAAAGCACAAGACTGTTAATCCCCTTAACTTGCTGCGGATACAAGAGCATGTTGTTCCTTTGTAGATCACAAGGTTCATCCCTAAATAAATAGAGGGGAAGCCCATTATGTGCCCACCCCATTTAACTCAGAAAGAGGCTCCACTACATTACACTCTTCCCCCCTTACTGAATGTAGGAGATAGGGAAATCGATGAAACTTAGAGCTTCTACAGAAACCACCTTCAACATTTAGAAATTCCCATGAAATAATTGTACTAGGTCTTGTTTAAATCTTACTGGACATAGGTGAAAAAAAACCTATTTTCTATTGTTTGTGTGTTTATAGACATGTAGAGGGCAGAGAGCAACCTCAGGAGGCATCTACCATGTATTGAGAGACGGTATCTCACTTACGAGGTAAACTAGGCTGGCCTGGGAATGCCAAGGATCAACCTGTCTCTCTCTAATTGCCTCCTCAGCCCCAGAATTAAGGGATACTACTATGCCAGGCTTATTGTTATGTGGGTTCTGGGAATCAAGCTCAAGGTAAGCACATTACCAGTAGTAACTCCAGTTCCCCTCCCAAGCTGCTGTCTTTAATCTGAGACCTTAGCAAATGTTGAGCACTGTACCCCATGAAAATCAGAGGCTTCTACCAACTGTTCTTTTATCCAGCTTGCATTCTATTTTTAAGCAAATTGAGCAGGTCCAACAAGACAGCTTAGCCGATAAGAGCATTTGCCACCAAGCGATGATGGCCAGAGTTCAATATCCATGGTCTACAGGGGGGAAGGAGAGAACCAACTCCCACAGGCTGTCCTTTAACCTCCACATGTGCAGCAAGGCACATGTGTGCCTGAACACGCACCTCTACTAAATAACTTAAACAGTAATCGTGTTTTTAAGAAAAAAAAATTGAGCAAATAAAAAGAAGACAAATTTGATGTGAAGCTCTGTAGCCAGATGCAATGAGTAGAATGCCAAGTAGTCCTTGGGATGCCAAAGTAGTAAGATCACCTGAGCCCATGTCTCCAAAGGGGACACACTAGGGAGGAACACACACACACACACACACACACACACACACACACACACACACACACGCTTTCCAGGAGATTTCCCTATTTCTTACTTATTTAGGTCATCTGCCTCTCATTCCAAGCTAGGCTGGTTTCTTGGCATGAGACCTGTGCAGTCACGAATTTGCCTTTCCTCGAGGACCTTCAGTTTATAGTCCTGCTGTCACAATCTTGAAATTCTTTATTATTTTTTTTAACAACATGCTCTTGCTTTTCCTTCTGCAATAGCCTTTGAAAATTACATTGTTTGTTCTAGGTTTAATCTTTAGCATTTCATAAACAAAACAAAGGATGGTGATCCACAACTATAATCCCAGTATTCAGAGGTAGAGGCAAAAGAATAAAGAGTTCTCAGGCAACCTTCATTTGGCTACAAATTGAATTCAAGGCTGAACTGAGCTATATAAGACATTAGCTAAAAGAAATTTAAGACATATTACAAAGTGTTGTTAAAATGATCATTTCAACATATCCCCTTCCTAACTAGGCTAGCTTCCTTTAGGATCAGGCTATGGTCTTCGTAGAGGCCAATAGCTATCCTGAAATGGCCAGAAGCTAATGGTTTCAGACTGTATATATGGTCTCTGGACAATCATACGTTGAATTGTAGTAGGAAAGTAGCCCTAGACAACAGCAAGACAAATGCCTGAGGTGGTATTCCAGTAATACTTTGAGTGTGAAGACGGAAATGAAATTCAGATACTTTACAGGTATTACAGATCTCTTTACTTTTAAGCCATTTAAAATATTAAACAATTGCTACCTAGTGAGCACTTGGACCTCAGGCTGTGGTTTGCTGACACCTGGTGGTGCCTACCCATCATTTTAATCTATGCTCAATGGGTAGCAAGGAGCTCTTCTGAAACAGGACAGATTGCTTACAGTTGTGGCTCCAACAGCAGCAACGCAGCTGCCCAGGCTAACCCCCATGTACATGTGTATTCTCCTTATGTTCACATGTGTATATATGTGCCAGCTTTCTCTTCATATAAGGATAGCAATTATATTGGACTAGAATCCAGCCTACTTGAAGTGGAAATTTAAGGGTTCTTTGTAAAGTCAGTTGGGTTGGATGGTGTTTTGCTGGGACAAACACATGAAGGAGTGTTTTCCTGAAGTGGACACAGGTGAAAGGATGTTTTGCTAAAGCAAACACATGAAAGGATACGTGATGAAGGATTCTTCACTAACAACATGCATGTAAAAGCCCTGATGCACATCTTGGCCCTACAGGTATTATCGGGGAATCCACAGGGTCATTGTGGTTTACGAAGTCACTAGTGCTGAGTCCTTTGTCAATGTCAAGCGATGGCTTCATGAAATCAACCAGAACTGTGACGATATGTGCCTAATATTAGGTGAGGCAGGGCCCCAAGGGTGAGGAGGGTGGGAGAGCAGCACGTGGTATTCTTGCAGGCAGTGACTATGCTTTGTCTTAAAGTGGGCAATAAGAACTACGACCCTGAGCGGAAGGTGGTAGAGACAGAAGATGCCTACAAATTTGCTGGACAGATGGGAATCCAGCTCTTTGAGACCAGTGCCAAGGAGAACGTCAGTGTGGAAGAGGTAAGTTCTGGCTGATCCCGGAGCAGAGTGCTGGTGAGGACCCATGGACTGCTGTCCACCGCAGGCTTCTCCCCACTCCAGGCCTGCTAAGGCGCCCGAGTGACTACCAGTCATTCAGTGCACACAGTTGGCTGGCTGCTGGGCAGGCCCTTTAAAGGTCTTAGCTCTTAGCCTAGCTGGCCACTGGGGTGGGATCCCATTTTTCTTGGAGGAAAACTGAAGTTCCTCTTACTAAATATGAATAGCCTTAGGAACTAAGTGGTGAGAGATGGAGTCAGGGCTGGGCCTTTCCCACCCCAAAGCCACGCTGTCTCTATTCCAGCTGCTTCCCGTTGGCCCTGCCTTGAGCCCACCATTTCCTCTTCCCTGTTCCTCTTGGTAGCTCCCTTTCCTGGCCTCCAGAGTGCAAGGGCACCTGCCAAGAAGTTCCTGGGTTTATGGTTGGCGTCTCCAACCAGGCAAGCTCTTCATCTGTAGCCACGTAAGGCAGCTATGGGATTCTAAGGGAGAAAAGCTAAGCTTTTGCCATAAGCCCCACTTAGCCCATTCCCTGGCCCTAGAGAGTAGTCTGGAGGAGCTAGGGAAGTTGGGTTCCTACTGTATTGGGTACACAGGCTCCTCAGAACCAGGCCAGGACCGACCTACCTCTGTGAATTCATGTGCTCATGTGTACACAGAGAGTGGGAGTTGTTGTCCCATTCCCTAGTAAGGAAAAGCAGGTGAGCTGAGGTGTGCTGAGTATCCATACAGCATGCTTGCTAAATAGGTGAAGACGTTAGCTCAGCTCTCTTTGTAAAGACTTGTGTGTGTGTGTGCGTGGATGCACTTGTGCACATGCAGAAGCCAGAAGAGGGCTTCAGGAACCATGGCCTGGAGAGAGGTACCTGTCAGATGCTCTGCTGTGATCCGACCCCTGTTCCTCATGGCACATAAAAGCTGGTGAGCACTGGGTCATCTCTCTGGTTCCAAGGACATCTGAGCTCCTAGTTTAGCTTTTCTCCTTCCTGCTCTATTCCACTGTCCACCTTACATTTCATAGTTGAGCTCCATCTGTTGGGACTCCATAGAAAGAAACACACTAAAAAACTTCTGGTGGTGTGCTGGCAGCTTCTTGCCAATTGCAAGGGCTCCAGCTGATTGATAGAGTGATGTCCATTGATACAGACTCTCCTTGAGTTTTGCTACTCTTGTACTGATGCAAGACATGTGGTAAGGCAAGACCCGTGGAGGACACCTGATGTTTGGTGGAAGTATAAATAGGACTCAACGGGCTGTGAGAGGGGCTTGTTAGAGCTAGTGGATCAAGCTGCCACTGCTGACCTGTAAAATGAACTGCTGATTTCCTGACAATGCAAAGGAGATCTACTCCAAAGAACCATTTCTAAACAGGTCTACTTCTCCTTTATCATAATAACCTTTCTTTTCCACTACCTCTGGTGAGTGGTGGGCTAGAAGGGAGGTTAAAGCATTTAAGAACCATTATTAAAAATAGGGTTTGAAAAGTAAAGCCTACATTACTGACCACAGTTTTACATTAATTACCTCCTCAAAGACCCCATCATTCCATTAGTCACATTCCAAGGTACAGAGAACAGGATTTCAATGTATGGACTAAGAGGTGAAACAGCCCAGTCCCATAACAGAAACCATCCAAGATGAGTGATGCCCATGTTGGCACCAAAAAAAAAAAAAACAAAAGACAAAAAACTCTGAAAAGCAGATTAACAGATTGATTCAGTGGCTAAGCTACTGGTGTCTTCCATCTGTCCACCATGCTCACGAGAGATATCTGTTCTTTTTTTCTTTTTCTTTAATTGGTTATTTTATTTATTTACATTAAAAATGTTATCCCCATTCCCAGTTTCCCCTCCACAAATACCCATCCCCTTCCCACTTCCCCTGCCTCTATGAGGGTGCTCCCCCACCCACACACCCACTCCTGCATCAGCACCCTAGCATTTCCCTATGCTGGGTCATAGAGCTTCCACCCATCTCATTAATGCCAGATAAGGCAATCCTCTACTACATATGCAGCTGGAGACATGGGTCCCTCCATGTGTACTCTTTGGTTGGTGGTTTAGTTCCTGGGAGCTCTGGGGGGTCTGGTTGGTTGATATTATTGTTCTTCCTATGGGGTTGCAAACTCCTTCAGCTCCTTCAGTCCTTTCTCTAACTCCTCCATTGGGGACCCCATGGTCAGTCCAATAGTTGGTGGACAGCATCCATCTCTGAATTGGTCAGGCTCTGGCAGAGCCTCTCAGGGGACAGCTATACCAGGACCTGTCAGCAAGCATATCTTGGCATCAGCAAGAGTGTCTGGGTTTGGTGGATGCACATGGGATGGATCCCCAGGTGGGGCAGTCTCTGGATGGCCTTTCCTTCACTCTCTATTCCACTCTTTGTCCCTGGATTTCCTTTTGACTGAAATTATTCTGGATTAATATTTTTGAGATGGGTGGGTGGCCCCATCCCTCAACCAGGGACCATGCCTATCCACTAGATATGGTCTCTATAGGTTCTGTCTCCCCTCTTCTTGGGTATTTTGGCTAATGTCATCCTTGTTGGGTCCTGGGAACCTCTTGGGTCCCTGGCATCTGGGACTTTCTAGTGGCTACCTCCAGTTTCCCATCCCCCACTGCTACACACCTCCATTCAAATTCTTGACCCTCTGTATTTCCCCACACACACACCATCCCCTCAAGCATCTGAACCTGTCCCCCTTTATTCCCTCCCCTTCTCTCTCCCTCCCAGATCTCTCCTCCCATCTACCTCCCAAGATTATTTTCTTCCCCCTTCTGAGTAGGACTGAAGCATTCACATTTTGGTCTTTTTTCTTCTTCTTGGGTTTCATATGGTCTGTGAGTTGTATCATGGGTATTCAGAGCTTTTTCTGGCTAATATCCACTTAAGTATATACCATGTGTGTTCTTTTGTAACTGGATTACCTCACTCAGGATATTTTCTTTTTTTTTTTTTGAAACTTTATTTATTTTATTTATTTATTATAAGTACACTGTAGCTGTCTTCAGACACCCCACAAGAGGGCATCAGATCTCATTGCAGATGGTTGTGAGCCACCATGTGGTTGCTGGGATTTGAACTCATGACCTCTGGAAGAGCAGTCTGTGCTCTTAACCACTGAGCCATCTCACCAGCCCAGGATATTTTCAAGTTCCATCCATTTGTCTTTGTCTGCAAGTTTCATGAAGCCATTATTTTTAATAGTACTTCATTGTGTAAATGTACCACATTTTCTGTATCCATTCCTCTGTTGGGGGACATCTGGGTTGTTTCCAGCTTTTGGCTATTATAAATAAGGCCACTATGGACATAATGGAGCATGTGTCCTTGTTATATTTTAGAGCACCTTTTGGGTATATGCCCAGGAGTGGCATAGCTGGGTCCTGAAGTAGAACTATTTCCAATTTACTGAGGAACCACCAGACTGATTTCCAGAGTGGTTGTACTGGCTTGGAATCCCATCAGCAATGGAGGAGTGTTCCTCTTTCTCCACATCCTAGCCAGCATCTGCTGTCACCTGAGTTTTTGATCTTAGCCATTCTGATTGGTGTGAGGTGAAATCTCAGGGTCGTTTTGATTTGCATTTCCCTGATAACTAAGGATGTTGAACATTTCTTTAAGTGCTTCTCAACCATTTGAGATTCCTCAGTTGAAAATTCTTTGATAAGCTCTATACCCCATTTTTAATAGGGTTATTTGGTTCTCTGTAGTCTAACTTCGTGAATTCTTTGGATATTTTGGATATTAGCCCTCTATCAGATATAGGCTTGATAAAGATCTTTCCCCAATCTGTTGATTGCTGTTTTGTCCTATTGACAGAGTCCTTTGCTTTTCAATTTTATTAGGTCCCATTTGTCAATTGTTGATCATAAAGCATGAGCCATTGGTGTTCTCTTCAGGAAATGTTCCCCTGTGCCAGTGTGTTTGAGGTTCTTCCCCACCTTCTCTTCTATTAGATTCATCATATCTAGTTTTATGTGGAGGTCCTTGATCCACTTGGAGTTGAGCTTTGTACAAGGAGATAAGAATGGATCAATTTGCTTTCTTCTACATGCTGACCGCCAGTTGAACCAGAACCATTTGTTGAAAATGTTGTCTTTTTTCCACTGGATGGTTTTAGCTCCTTTGTCAAAGATCAAGTGACCACAGGTGTATGGGTTCATTTCTGGGTCTTCAATTCTATTCCATTGATCTACCTGCCAGTCTCTGTACCAATACCATGCAGTTTTTATCACTAAATGGTCTGTAATATAGCTTAAGGTCAGGGATGGTGATTCCCCCAGAAGTTCTTTTATTATTGAGAATAGGTTTTGCTATCCTGGGTGTTTTGTTATACCAAATGAATTTGAGAATTGCTCTTTCTAACTTTATGAAGAATTTAGTTGGAGTTTTGATGGAAATTGCATTGAATCTGCAGATTGCTTTTGGCAGGAGGGACATTTTTACTGTATTAAGCCTGCCAATCCATGAGTATGGGAGATCTTTCCATCTTTTGAGGTCATCTTAGATTTCTTTCTTCAGAGACTTGAAGTTCTTGTCATATAGATCTTTCACTTGCTTGGTTAGAGTCACACCAAGGTATTTTTGACTACTGTGAAGGATGTAGTTTCCCTAATTTTTTCTCAGCCTGTTTATCCTTTGAGTAGAGGAAAGCTACTGATTTGTTTGAGTTAATTTTTTATCCAGCCAGTTTGCTGAAATTGATTATCAGCTGTAGGAGTTCTCTGGTGGATATTTTTTTGGCTCACATGTATACTATCATATCATTCCCAAATAGTGATCTCTTGACTTCCTCCTTTCTAATTTGTATCCCTTGATCTCCTTGTGTTGCCTAATTGCTCTTGCTAGAACTTCAAATACTATATTGAATGGATAGGGGGAGAGTGGGCAGCCTTATCTTGTCCCAGATTTTAGTGGGATTGCTTCAAGTTTGATGTTTTATTATGTTTAGGCATGCACCTTGAATTCCTGATCTCTCCAAGACTTTTACCATGAAGCGGTGTTGAATTTTGTCAAAGGCTTTTTCAGTATCTAATGAGATGATCATGTGTTTTTTTTTCTTTGAGTTTGTTTATATAGTGGATTACATTGATGGATTTCCTTATATTGAACTATCCCTTCATCCCTGGGATGAAGCCTACTTCATAATGGTGAATGATCATTTTGACGCGTTCTTGGATTTGGTTTTTGAGAATTTTATTGAGTATTTTTGCATCAATATTCACGAGGGAAATTGGTCTGAAGTTCTCTTTCTTTGTTGGGTCTTTGTGTGGTTTAGGTATCACTGTTAAGTGTGGCTTCATAGAACATGTTTGATAGTGTTCTGTTTCTATTTTATGGAATAGTATGAGAAATACTGGTATTAGGTCTTTTTTGATAGAATTTTGCACTAAAACCATCTGGTCCTGGGCTGTTTTGTTTTGTTTTGTTTTGTTTTTGGTTGGGAGACTTAATAACTGCTTCTATTTCTCTAGGGGTTATGGGACTGTTTAGATGGTTTATCTGATCCTGATTTAACTTTGGTACCTGGTTTCTGTCTAGAAATTCATCCATTTCATTTAGATTTTCAAGTTTTGTTGCATATAGACTTTTGAGTAGGATCTGAATTTTTTGAATTTCTTCAGTTTCTGTTATGTCTCCCTTTTTATTTCTAATTTTGTTAATTTGGATACTGTCTCTGTGCCCTTTGATTAGTCTGGCTAAGGGCGTATCTATCTTGTTGATTTTCTCAAAGAACCAGCTCCTGGCTTTGTTGTTTCTTTGTATAGTTCTTTTTCTTTCTACTTGGTTGATTTCAGCCCTGAGTTTGATTATTTCATGCTGTCTACTCCTCTTGGGTGTATTTGATTCTTTTTGTTCTAGAGCTTTCAGGTGTGCTGTTAAGCTGCTCGTGTATGGTCTCTCCAGTTTCTTTTTGGAGGCACTTAGAGCTATGAGTTTTCCTCTTAGCACTGCTTTCATTGTGTCCCATAAGTTTGGGTATGTTGTGCCTTCATTTTTGTTAAATTCTAAAAAGTTTTAATCTCTTTATTTCTTCCCTGACCAAGTTATCATTGAGTAGAGAGTTGTTCAGTTTCCATGTATATGTGGACTTTCTGTTCTTGTTGTTATTGAAGATTAGCCTTAGTCCATGGTGATCTGTTAGGATGCATGGGAGTATTTCAATCTGTTGAGGCTTGTTTTGTGTCTGATTATATGATCAATTTTGGAGAAGGTGCCATGAGGTGCTGAAAAGAAGGTATATTCTTTTGTTTTAGGGTGAAATGTTCTGTAGATAGTCTGTTAAATCCATTTGGTTCATAACTTCTGTTAGTTTCACTGTGTCTCTTTTGTTTCTATTTCTATGATCTGTCCATTGGTGAGAGTGGGGGGGGGGTTGAAGTCGCCTACTATTATTGTGTAAGGTTCAATGTGTGATTTGAGCTTCAGTAATGTTTCTTTTACAAATGTGGGTGACCTTCCATTTGGGCCATAGATGTTCAGAATTGAGAGTTCATCTTGGTGGATTTTTCCTTTGAGTATATAGTGTCCTTATTCATTTTTTTGATAACTTTTGATTGAAAGTCTATTTTATTGGATACTAGAATTGCTACTCCAGCTTGTTTCTTGGGACCATTTGCTTGGAATTTTTTTTCCAGCCTTTTACTTTGAGGTAGTGTCTATCTTTGTTGCTGAGGTATGTTTCCTATATGCAGCAAAATGCTGGGTCCTGCTTACCTATCCAGACTGTTAATCTATGTCTTTTTATTGGGAAATTGATTCCATTGATATAGAGAGATATTAAGGACCAATGATTGTTGCTTCCTGTTATTTTTGTTGTTAGAGGTGGAATTATGTTTTTGTAGTTCTCTTCTTTTGGGTTTGTTGTGAGAAGATTAATTTCTTCCTTCTTCTTGGGTATAGTTTCCCTTCTTCTGTTGGAGTTTTCCTTCAATTATCCTCTGTAGGGCTAGATTGGTGGAAAGATATTGTTTAAATTTTGTTTTGTCATGGAATATCTTGGTTTCTCCATCTATGGTAATTGAGAGTTTTGCTGGGTATAGTAGCCTGGGATGGCATTTTTGTTCTCTTAGGGTCTGTATGACATCTGCCCAAGATCTGGCTCATAGAGTCTCTGTTGAGAAGTCTGGCGTAATTCTGATAGGTCTATTTGACCTTTTTCCCTTACAGCTTTTAATATTCTTTCTCTGTTCTGTGCATTTGATGTTTTGATTAATATGTGACTGGAAGAATTTCTTTTCTGGTACAATCTGTTTGGTGTTCTCTAACCTTCTTGTATGTTGTTCATGGACATCTCTTTTTTTAGGTTAGGGAAGTTTTCTTCTATAATTTTGTTGAAGATATTTACTGGCCATTTAAGTTGGGAATCTTCACTTTCTTCTATTATTCTTAGGTTTAGTCTTTTCATTGTGTCCTGGATTTCTTGAATGTTTTGTGTTAGGAGCTTTTTGCTTTTTGTAGTTTCTTTGACTGTTCTGTCAATGTTTTCTATGGTATCTTCTGCACCTGAGATTCTCTCTTCTATCTCTTGTATTCTGTTGGTGATGCTTACATTTCTGACCCCTGATCTCTTTCCTAGGTTTTTCATCTCCAGGGTAGTCTCCCTTTGTGTTTTCTTTAATGTTTCTATTTCTATTTTTAGATCCTGGACAGTTTTGTTTAATTCCTTCACCTGTTTGATTGTGCTTTCTTGTATTTCTTTAAGATATTTAGTTTCCTCTTTGAGGGCTTCTACTTGTTTACCTATGTTCTTCTGTGTTTCTTTATAAGAGTTATTAAGGTCCTTCTTAAAGTCCTCTATCATATTCATGAGATTGGAATTTAGATCTGAGTCTTGCTTTTCAGGTGTGTTGGGGTATCCAGGGCTTGGTGTGGTAGAAATACTGGGTTCTGATGTTGCCAAGTAACTGCTTTCTGTTGATGTTCTTGCCCTTGCCTTTCACCATCTGGTTATCTCTAGTGCTAACTGACCTTGCAGTCTCTGACTGGAGCCTGTCTCTCCTTTGAGCCTGGCTGTGTCAGAACTCTGGGAAGTCCAGGTGTCTCTTGTGATTCTGTGATCCTGAGATACTGGGTGTGGCAGAGTTCCTGGGAGTCAAGCTTTCTCTGAGTGTTGTAGGAGTGGGGAGCCCGAGCCCTGGGTCTACTCCAGGCACAGGTGCAAACCGGAAGGAGACACCTGTTCTTAAGAGACTTTCAATCTTTTGCTTTATATAGTTCTCTTTCCCACAGGAGAGGGCTGACCACGGAGGGCTGCATCCTCCATGCTGTATGCAGTGCATGTGGAATGCAGCCCAGTACTTGAATTGTATCTTAAACATCCTGCTTCATTAAGCAGCCCTCATTACTCACTGCCCCCCCCCCAACTTTGACAGCAGTGTTGTTGATCTGGCAGCATGATCAGCCAGCATGTCTCTCCATCCAGGGCACCCTGCCAAGAGCCAACTCCTCTGTCTCAAGCCTTTACCACTTGCAGAGTCCCTGTTAATCCTGTCTCAGTTTAAATTGATTCCCCACAGAGAAGCCACGCTCTGACTAACAAAGAAAGCCCATCATTTCATATCATTATCAAGTTAGTCAATAGCTGTTTTCCTCTGTAACATTTGTTTCCTTTCAATCTCACCACTGGGCTACAGATTCCTTGAAGAGCATACCCTAAGGACACGTAAAATGGTCAATAATGTGCTCCATTTTGCCTTGAGAAATAGTGCGTGCCATAGGCCTAGCAACATCTGTTATATATGTCACTGTGACCTATAGTTTGTTGCTTTTTTCATTAAAAGGTGAAGAGGGTGTCAAGATGCTACATGACATGGTTTAGGAGTCTTTGGTCCATGATAATGTCCATCAGCATCTCTCTCTTAGCCACCCTATGTAAGTATGAGATCTTGGAGAGCAGAAAGAGTCCCTATAGCCTCTCCAAGTATCAACAAAATCTAAAGCCACCACTACCTCTCCTCAGTAGTCTCACTGACCGTTAAACCCTGAAGGGATGTCTCATGGGTCACTAGTGTCTATTTTGCTCAGAGATGGAATTTTTATTATTACCATGTATCCATTGTGCAAAAATGGATTTCATGAAGATGTTTTCATACATGTATTTTGTTCTTATTCACTCCCTTTTCTGTCCTCCCCCCTCATATTGGTCCCTTCCCTTTCTCTTTGCAAATAGTCTCCCTTCTACTTTCATCATATATATGTATTAAAGATATTTTTATTTTATGCGTATGGGTCTTTTCGTTTGCATGATGGATGTCTGTGTACCATGTGCATGCAGTCAGTGCCCACAGAGGCCAGAAGCAGCCAGATCTTCTGGAACTTGGGTTGCAGATATTTGCTATCTGCTACATGGGTACTGAGAATTGACCCTGGATCCTCTGCAAGAGCAGCAAGTGCTCTTAACCACTGAGACTTCTCTCTAGCCTGCCACCCCACCCCCCGTGAGCCATTCAGTTGTGAGGGAAGGCTCAGAGATCTTCACGAGAGTAGGTAGAAAGCTTGTAAGATTAGGAGGTGGTGGATGACTCCAAGATAACAGTGTTTTCTGTACAACTGGACAGTTGCACATATGAACTCATAAAAATCGTGACAGCATACCCAAAGTCTGAGCAAGTTCAAGCCAGACAAATATCTCAGCATGGAGGGGAGGAGATAAGCCCAGATTCTCAGCCTTAGTTGGGAGTGATTTACTTTTGTTAGCTGCTGGGAGAGGGAGAGTCAGTTATTGAAGGGTGTGACCCCTGGTAGTTCCATCATGCACCAGGGCAGGCTCCATCCCCAAGAGGATTTAGGCAGTATCATGAGTTTGTTGGGTTTTGGTTTTGTTTTTAAAGTGAGAGAACATGAAGTTGGGTGGGTGAGGAAGTGGAATGGAACTGGAATGAGTTAGAGGAAGTGGGTGAATATGATCAAAATACATTTTCTTTTGAGACAAGGTCTCTCTTACATAGTTCTGACTATCTTGGAACTCACTATGTAGACCAGGCTGGCCTCAAACTTACAAAATTCCACTTGCTTCTGCTTCCCAGATGCTGAGATTAAAGGCATGCACCACCAAGCCTAGACTAGTATGAACTTGTCAAAGAATTAAGAATAATAACATTTTCCAAAGAAAGGAGTAAAAGATATTGAACATGTTTTCCTTATTTGTTACCCATTTGGGTTTCATCTTTTGAGAATTCTCCGTGCATTCACTGTCACGTGGTAGGGCAATATAGAGAAATGTCTATTATCTCTAGATAGGGCACAAACAGACCAAAGAAAGGATTCTAAGTCCAGCTTGGTGAACCAGTGAGTTTATTGGATGACCCATAGGCAGTTTTACCACTGAGAAGGTTCCTGAGCAGCTTATAATCAGCTATATACAAGCAAAGAGTGTTTCCCCACTTGTTCCCCTCAACATCACAAAATTGTTTACCTCTTCCATATCTTGATCATAATCCTCATTATGATTTCATGGAGGGGGCTGGAAAGATGACTCAGCAGTAAAGTACACTTGGTATTCTTGCAGACGGCTGGAGAGCTAGTTCTCAGGGGCCACATAGGCTCACAACTGCTTATAACGTTAGCCCTCTTCCACCCCCCATAAGCAGGCCACACTCATGGTGTATACTCAACATAGACACGTACACATAAATACAAATTAATAATAAAACCCTGCTTTATGAAGGCTCCTGTGAGTCTTGTCCCTCCCTTCATGAAGGCATGTTAATAGGCCAGATATCATAAGGGTCTCCCACACGTGACTGCAGCTACTCTGACCCAAGGGCAAGACAACAATGGTCATGTCCAACCTAGAGCAAATAGCTCACCTTTACCCATTTGATTTTGACTTACCTATTACAGGTCTCATGTAGCTCAGGGTACCATCAAACTGTGTAACTGAAGATGACTTTGAACTTCTGATCCTCCTGCCTCTACCTCTTTGTACTGGAATTATAGCCGTGTGCCACCATATCCAGTTTTCATTTGCCAGTCTTTTGATTGGATGATCTAGTCTTTGCCATTTAATGTTATGTTCTTTATATATTCCAGCTATTAGTCCCTGTCAGGTATACCTGCCAAGATTTTCTCCCATTCTAAAGGGTGTCTCTTTACTGTCCTGATTATTTCCTTTGCTGTACAGAAGCTTTTAAAAAAAATTATGTGGCCGGGCAGTGGTGGCGCATGCCTTTAATCACAGCACTTGGGAGGCAGAGGCAGGCGGATTTCTGAGTTCGAGGCCAGCCTGGTCTACAGAGTGAGTTCCAGGATAGCCAGGGCTACACAGAGAAACCCTGTCTTGAAAAAAATAATTATGCAATCTCATTTGTCAATTTTCAGTATCATTTTCTGGGTATTGGAGTCCTTTTGAGAAAACCTGTGCCTGTGTCTTGAAGTAGTTCCCTCAGATTGTTCTCTAGGACTTACAGCTTCCTGTCCTCTCTCCTCTCCCTCTACCCCACCCCAGTTGTTTACCTCTTCTATTAAGAGTTTCTGTTCTTACTCTCAAACACTTATTGCAGTTTCAATTGATTTTGGTACAAGGTGAGAGATAGTGATCTAGTTTCTTTCTCCTACCCATGTGCATATCCAGTCTCTCTAGGACCCATTTGTTGGAGAAACCATATTTTCTCTAGTGTATGGGGTTTTTTTTGCATCTTTGTCAAAAATCAAATGGTTGTGAGCTATACAACAGATGTATCTTTTTAATTTTTAAAATTTGTGCCTATAAGTATTTGTGTGTATATATATGCACTACATGCCTGACTGGTCCTCCCAGAGGCTGGAAGGAGTTGAATCCCCTGAAACTGGAGTCAGAAGTGGATGTGAGCCACCATGTGGGTGTTGGGAACTAAATCAGGTCTGTCTTATGTAAGAAGAGCAGTTATGAGCATGTGCTATCTGTCCAGCTGCAACTGATACATTTTTTACAAACTTATTTAGTTTATGTATAAATGTGTGTGTGTGTGTGTGTGTGTGTGTGTGTGTGTGTGTAGAGGGGGGGGAAGAGGAAAGGAGAGAAAGAGAGAATGCATACCCAGGTGACATGGCAAGCATATGGAAATCAGAAGACAGTTGCTTCTTTTCTACTTTGTTTTTGAAGCAGGGTCGCTTTTGTGTCTGCTGGTACACTGTGTACTCCAGGCTAGCTAATACTCTAGCTCTGGGTGATTGTTCCATCTCCACCATCCATCTTGTTTCATTAGGACTGCTGGAATTATAGGTGTGACCAAGCATAGTATTGATGTATTTTAAATGTTTGAGTGTTTTGCCTATATGTATGTTTGTGTACCACATGTGTTTGTATGTGTGGTGCCCACAGAAGTCAGAAGAGGGTGTTATATGCCCTGGATGATTGTGAACCACCATGTAAGAAACTGAACCTGGGTCCTCTGGAAGGCCAGCCAGTGCTCTTAATCACTGAGCTACCTCTCCAGCTCCAGAGAGATGCATTTTAAAAAACTAACTTACATTGCATTGAAATAACTACCTTCCTTGAGTCTTAATAACTTTGGATGGGGAAAGTATAACTTTCTGAAATAGAAATAAAATTAAATGTTCTTTTAAAAAAATTCTTAGTTTTATTTAGGGGTTCTTTTTTTTTTCTTTCAGACTTTCTGAAAAATGGATTGTTTTTTTTAAAGGAAAAAAAAAACGGTTTCCTGTTCTACTAGGGTGAGAATGTGGGACTACGTATACACACGGCACATGCTGATATAACCCAATATATGCTTATTCTACAGGAATCGCAATACTGGAGTACCTGAAATAGGGTCTTTGATGAACTGGAACAGTGTTTCAATGCAAATGCAAGCCCTAAAAACAACATGGTTTTGATTTTATAGTACGAATCCCCCGGAATCTGGGAAACATCAATTGTTAGCTGAGGCTGTCCCTCAGCAGTTTGATCCCTTAACATTCTGAGACATCAGGAAGGACTGTACCACTTCTTCAGTGGACTGGGCACTGCTGTTGACATCTTCAAGGGCATCGGTCACTGAATACTGTCGATCTTGCAACCGGTTCTAGTTAGTCAGAATGTTGTGATACTCAAACCACTTTCTCATAATTCACCAATGGAGTTGTAAAGTTTAATGAGGCCTTGGTAATCATATTCTAGTCTACTATAACCTTCACCAAGTTACCATAGTGCTTTGTGGTCTGTACATTAAATTCTCTGTATGCTTTCTTAGCTAGCTGCAGTGAGGATACATGCAAGTCATGTGCTTCCTGAAGCAGCCTCTGCTCCATCTCCTTGTTATGACAGTTATTGCAATCTCCTCTCAAATAAGTGCTGTCACCCTCTTTGAAGAAGCCAAAAGAAGATCATCTTCAGGTAGGATATGGGTAATGATACCAATGACTGTTGCTGCATGAAATAGCACATTGTTGAATTTTCCAGAGCTGTACTGGTAAACATACAAAGAGTAAACTAGGTCTTCATGAGCTGTCACTACATGAATATTTGTGCCACCAAACACTGACTGTCAAATGTCAAGGGCTGCCTGGTAAATTGCAACAGACCGGCAGATGTTGTCTACGTTGAATAAGTAGAACCCATAATCTAGCCGTGTGTCAGAGTATTTTGGGTGTTTGAATCCAAAATGATCTCGTGCCGATACGCTGCATGTTTAATTAACCTGTTCTGCCTTCTTCAATTCACGCTTGACCTCACAAGCCTTAGAAGCTTGTCTTAAAACATCCACCACAACTTTGATTGGTAAGGCTGCTGTAATTTCCTTCATTGCCTCAATGCATCACTTGTATGCTGGCTGGTACAGTGATGCTGAGAAGGTTTTTCTGTCTTGCTTTCTGTTGTGTCCTCTACATGATGCTCTACTGGTTTCGAGCAGTGAAGTGTTGGGCAAGGTTACTTCTTGTGTGAAATGGAAATTACAAATATCATCTAGGTGGAGAAACATTTAAATTATCTCAGACATACATGGATAAGCTGACAAAACATGGCCAGCAAGCAAATAGAGCTGTTCTCTATGTGTGTTCCTGTTTGCAAAAAAGCCACTCTGATGAAGCATGCTTCTGATCCTCCTGCCTTAGCCTCTTAAGTGCTGGAATTACAGGCATGTACCACCCACCATACCCAGTATATGTAGTTTTAGGAACTGAACCCAGCTTCATTCATGTTAGGCAAGCACTCTTAACAACTAAGGTATATCCCTAGACTGTTAAATCCTCATTTTAGTAACTAATTTTGATTCCCTTTACTCAAAACCATGTTGACAAAACAAGGAAAACTTGATCAGACTTTGACTCTCCCCCTTTTTCCTATCCCTGCTAAAGGAGCAAAAATATAGCAAGACCTCAAATCTATAATCTAAATGTCCTAGTTAGCTTTAGCTGTCACATCCCAGACTCACCTGAGTATAAACCCCAGTTGAGGGATTATCCAGATGAAATTGGCTTATCAGCATGCTTGTGGTGGGTTGTCTTTTTAATTAATGTAGGAGGTCCCAGAACACTCTGGGCAACCCCATTCCCTAGGCAAGTGATCCTGAGCTGTATAGAAAAGCTAGGTAAGAATAAGCCTGAAAGCGAATCAGCAAAGAGCATTCCTCCATGGTTTCTGCTTCAGATTCCTGCCTTGAGTTCCTGGCCTGACCTCAGATACTGTGACTTGGAAGTGTAAGGTGAGTAAACTCTTTCTCCTCTAAGTTGTTTTTGGCTGTAGTGTTTGTCCCAGCAACAGAATGAAACTAGAACACTTAGAAATCAGAAAGACTATTATTGATCAGTAGTGCTCATATGCTATTCAGATAGAGAAGGCTCCATGACAAAATGAAAAAGTGGAGGACATGTGTGGTTGAGAATAGCAGAAAGAAGTAAAGATGAAGATGTCAGCCAGCTCTTGTTAGAACACAGATTTAAATCGATCATTGGATATTAGGATTTCTTTGATCTGGTCCCCTGTCTTGTCAAAGGTTGTTCAAGCCAACACTAGGTTGTCTGGTGATCTATAGAAATCCTGTTTTGTTTCACAGAATACAGCCCAAGCTACTGAAATCACAGCACAGTTAATAGTCTGGGGATGGGTCTCTTGCCAGTGGAACCAATTTATCTTGAATAAATATAAAATGGTTGAAAGCTTATGTACTGGAGGTAGTGTTTTCTACTAGAAATCTGAAATGGATCGTGGAGCATGGAACACATGGACTATGGAGAAAATATAATGTTTAGAAGATGATAGGAAAGAGATGCTAAAACTAAACGCACAACTTGCAATTCTACTCCCAAATAAACTCTTAAGAAAGAAGGACAATGTGAGAAATATGTACATATGGTTGCTCATAGCAGCCCGGTTGCCTACCACATTTGCCACATAGCAGCTACTCAGTAAATGCCTAAAATGGAATTAAACACGTCTTTACATTCTACATGTGACTTCACTAGTGACTGTTTTGTCATTAATTCAGATGTCTGTTTTGTAATACAGATTGAATACTTGAAGACCAGTGTGAGAGATGGTACAGCAGTTAAGAGTGCTGGTTGCTCTTGCAGAAGACTTGGGTTTGATTCCAAGCATCCACATGGTGGCTCACAACTCTCTGTACTTCTGGTCCCAGGGTATCTAAAACACCTCTTCTGGTCTCTTCCAGCATCCATTTGGTGCATAGACATACATACATACAGGCAAAACACCCATAAACGTTTTTTAAAAAAGAAAAAATAAATACTTGAAGCGCAATCATTTTATTAAGAAACACCCATAAATGTTTTTTAAAAAAGGAAAAATAAATTAACTTGAAGCGCAATCATTTTATTAAGTATTTCTATTTTAATCTGATACTACCTTAATAAAACATGTGATGGAATTCTTTTACAGTAAATTTTAAAAACATTTATTCATGCGTGTTTGTGTGTGTGAGAGAGAGAAAGAGACAGACAGACAGACAAGACAGAAAGACGTGTGTTTGGATGCCCTTGGAAGCCAGAGAAGGATAGCAAATTCCCTGCACTTTTAGTTACAGGTGGTTGTAAGGCACCCATTGTGGGTCCTGGGAATTCAACTAAGTCGTCTTCTCCCCAGCCACTGCTCTAGCCCTTAGGAATAATTTATTCATGCCTAAGGGAACTATAAGGACTGAAGAACACCCAAATCCATAGCTGTTCACAGCTGCTCGTAACCTCAGCTCCAGGGGATCTGGCACTCTGTGGAGTCTATATGCACTTGCACTTAAGTATTTTTAATAAAAAAGGATGCAGTAGGGCACATTAATAAGTTCAATGTTATTAGAAACATGTAAAAGTGAACAGTCAGAAATCCTGCCTACTGCTTTATCTCCCAAAGCTGACCTGACCAAAAGTCTCACTTTAAAATCAATTTCTTGTAAAGGACCTGACTTAGCTCAGCCCTAGAGTTCAATAGTAAAAGTCTATGTATGTATACCTTTAATCCAAGCACCCGGGAGGCAGATGCAGATGGATCTCTGCGAGTTTGCTGCCGGCCTGGTCTATGTTATGGGCAGTGGAGGAAGCCGCTAGTAAATGTGTGGTGAACACAGTCATGTCAAGGACCTTAGTGTCTCAGACCCATGGGGATTGGAAAGTCTTCCCCAGGTGAGGCTCAGAGGGATGGCAAAGCCTTTTTCTGGTCTGAGTGCAAATACTGACAGTGTCATACATATACACATACATACAAATACAGAAAGTGTCAACCATGGCTTCTTCTTCCCCAAGGGCTGCACTCTGAGACTGCTCCCTTATAGATGCTTCCTACAGAGATTAGTTAAACCTGCCTCCCTGTTGAGATGTGTATACATGAACCTGCCTTCATTAGATGTATAAAATAAATGCACTGAATTTCCTGCTTACTGTTGGTGGTACAGCTCCATCAGAGAGCACATGGCCCACCGGATCCTGGCTCTGCTCTAAGAACACATTTGTCCTTTATTCATTGCCTTGTTTTCCCAATTAAGTTCCCAAGTCACACAGAACATAGCACCACCTAACAAGTTCCAGGTCAGCCAAAGCTATACAGTGAGACCTTATCTCAACCCTCCCACCCTCTCAAAATTCACAGAAGACTGCTGTGGAATAGAACTTTCTGCAGTTCCTTGTCTGAACTATCCAGTGTAGAAGCACTAGACAGAGGTGAGTACTGAACACTGAAAAGGGCTGCAGATAAAGAAGTGTACTGGAGACAGTAAACCTAATACTTAACACAGCTAGAATGAACAGAAAACAAATCTATAACTAAGTGGCCCCAAGCACTACTAAGAATTGACCTTTACTCATGTTAAATGGATTGATTAATTCTCCCTTTCCTCATCCTCCTTCCTTTAGTTTTTTGAAACAGGGTCTTACTATGTAGCCCAGAGGCTGCCCTGCCTCTGTCTCTCTGTTGTTGTGATTATGGGTGTACATGCCATGGTTTTCAGTTGAATTTTCATTTCCAAAGTCACAAAAAGGACACAGGCCCAAATTTCAAGTCCCTGTATGTCTAGACATTAAAAGAAATAACAAATTCTTTAAGCCAAAAGCTTACACACAAAACTCTTCACCTATTTTTAAGTTTCAAGGCTATGCTTCTTGTTGACAGAGTTCAAAATTCCTACAGTCACCAGAAAAAAAATGAAAAGGAAAAGAAGAGAGAAAAGAAAAGAAAGGAAAAGAAAAGAAAGGGGAGAGCTGATTGTGCATGGATGACCCCATAGCGTGTGTCAGTTGAAACACAAGGCAAACAAGAAAAAAAAAATCTAACCTCCAGTTAAAGCAGGCTTGAGATGTAAAGTGAATAAATAAATTAACGAAAAAAGGAAAAACTGGGCTTAGTCATTGAGTGGCCAGGATTAGAGTATCAGGAAAACAAACGAAGCAGCATCTAAAGGGTTTAATAATTAACACCCATGACTTGGGCTAATACTTTCATTGAAGCAGCCTACTAGTTATTTGTGGAAGTGTACAGGATTCTTGGTTGTTGTTTTTTTCCCACACTCTAGCTCAAAACAGTATTCTCTCAGTTGATTCAAGTGGGACCATATCCCCCTCCCCCACATACACAAACCCACAATTGTCTGATTCAGCAGATGCTAGAACTGAGTCTTCTCTCGGGGAATTTCTTGGTGTAAACTTTTTGTCCTTTCCTATCAAATTATCTGGTTGATGGAAGGGATCTCCAATTTGGAAAGCTTATATGTCATTGCTTTCCGTCACTGATGAGGAAAAGTACAAATGGTCCAGGACGTCCTCATCTGTGTCTCACTGGGAAGGTAAATATCCTAAGACAGCTCCATCTTCAGACAAAAGGATTTATTTGTTTTGTCTGCGTATGTGTTTAGTGTGTGTGTGTGTGTGTGTGTGTGTGCGTGCATGCATGTGCTGGGAATATAGTTCTGTGTTTGTGTGTAAGCATGTACATGTCATGCTACAGGTGTGCAGGTCAAAAGACAACTTCGGTGAGTCAGATCTCCTCTTCTACCATGTGGCTCACTGAGATTGAACTCAGGCATGGGGTGAGTGGTTTTGGGTTTTGTAATTGTCTTATTGAAGCAGGGTCGTACTATGTAGCTTCAGGTTGGCCTAGAAGCTACTTGGTAGCCAAGGCTGGCCTTAAATTCCTGCCAATTCTTCTACCTCAGCTCCCTGAGTATCGGGATTACAGAGATGAACCACCATGCCCAGGCAAAGGAGATGATTATGTTTAACTCCGAAGACTGGTAGTTGTCTAAAACCAAAATTAATAAAATGAAGTCATGCATAATGGTAATTCTATCTGTGCTGTCCCAGTATGATGGCTAATAGATGACTGTTGGTCTGGTGTTAAGGTTGTTGTTAGCAGTGGCATGAATAGAATGTCCCTTTCCCAGCTACCTTGACTAACCTTGAACTTCTTCACCAAAACTGAAATTACAACCAATCCCTGAGATACACTGAAGTCTAAGATAGTGGAATGAAAAGGTCTCCCCGAGTGGGAGTTCCACCCACAGTGGCAATAGAAGTCCCCTGGGGTCTATGCCTAGGCTTTCCTCTCTCCCTCGTGGCACTTCTTTCCTGGAAATTCATGAGTGGGAGGATGAGCCTGGATGTCTCTGATGTTAAGTAGGACATTGGGGTTTTGAAGCAACAAGGAGGAAGCTATGAGCAGGGACATGCCTGTCCCACTTTGAGAGACGCAGCGAGGGCGGGATATTGTTGGGGATGGCTCCTTTCTGTTAGCTCAACCCACCCGAGGAAGGCTTTCACCATGTCTTCCACCTTGGCACCAAGGACACTGAGAAAAGAAAAGCTGTCCTAGAGGAAGAGGCAGCCAAGCCAGCCCAGCCATTCTAGCAATGTCACTGTTAAATGCAATGGAAATTTCCCAAAGGAAAGAACTGACCTAATTCCAGGAAAAAAAAATAGACTAGATGAGAAGGAAAAGAGAGTGCACACAGAGAGATAAGGATTCAGTCAGGGCACAGTGGTGTGTTAGAGACATACTCTTTGCATTTCTACAGTCCCAGCACTTGGGAGACAGGAGGATCAAGAGTTCTGGACTAATGTAGGCTGTGTAGTAAGGGCAAGGCCAGCCTCAGCTATCTATAATGAGACCCTGTTTCAAAAAACTGCAGGGAGGGAATCGCTTTTCTTTCTTCACTCTTATAAATATTCTAGATTCAGATAAAATTTCACACATTTTGATGAGTGTTTTTGGTAATATATTTAAACTAGAGAGTCTACCGATATGTGAAAAAGTAAGATTTTAATCTGTTCACTTTTTTTCAAAAGGGGCATATCAACACACACATTGCTGGTCGTATATACTGTCCATTTTCCTTCACTCGATGTTACCAGTCCTCAGATCGTACATTTTGGCAACGCTATGGTATAGTAATATATGAATTATTCACTGGTTTGCAGTTCTTTTTGTTTCACAGTAGAGCTGAGTATCTGCTGAAGGGTAATGGTTATTTCCTTTGTATGTGTTGTATAATTTATCTTTTGCTTGCCCCCCCACCCCCGACGTGCTCCTTGTCCTCAGTGTTATGGGTGAGTACATTCTTTGTATCCTAGTTCACTTTTCAATTTGTCATATGGTCGTTGCCCTGGTTTTTATGTCTTCTAGACGTACCTTAACATTTATCTCATTTTCAGGGCTGGAAAGATGGCTCAATGGTTAAAAACACTGGCTGTTCTTCTGGAGGACCCAGTTCATTTCCCAGCACCCACATGGAACTTTTCAGTTCAGATTCCAGGGCATCTGACACTCTCACATATGCATGTAAGCAAAACACCAATGCACATAAAACAAAAATAAATAAATTGTTTTGGCGGTGCTGGTGAGGTGGCTCAGCAGCTAAGAGCACTGGTTGTTCTTTTTAGAGGACCTGAATTCAATTCCCAGCAACCACATGGTGGCTCACAACCATCTTTAAAAAGGAATCTCATGCCGTCTTCTGGCATGCAGGTGTACATGCAGATAGAGTACTCAGACATTAAAAAATCATCTCATCCAACACAAAGAGCTAGTCATTAACTTTTGGTTTTTTGTTCATCATTTGTTGTCGTGTGTAGATTTTGAGACAGTGTCTTACCCAATAGTACAGACTAGTCTTTCATTTACAGTGATTCTCCTGCTTCAGCATCTTGAGTGTCTGGATTACAGTAAGTAAAACTAATTTAAATTTAGTGTTTTGTTTAAGTGTATAAGTGTAGTAACTACTACTGTTACAGGGTGACATTTTTCATAGCGCATATATATATGCCATGCCCGTGCCCATGCTCATGCCTGTGCCACATATGTACGTGTGAATTAGAGTACCAGTGGAAGCCAAAAGAGGACATCATATACCCTGGAACTGGAGGCATCTGATGTGGGTACCAAAAACTGAACTCCAGTCCTCTGCCAGAGCAACAAGTACTCTTATCCACTAAGTCATCTTTTCAATGACTATTTTTTGGTCAGGGCAGGGGCTTGTTTTAAGTCAGAGTTTCACTAACATATGTGTGTATGTGTGTATGTATGTGTGTTTGGATGTATTCCTGGCTGACCTCTACCTCACTATGTAGATCACTGGACTTTAACTCACAGAGATCCACCTGCCTCTGCCTCCCGAGTGCTGGGATTAAATGCATGTGCCCACCCCCAATCCTGGTTTCATTTTTCTTATTCTAATGGGAAAGTTTCTGGTGAATCAATGGTTTTTTTTTTAAGATATGTATTAGCTTAGCATATCACAAAAACTCAGACAGCTGATGCAGTGTGGATCCTAGGCTGAGTTACAAAGGGAGAGCTAGGCTCAAAAATACACAAACCCATGTGCGTATATGACATCTGTTTTGGTTAAAGTATCCTTTTATTACTACTCCACTAAAATAATTATTATCAATAATTGGTTTTTAAGCCATACATGATATTACATACCTTTTAATCCCAGCACTCTGGAGGCAGAGGCAGGTAGATCTCTGTGAGTTTGAGGCCAGCCTGGTCTACATAGCAAGTTCTAGGGCAGCCAGGACTACATACTCAGATGCTGCCTTGAGAAAAAGTATAAGTGTAGACAGGTTCCTCATTATTTACATGTCCACGCTGACTTGTTCGCCATACCCTTACATTTCTTCAGGTCTGTAGGGAATGAAGTGAAGTCAAGACTAATAGGCTCGTAGCGAGTTTCCATTGATAATTATCTGGTATGTTGTCTGGTACTTACTGGAGAGCTTATTTCTTTATTTTGTCACAGTTTTTTTTTTTCTTTTGATACAGGGTCTCACGTATCCCAGTATGGATTTGAAGTTGTTCTCTATCCAAGTATGACCTTGAACTCATCTTCATCCTCCTGCCTTCACTGTTCCAGTGCTGGGATTATAGGCATGTACTAGCATGCTCAGTTTTCACAGTGTTGGGGTGGAACACAGTAATCAGTAATGGCAGTGTGTGCATATATGGCAGTGTGCAGAGACCAAGAAACCTTTACAAGGTGAATCTGCAGGGCTTCTAAGGCAGTGAGAGTGGAGAAGAGAAAACAGATAAGGGCCATTAAGGATTCTAGCTGAGGGAAAAATCTAGTGGACAGTAATAACCCTGCTCTCTTCATAGAATGAACATGAAGGCATTGAAAGTAATAGAGCCAGGTCAGCTGAGGACATGGCTCAGTTACAAGACATGGCAGGGCAACAGGGCTGGAGGAGGCTGCAGAAAGGTTCAGCTCTTCTCATGACCCTGTGGCCCTGGCATCTACTCATCCATTCCAAATCAAAAGTACAATGAGATTTCATCTTACTGCAGTTAGAAGAGGCATTTTCAAAATGCCGATAGAGGTGATAAGAAAAGGGAGCCCGAGCTTCATACACCGTTTAAAAGGATGCAAATGAACAAAGATACCATAGGAAATAAAGTGGAGGCTCCTCAAAAAGCTAAGACCAGAATTTCCCTGTGATCCAGCCATACCACTCCTGGCTATGCTCTGAAGGAGATGAAATTGGTATGCAAAGTTAAAATTGGCCCTGCCATAATTTACTGCAACACTATACATAATAGTCGTCTTAGTCACTGTTCTATTGCTGTGAAGAGACACTGTGACCAATGCAGCTTATAGCAAAAAAACTTTAGTTGGTGCTTGCTTGCAGTTTCATCTGGTCAACCCATGATCATCATGTCGAGGAGTATGTCAGCAGACTGGCAGGTAGGCATAAGCAATATGAACTTTGATTTTTCTCCCCCGCAGACTAACTTTTTTGTTTACTTCATGGAAAGTTAATCACTACTCCTTGGAGATAAAAATTAACCCAGACAAACTGAGTGTAATTTTGCCAACATTATATTCTTTACAATTAGTTTTTATGTTTCCATATGGGTATGGGTGATTTGCCGACATGTTGGTCTGTGCAATATTTGCATGCAGTGCCTTCAGAGACCAGAGGAGGGCATGGGATATTCTAGAACTGGAGTTACAGTTTTGAGCCACAAGATGGGTACTAGGAATTGAACCCAAGTCTTCTGGAAAAGGACAGCCAATACTCTTAACCTCTGAGGTATTTCTCATCCACCAACTCTGTATTCTTTAGTTGTTATTTGTTTTTTTTTTTTGTTTTTTTTTTTTTTTAGACAAGGTCTCTCAACAAAGCACTGGTTGTACTAGAACTCACCAGGCTGGCCTTAAACTTACAGAGCCTGCTGAATAATGGGACTTAAAGGCATATGGCCACCATACTAAGTATACTGGCTAGTGTTATGTCAACTTGACAAAAGCTATAGCCATCTTGAAAGTAAGGAATCTCAGTTAAGAAAATGCCTCCATAAGGTTGTGCTGTAGTCTGTAGGGCATTTTTAAAATAAGTGATTGATGTGGGAGGGCCCAGTCCATTGTGGATGGTACTACCATGGGCTTGCGGTCCTGAGTTCTATAAGAAATCAGGTTGAGCAAGCCAGTGTGTAGCACCCCTCCATGGCCTCTGCATCAGCTCCTGTCTTCATGTTCTTGACCTACTTGAGTTCCTGTCCTGACTCCCTTTGATGATGAGCAATGATATGGAAGAATAAACCAAATAAACCATTTCCTGCCCAAGATGCTTTTAGTCATGGTGCTTCATCACAAGGACAGTATACCTAAAACATCCAGCTTTTCTTTTTTGGTGACTCTTTTGAATACACTAGTTTCATGTGATTTTTCTCTTCTTTACATCATTCCCAACAACTTTTAGGCTTTGTAGGATTCCAGTTTAAGATTAGAATTAGTCAGTCATACTTAACCATCAAATAATCATGGGATCTGAGAAATACATAAATGGACCAAATTGTAGGCCCTGCTATCCAGAAAATTTCAGTTCATTCTGACAAGAGAGGAATGAATGTTAAGGGTGTGAAAAAATGCTAGGGACACCTATGAGGGTGAGAATCTAAAGCTCGTGGACTGTCAATATAAAAACTGGGGCCTAAAGCACTAGAAGGCTTTCTCACAGGAGGGGCTAATCACAAGAGAACTCAAGTAAAGGCTAAGATGCGGAAGAATGTCAGTTCGTTGTGAAAATAAATACCCATAGAGGCAGGACACGGCCAACTCAAAGGACTGGCTGGCTCAGAGGAACATGGGAAGGGGCACGGTTGGTGGAGATACTTTCATGAACCAAGCCAGGTTGGGTTCAGCTCTTAAAGAACAGAGTGGATTGTCTGACACTGGCCCTGGGGTGCAGTGTGAGCAAAGATTTGGATGTGGAAAGGGCTTCGTTGTAAATGACATGGGCGAGGACCATAGAAATCACAGCGATCTACCTGCCTCTACCTGCTGGGAGTAAAGGCACACACCACTATTCCCGGCTCAATTCTATATTCTTAAAGTGAGAATTTAAGGCATTTATAATACTTGTTTGTAGGTCTCAGCCTATGAATGAGCATCCAGTCATAGAGTTATATATATTAATAACCATACTGAACTTTTGTTGTTTCTGGTAAATCATGTTGAAATCTTTAGATGCTATTGGCATGTTATGCTTGCTTGTCTGAAATTCTCACATCTGTGCATAGAAATGGGAGGCAGAGACTTTTGTCTACAGTTACTTATTTGACATACTGTTGGAGTTTACTCCAAAAATGTTTAGCCATGACCATCCAAACTTCCTTTGCCTTTATAATGAAGTATGGGTACATTAGGGCATGTGGTGGTTTGAATGAGAATGGGCTCTGTACATTTATGTTTGAATGCTTGGTTCCCAGTTTGTGAAAGTGTTTGGAAAGAGTTAGGGGGTGTGGCCTTATTGGTGGAGGTGTATCACTGGAGGTGGACTTTGAGGTTTCAAAAGCCCATTTGTTTCCTAGTTAGCTTATTCTCTCTGCCTCTGCTTGTGTCTCAAAATGTAAGCTCTCAGCTACTGCTGCAGCGCCATGCCTGCCTGCCTGTTTATGGTCCCCAGCATGATGGTTATGGCCTCATCCTCTGAAGCTGTAAGCCAGCCCCAATTAAACTCGTTCTTCTATAAGTTGCCTAGGTTATGGTGTCTCTTCGCAGCAATAGAAAGTAACTAAGACAGACCAAATGCTTTTTTGTTTAGATCCTGTCATTTTCATAACAGAACCTTAAATTAGTCTCTCAATACATAAAGCATATAAATTATTCAGTACCTCAACATTGGCTATTGTTGGTGTTGAACGCTCTGCTGTGGTGTAGCTGTCAACAGCCCAATGGTGAGAAGTGCTTTTGAGGACTGCAAAAGATGTTATGTAAGATTTTTGTTGCTATCAGTCAGAGATGCCAGATAGGTTGTTTCATATAACTACTCAGCCATCCAGTATCCAGTAGACATTGCTAATCAGCCACAGAACTTTTTCCTCCTGAGGCTAGACTCACAGAATTTCACAGCACATCTCACTCAGGCAGCTACTATAAACAGATCAGAGTTAAAATGTGAATTGAAACCAACTTGCCATCCACAGGACAATAATCTAAATGCTACCATGGCTAACTTGACCCATTCTGGATCTGCACACTCTACTTAATCAGCAGGAACATTTGGACAGTACAGAGAATTGACTTAATGTAGTGTACTTTCTGATGGTAGCAGTGGTATACTTTAAAGGAACCTGTGTGCAGTTCCTTCGAGAGTCAGCTCTGGCCTTCCACCATGAGTTCCAGGGATCAATCTTATGTCTTCAGGCTTGCACCGCAAGCACGTTTGCTCCCTGAGCCATCATGTTGGTGGTGTGATTCTTTAGAATGCATATTTGCTGCTTAGCTCACAATGTCATTAGAATTTGAGACTTTGCTTTGTACTAAAAATTAAGACCTTACAAAATCAATTGAATACCTTACAAAATCAATTGAATAAATTGTATTGGGTACATTTACTGTTTCTTTTACCACAGTATTTGATGGAAATGACTTGAGAAAGATTTTATTTTCACTCACAGTTCCAGAGGGCTCTGTCCAGTGACAGGAAGGGTGTGGCAGAGTAAAACAGTTCATGGCATGGTGAGCCAGGAAACAGATAGATGAGGAATTCTACTTGTTCCGGTTTCCTCTCTGTTGCTATGAAAAAACATACTAGCCAAAACAACTTAGAAGAGGAAAAAAAATCTTAGTTTATACTTCCAGGTCACAGTCCATCATTGAAGGAGTTCAAGCAGGAACTACTTTCTATTCTGCCTTCAACCAAAGGAACTAATTCATAGCCAAAGAAATACAGCAGAAACCATGGAGGAACGTTCTTTGGGGGACTCAATTACAGACTCATGCTTAGCTGGATTTTTTTTTTATATATAACCCAGGACCATCTGCCTAGGGATTAGTGAAGCCCATAGTGGGCTTGACCTTCTACATCAATTAATAAGACAGTTCTTCACAGACATGTTCACAGGCCAATATGATCTGTACAATCTCTTAATGGAGACTACCTTCTTAGGTGACTCTAGGCCCATCAAATAGACAGCTAAAACTAAGTAGGCCACCTGTGCTTGGCTTGCTTTCTGCTTTGCTCTTTTTATTCAGTGTGGATTACCAGCACATGGTATAGTGCTGTGTATATTCAGGGTAGGTCTTCCCAATCTTCTCCAGAAACATACTATTGGACACCTCACAAGTATGCTTTACCATCTTCTATGTGATTTTACATTCAGTCGAGCTAACAGAGAAACCACGCAGTGGTTTTAATTTATGAATACTAGAAGGATATTAAAATTGTCACCATACCCTTAATTGGAGCACATGGGATGTAGTATCAGTGTATCAGCCCATTTTAATAAGGATTTTTTTCCATTGTGTCCATAAACCTGATTTTTTTCCTTACTTTAAAATCATGTTACTGACTGCATTGTTTTCCATTTTAAAATTATTTGATTTTATTATATGCTTATGAATGTTTTGCTTGCATGTATGTCTGTGCATCATGTGTGTGCCTGGTGCCCAAGGAAACCAGAAGAGGACATTGGCTGTCCTGGAATTGGAGTTACATATGGTTGTGTTCTCCCATGTCTGTGCTGATAACCAAGTTAGGGTTCTGCGTAAGATCAAAAAGTGCTCTTAACTGATGAGCCAGCTCTCAAGCCCAAATATCTGGACACTGTGTTGCAGCCACATTATTAAAGTTGTAATAACCATTATATGTGAAATCTTGTCAAAGAACTTGACCTCTTTACAACTGTTTGTTTTTCCTATATACTTCTCTTCTCCCCCAGAACAAAGTCTGGCTTTCTCACAACTGTCTGCTTTCTCCCAGTTTCCCACTACCTCTCAAACCCCTATGCCTTTTGGGAGACAAGGTTTCACTGTGTATCCCTGACTCATGACATAGATCAGCGTGGCCTTGAACTTGCAGAAACCTACCTGCTTTTGCTAGAATTGAAGGTACGTGCCATCACATCAGGCTTCATTTTCTTTTTATTTCACAATTAATTTTTCTCCCACAAGTCCTCATTTACTCCTAATATTCTTTGGTTTTGCTCTTCTCTAATTACCCACTCAGACAATTTTCCACTCTATCCCACAATTCCTCATTATGTTCCAAAGCTCTTTCTCTTACACAGTTGTAATAAAAACCTGTCACAAATGAGGCCAGGATGAAGTTAATCAAAATTAAGGTGTTCTTTTCTCTGTGTTCTTTTAAGGACAACATTTTGACTGTTCTCTCCATCTTCAAGCTAGAAATGTAATAGAAGGAGAGGAAGCAAGAAAGAACTGATGTGCAATCATAATGGTTTTATTATTGGGATATGAGGGAGTACCGCCAGCCAGCAAATCATATAGCCACGAGGGCAGAAATTGTGTCTTTGTTTGCATGTGGAAAGATAGGTACTCACTAAAGATCTATGAGAGAATTTTTGTATGAACTAGTATACTGAGTCCTATAAAATGTCTTTCTGTGTTTGATAATCAGAAATATTCTTTCTAATGAGATTGAGAAGACCAGTGAAGTGAGAAACTCAATGCATGTTACTGTATATGCACTTTATGTTAAACTACCTAAAATATGATTTGAGATGCATATGTGCTTGTACTATGAACAGAAAGCAATAGATGTTTGGTTTTGTCATGTGTTGCTCTATTTGTAACCAAAGTTGCTTTAAGAAGTAATTTTACCCCACCTGGGGATCCATCCCATATACAGTCACCAATTGCAGACACTATTGTAGATGCCAAGAAGTGCATGCTGACAGGAGCCTGATATAGCTGTCTCCTGAGAGGCTCTGCCAGAGTCTGACATATACAGAGGTGGATGCTGGCAGCCAACGATTGGACTGAGCACGGTGTCCCCAATGGAGGAGTTAGAGAAAGGACTGAAGGAGCTGAAGGGGTTTGCAACCCCATAGGAAGAATAACAATATCAACCAATCAGACCTTCCCCCCACCCCCACCCCGAGCTCCCAGGGACTAAACCACCAATCAAAGAGAACATATGGAGGGACCCATGGCTCCAGCCACATATGTGGCAGAGGATGGCCTTGTCAGGCATCAATGGGAGGAGAAGCTCTTGGTCCTGTGAAGGCTTGATACCCCAGTGTAGGGGAATGCCAGGGCAGGGAGGCAGGAGTGAGTGGGTGGCTGGGGGAACATTCTCATAGAAGCAGAGGGAAAGGGGATGGGATAGGGGGTTTCTGGGAGGGAAACTGGGAAAGGGGATAACATTTGAAATGTAAATAAAGGAAATATCCAATTAAAAAATCATAGAACAGAAAAAAGTAATTATAATTAGCAGTGGGCTATAGATGTGATACTTGGTATTTTTTTTTAAAGGTAAACTAGTTTGCTTCTTGTGTGAGATACCTGAAAAATTTTTTAAGGAAATGTATTTTCAGGGGCTGGAGAGATGGCTCAGAGATTAAGATCACTTTCTGGTCTTGCAGAAGACCAGGGTTTGGTTCCAGCACCCACATGGCAGCTCAGAACCATCCACATTTATAGTTCTATGGGATCCAACACCCTCTTCTGACCTCCATGGGTACCAGGCATGCATATGGTAGATGTATATACATAAGTACGTATTTACAAAACACTCAAGCACATGAAAAAATTTTAATCTGAAAGATACTTTAAGGCAAGAAGTACATGTTCATGGCATTGAAGAGGAGAAGGACCTGTAACTATTAAATCCTCTTCACCTGGCAACTCTTTACTACATCTTCCCTTTGAATTTTCTTTTAGCGGGGAGGGGTTGTCACATCCCAGCCTGAGTTGGGGCGACATCCAACCATAAGCACCCAGAGGTTTGTCTTGTTTACCAGAGGAGTATCTACACCAGAAATGTGATTCGAATGAATGAGTCAGGGATTTAAGGACAAGGGCAGCAAGCTGGTTGTAATTTCTCCACATTTTTGGGTGTGTGTGGGGGGACTGGAAGGAGGAAGGATAACTGAATACATACTCTCAGAGCACTGAGTCACAACCAGAGTTTCAGTTAGTTTAATGTCAAAACAATCAACATAGCAAGAGGGTGCTGGTCACCTAAGAAAAATCTTCTGTAAGAGACTACAGGAAAGACTGGAGACTGTCTGATGTCTCTCCCTCTGCCTTGCATTTAAAGTCAGATAAGGCCAGTGGGCTAGAACACAATGTCATAGTCCTGCTTTTTTTTTAAAATTACTTTTTTATAATTTACTTTTATTTTTTATGTTGATTGATGTCTTGTCTGCTTGTATGTCTGTATGAGGGTGTCAGAAGTCCTGGAACTGGAATTTGACAGGTATGAGCTGCCATGTGGGTTCTGGGAGTTAAACCCATGCCCTCTGGAAGAATAGTCAGTGTTCTTGTCCACTGAGCCATCTCTCTAGCCCCAGTCCCACTTTAAAAGGATATACAAACTGGCTGGAAGGACCATGAACCCACAGTTTAAGTTCAGAGGATGTTTAGAAACTTGGGTAAATTGAGCTGAATGGTAGTGGGAAAGAACGCATCCAGTATTTCTTTCCCTAGTGAGGTCGCCTGTCCCTCGCATGTCAAAATCATGATATTCTGAGATGGATGAAACTTGAGGGAAGACACTTTTTAGACTGGGTTTTTGGGCCAGCAGTCTGATTTTATCCAAGAAATGTACTTTTATCCCAGAAATGTTGCCTGTGGCAGGCAGAGAAGGGAGCAGGGTTGACCGGATTGGGAGGTTCTCCTCCTCCCCCCTCCCCTTCTGAAGGAACTTAGAGGCGTGGCTCGGGCTGAGGGGCGTGGCTTAAGTAGAAGCGGTCTGTTAGGCCACAGAGCAGAGGCACGCCAGGTCTAAATGGGGCGGGATTAGGGCGGTCCCTATGGCTCTAGCGGAGCTTGAAGAGCTGGGAGGCGTGGCGCGGGCGCCAAGGGGCGAGGCCTTGATGGACAGTAGCCAGTCGCAGGTCCTGGGAAGCTAACTTGCCAGTGGCACTTGTTAAGTGCTATCTGAGAAACAGAGAAACATCCAGGTAAGGATGGGCAGCCGAATGGAGTGGGAACCTCAGGGAGGATGGAAAGACCCAGAGGGGACCGCAACTCTACTCCCACCATCCACTCCACAGATCCGGCAGTGGGCAGTGACAGCTGTTGGCTCTGTCAGTCTTGCCTCAGTTCCAGCGGGCCTGACTGGGCTTCGTCCTCTCTGCCCTAGCCCCCCTTTTTCCACTATTGGGAGTCACCAGAATCCTTCATATTTTTTTCACTTGAGAGAATTTGGGGGACAAGCACGGGAGCAGCAGTCCATTGTGAGAGCATGTTGCCAGAGTTAGTTGAATCTAAGTAAAGTTCATCCTGTTTAAAAAAAAAAAACAGCTGGAGACATGGATAAAGGCTATCAGTTCTGAGGCTGCATAGAAACTGAGGCACAGTTCTCTCTCTCTCTCTCTCTCTCTCTCTCTCTCTCTCTCTCTCTCTCTCTCTCTCTCTCGTGTTTTTTTTACATCCCCATCTCCACTTAGCCCGGAGCTGGGGACAGGTTCACAGCCATCCCTAGGAGGTGGAGCACTGTCACTCCACTGCTTGCAGAAATCAGAAACTTTTTCACTCTGGCCTTAGCTTTTTGTGCCCCGCCCTAGACCTAGAGGAGAGGTACCTCCAAAATATAGAATGGTTGGTGGCTGTTATTGTTTGCAACATTCCTTGTTAAGTATTTCTGCCCTGGGGCTGGTGGCAACTTTTTTGATATTAATTTCAGTGCCCTCCCTTTTTTATGTTTGAGAAACATTTGGTGCTAATGGGCACACCTTAGTTCCAGACAGCTCGCCTTCTCAGCCATTGAAAACCACTTTGCTTTCCACTTCCTGGTCTCCTTTGTTGGTAATCTGGTGTCTTTACATGTTGCTGTTTAAAGGCTTGGCTAGATATGAACAGAGTAGAGGTAAGCTCCATTTTTTTTTCTTGTGAGTGAAACTGCCACGGATCCCTGAGCAGTCCCTGCACATTGCCCAGAGTAGCTGATGTTCACAGGTATGTTGGATGTAGAAAACCTTTCTTATTCTTAGGAGTTTCATCATTAATTCACAATCTTTAAAATCAGGCTGGAATGCCTTGACACCCAAAGCAGCAAGGGTACCACTCTCAGATGGGAGTCACGCTCCCAGAGAAGAAGTGGGTGAGAGGAGGAAGCTGAGCTTTCTCCATCAAGATTTGGCAAGATAATCTCTAATTCAGATTTGAGGAGTTGCAAAAGGCCTGCTTCCTTTTGAAATCAGGCGTCAATCTGATGAGAAATGCACAGTTTCTTTCCATGTGATTGTAACCTTTATTCAGAGTACATTTTCTTTCTGCTGTCTGTTTTGCACAGGGAAAGTTTAATCAGGCAGAGTTCACACGACTTATCACAGTAAATACACAATTCATCAATGATTCTTTAGTAGCTTTTCACACTTTCTCCTTCTTACACACATTTCTAAGTCTGCAAAACATCAGACATGTCAATAAAATCCAAGGGTCTACATGAAGAACCAGTGCTGGCAAAGGGCACATATGTGTGGAAAGCTTAGCTTCCCCATGGCACACTGATACGGGTGGATTTTTCATGAAACACAGTAATATGTGGTGATAGATCATTGAGATGTGGTATGTTTGATAGTTAAACTCTATTTACTGTTTAACAAGATTGGACAGTATGAGTTCAGTAAGTGAGTTATAAATAAATAACTCTCAAGAAATTTACTTTCAGTTTAACAGAAGGGATTGACCCTAGACCTGAACATTAAAACAAATTCAAGTATTGTCATAGGTAGTGTAGCCTAGCAGTAATTAAACTGAGTTTCTACTTATTTCGATTTCCTTCAAACTCTGTTCACAGCCAACCATCAATTTTCAGTTCTTTCTGGACTCATTATTCCTTTGTGGGCAGGTGCACCCTTAATTGTCCCTTCTGCCAACCTGCCTTGGTACATCTGTAACTCTTGGAGGGGGCTGATTGTGTGTGTGTGTGTGTGTGTGTGTGTGTGTGTGTGTGTGTAGCTTTGTAACTGCTTCTGGGCATCAGAACTACATTGCCAACCACCCTGGAGCTTTCCTCTTGGCTCTCCCCTTGGTGTCTCCAATTGAGTACAATAGATGCTAAGACCGCCATGTTTCCTTGTTTGTTGTGCCAGATTGTTTCTCTGTTCAAGAATTAATTCTTATTCTGCCAGCTATACTCTCTTGATGCCTTCTTCTATTTGTTTGTTGACAGTAAGCCCTACTGCCAATATCAAAATAGCATTCTACCACTGAGCTACATTCCCAGCACTCTCAGGGCCATTTTGTGGCTGTTGTTTGTTTGTTTTTTTTTGGTTTGTTTTAAGTCTGACTGGTCTGGCATTTGCTATGCAGCCCAGGCTGACCACAAACTTAACCATGATCTTCCTGCCTCAGCTTCCCAAGTTCTGGGATTATAGATGTGTAACACACCCAGCTCCAAGGCAACTTTTAGTAGGTAACAGTGAGTGACTATATCAGATTTGCTACTCCTCTGGTCAAAATAAGAATCCCTAATTTTGCCCTTATTTCCTTGAGAATACCGTTCTCAACCTGGGACAACTTTTTCTACCACGTAACATCTGGCAATGTATACAGATATTTTTGTTATTCCAACTCTGGTGTAGATGCTAGTAGTTTCAACTGCAGCCTAGATAGTAGGGATACAAATAAACACTCCACAATTCACGAGACATCCCCTAGAAATCAGAAGTCTTCTAGTTAACAATGCCATGTTTGATCAGCCTTGATTTAGAGAAAGAGCCATTATCAAGGTCTAGAAATCTACTGTGTAACATCTATTACCTCTGGATCTCATCAGCAACTTGTTTTTTTTTTTCCTGGTCACTTTGCTTTGGCCATATTGGCCTCCTTACTACCCCTTTAATATGGCCAGTATGTTCCTACTTTTGGATCTTGCACAAACATTTTGTTTACTTAGAATGCCTTTCTTTAGATAGCTATTTAACAAATTCTCTACCCCTTTCAGTCCTTATCTCAAATGTCACCTTGTCATTAGGCCAAATATAACACTCCCAGTCCAGTGGCACTCCAGATTCACTATGTCCTGATCTATATTTCATTGAACATACTTGAATAGAATCTAGTTATAGATTCTACTACACACTACTTCGTTACTATCTGTTTCTCTCTATTAAAACCTAAACTTCACAGGGGTAGGATCTTTGCTTTGTTCCCCTGGCCTTAGAAGAGTGTCTGGCATTTAACAGATGTTCAGTTGCTATATTGAAGAAACTAAAAATCAAACGAAGGGTGACTGAAATAATCACCTCCTCCTTGACTTGTCTGGCTCTCCTCTGCCTGCTCACCATCCTGTGCTCTGCTGCCAGAGACATCAGAAATTATCCATTATGTGGAAAGATATCCAAAACGCTTCTAGCCACTTGGAAACCTGTATTCTCCCAAATCAATCTCAGGTCCTCATCCAGCCCTGCCTTCCACTTCAAGCCCTGCTATCTGCTAGGCCAGTGAGATTGCAGGTATTAATAGAAGGCTGGGGATGATGATAAGGAGATTCAGATATCTTTTCACTTAGTTTCAAGAAAGGGATTTTGAATTAAATATATTTCATAATAATATATAAATAAGTATATCTATGTCTCATGTAATATATATGTATTTGGTCTCATATAACCCAGGGTGGACTTAAACTCCCTATGTAGCTAAGGAGGACTTTAAAGTTCTGATCCTCCTGCCTCTACCTCCTGAATTTTGAGTACTAGGACAGTAAGCCTGAGCCATCATGTGCTGTTTATGGGGTGCTGGGGAATCAAACACAGGGCTTCATGCATTTTAGGCAAGCACAGTACCAACCGAGCCACATCCTCGGTCCTGTTGTTTAGTTTTTCCCATAGAATACAAAAGAAAGTCTGAAGAGTCAGGGTCCCTTATAGGGAGATCAGCAACAGAGGTTCAGATTTCTAGAGCACTACAAAGTCCTTCTGGAAAATGATAAAGAGTGTAAAGGTGACCCCAGGTCCTTTAGAACCTTCCTGACTCGCTCTAAAAAAGCCAGTCTTGAGAAGCATACGCCATGCTTCTGGGCCAGGCATTATGGACCATGAGCCTATCATATGACATATAACCCCATTCCCTGACAGGGTGATTGTTGAGTGTGAGGCATTCAGCAAGGTGTCCTGAAGGCCCTTTGTTCATTCTTAGCATGCCAAATAACCCGGCCTTACCTGATCAGGGATCAGTGATCAGGGATTTCCTTATGACTATGTGAAGGGATGAAGCCATAGGCAAGACTTTTCTGGGAACCATGCTAACAGATCTAAGGTCCCCAGAGTGTACCTGTGCAGGACCTTGTGCTCTGGCCATATGTATGGCTATGCATCTGTTTGTCTAGCCACTGTACCCTTGGCCTTGTCTTATCACAACCTTCCATTTGAAGGCTGAGCTAGCATGCTTCTATTGAGTACACACTGTACCTGGTATTATCTTTCCTGAAAGTTACTAAGTCTTCCACTTACACTCTTAGCAAGAAAGGAGTCTTTTTGTCTATGGAGCTAAGTTCTGCCCATTTCAACCTCAGTTTCCCTCTCATGTCGTCATTCTGCCTGAAATGTTCCTTGTCCCTCTCTCTACTCTTACTCCTCCTGTTGCTGATGCCCCTGCTCTAAAACTTAGAACCGCTGCCTCTTGTTTTCTCATTTCACTGAACTGTGGCTATCCTAGCATCCACCTTTATGAAGAGATTTCTATTCTATTACAATAAGTGAAGTAAGCCAGCCACAAAAGAAGAAGCACATACATATATAGTCTAGAGATTAGCAAGGGGTAGGGAGGGGGTTTTACTTAATAAGTACGAGTTTACACTAGGGATGAAGAAATTGGTTTGAGCACAGATAGGAGTGATGGAAACATGGCTTTATGAATGCTTTTGAATTTGTAGGACTAAAATTGGTTAAAATAGCAATTACACATGTTTTATCACAAATGTTTAAAGATAGGAAAAAACTAAAGTGTTTGCTTTTGCTTATAGATTGCAAGCTTTAGGGGGTGGGAGATGGCATATTCTTTCATCAAGATTGACGTACACGGCTGTCCACTATTGCTTCAGTGTGGGAATGCAACTCAATTGAGAGAAAGCACGGGAGCTGAGCAAGTTTTCCTTATATATCCTGATAGTTTTGAAATTTCATTTTAGTATCAAATCAATTTTATGGAGGAAATCCAGAGTGGTTGCAGTTGTTTGGTGCTATTGGTTTTTAAAAATGACATGTAAAATCACCTCAAACTGCTGGCTATAGCACTGCATGCCTAGACCCCCAGCACTAGGGACATAAGAGCAGATTCCCTGTAGGTTCAAGACCAGTTTGGGCTACAGAGTGAGTTCCAGACTGGACAGGGCAACACAGTGGGACTTGGTCTCAAAAATAAAAAACAAAAGCCAAAGGGAGGGGAAGCCAGGCATGACTATGCATGTTTTTAATCCCAGTACTTGGGAGACAGAGGCAGGTAGATCTCTGTGAGTTCAAGGTCACTCTGGTGTTTGTAGCCAATTCAGGCCTGCCAGGGCTAACAAGTTAGTGAGCCATTCTCACAAAACAGAAACAAAACAACAGCAACACACATCCACATGCAGAAAGCCCAAAAGTAAAAAAAACAAAACGATTTAATCTGAAACTGATATATTCTTAGTTTGGGGGCTGATACCATGAATAACATTTTGGCTTTGAATCACACTAGCATTTGTAGTATTTATGTAATGCTAAAATTTTCAGTTTCTTCTCATTGTTTGCACTGTTTGAACTCACAGTGTTATTGAACAAATGTGTTTCCTGTTCCTCTAGTTCCGAATTCTTGCTTAACTTGTCCCCCAACCCTACCCCCCTCCCCGTCCTCTGCCAGGGTAGTCTTGGATATCCTGGAACTAGTTCTGCAGCCCAGGCTAGCTTCGAATTTACAGAGCTCCACCTGCCTTTTCGTCCAGAGTGCTGGGATTAAAAGTGCTTGCCCCCACTGCCTGGTTCAATCTTGCTTAAGTGTAAGCGTACATGGTAAGTCTCAACCTCATGCTCTTCAGTTCACGTAATCATCTTATTCAGCTTCAGTGCAGCTGCACATTATACAGTTTCAGGCTAAACATAGATTTCCAAGTAAGAATATAAAGTTATTGATCTGAACTCTCACCCAATCTTAAGATGTTTACACTAAGGTTGATATTCTAGGATTATTGGGCTTTGTGTTATTTTTCTTAACATTTTGAAAATTTGGTAGTTTTCATGTCCTCTAATAAACACCATCAGAAGTGATTCTATTGAGACACATTTTATTGTGGGGAAACAATGAAACAGGATATTTTTTCCTATGAAAATATAGCCACAGGGCAAATTAATATGATTTCTGAGCTTTACATTAAAATAACTTAGAGAGAGGTTGGAGGGAGAGCTCAGCAGTTGAGAGCTCCTAGTGCTGCTTCAGAAGAGCAAGATACAGCTCACAGCATCCATGCCAGGGACTCACAACTACAGATAACTCAGCCCAGTGGTGGTGGTGGTGGTGGTAGTGGTAATCTAACACCCTCTTCTGGCCTCTGAGGTTTCTACATGCTTGTGGTACACACAGGTATACACATATATGTAAAATACACAAATAAAATTTGAACATCTTTAAAATGACCTGAGGGGAAGTAGGAGTATTAATAAAAGCATGTTTATTAGTAGATAGATAATCGTTGAAATAGAATGTTGGATATGTAGCTGGATTTAATACAGTATTTCCCATCATATAGTCATCCTTTAATATCCGTGGAGAATGATTGTATGACCTACCCAGGAACCAAAATCTGAAGATGCTCAAGTTTTTTATATAAAATGATACACTCAACATATATACATGTATTGAAGTATCATATAGTCCTCTATAAATGTGCACAATTTTATGTTTTTATGTATGTTAAATATTTTCATTTATTCCTTTTGATGCCCCCTTTTTGGCAAGAGTCTTACTAAATAGCCTAGGCTAGCCTCAAATTAGTAATCTTCTTCCTTCAGCCTCTCAAGTGCTAGCATTATAGGCTTGTGCCATGGCACCCAGTGAAAAACAATTTTAAATGACAAAAATAATTCAAACTGAATATAAGTGGTATGTATCCAATACAGGTGCAATTCTTTTAGAAATATTTTTGATTCATGTTTGGGTGAATCCATGTGTGAAAGTACAGAGGCCCTGTTATATAAATTTGATGTTTTCCATAATAAAAGATTAAGAAAAGAAAACAGAATCAGATGGTGAATTGAGGTAGTGAGTGAGCTCTTGTTCTGTAAGGCTGCTCAGTTAATTCACTTAAAGAATATATTTGAAAATAAGATATTATTTGTTTGAAGACACTAGTGTGTCAAGATAGTGTGTGTATCTTCCTCAGTCATCCCTTCTTTTCTTTAAGACAAGGTGGAGAGACCTTGAACCGAGAGCTCACCAGTTGACTAGATTAGCTGACCAGCAAGATGTAGGGATTCTCCTATCTCTGTGTACTGAGATTACAGGAATACTCTGCAACACCCACCTTCTTACATGAATGCTGGAGATCCGAACTCAGATCCTCACACTTGCATACCAACCACTTTACGGATTGAGCTATCTCCCCAACCCTAGCATGATAATCTTTTTATAAGTTTCTTACAAGATTGTGTTTAAATCCTGAGTTAGGCTTGGTATGTGTGCTTTATCCAAAGATATATACACTCAAAAACATAATAGTATAAACATAATAGTTTAACTTTCGTTTGAGAATTTTAAGCACCTTTTGAGCAAACTTACACACAGTTTGGAAATCACTTGCCTAAAACCCCTAGGTTCTAGGTCAGGACTAGAAATGAGAACCCTCACAGGCTTTCACAAACTTCTTATTTCTCCTCTTGTTTGATGGATGTCCTTTGCTGCTCCAGGATGTGTATTTGACAAAGTGATGCCCAGTGCATGCTGGGGAGTGGGTGAGAGACCATGTAACTACCTGGGGCGATGGTTTGATTACAGTTAACTGTTCTGCCTGGAGTCTTTGGCTGTCCCTTGTAGGGTAACTACAGGGAGTACCTCTGCTCCTGTTTTTGTGCCTTTACCCCCTAGAGCAAACTGTTGAGGACTGCCTTTTCCATCAGTGGCTGAAACTGTGCTGTGATAAATGGTAAACACAATCCTGTGAAATGGTTTGCTGCATCTGTCTCTGGTTCTTGGCTTTATAAAATACAAATATTGAGGTAAAAAGCCCCAACTTCTTCAAGTGAAAACTTCAGTGGCATTTAGAATCTTAACAGTTTTGGGCAACCATCATTTCTGTTTAGTTCCAAGATATTCTATCACCTCAAAAACAACCACCTTCCCACTAAGTGGCCCATTACTGTCTCCCTCTCACTCACACCCTAGCAGCCATAAGTCTCGGTGGACAGTTTCCTTCTGTCAGTACTATAGGGCATGACCTCATATAAGACAATGCATTTTACTTTACAACAGATGAGAAATCCCCCCCACTCTGTTTCAGCTGTGACGTGTAGATGATGTCAGGTTGTTTTATGGTAGCCGTTCTAGGCAAGGCTATTTTAGAGTAATATTTATTATTTTTATGCATGGGTGGACATACACACATGTGTCAGTGAGAGGACAAGTTCTAGAACTTTCCAGAAGTTAGCTCTGTTTTTCTACCATGAGTTCCAGGGATCAAACTCCGGCCTCCAGGCTTGTATGACCTTTACCTTTACCGACCTCTCTACAGCTCCCCTCTGCCCCTTTTTGAGATAGGGTCTTATGTATCCCAGAGTGGCCTCAAATAAACGATGTAACCAAGAATGGTTTTGAATTTCTGATCCTACTGCCTCCATTTTCAAAGTGTTGGGATCATAGGCACATAGCATTATACTGGCATTGTTCAACATCTTTAAAACACTCAGGACCAAACAGATGTTTAGCATGTCACACCAGTTAACAAATCTGGCATAGATTTCATTTGAAGTAGAAATGACAGAGCCGTTGCCTTTTTTTTTAAAAAAAGGTATATGTTCACCACAATTTCCTTATTTATAGCAAACAGATACTTATGGCATATTTTCTTGTTCTTGTTTAGTTAGCATTGGTGGTAAAAACTAATGTGTAAATATGAGTTTGTCCTAGTTAGCATTAACTGTCAACTTTATTATCTCTGTATCTATGAGGGATTTTCTTGACTATTAACTGATGTCAGAGGGCCCAGCCCACTGTGGGCAGTACTGGGCAGGTGGCCCTGGGCTATATAAGGAAGCTAGCCGAGCCTGAGCCAGAGCAAGCCATCATGCAGCATTCTTTCGTGCTCTCTGCTTCAAGTTCACGCTTCAGTTCCTGCCCTGATTCTCCTTAATGATGGACTATGACCTGGACGTGTAAGCTGATAGATACAGCAGCAGAGATGAAACAGCCATCTTTCCCTAGCAGAATAACATAAAAGCATGTATCAGGATTTACTTTTTTTTTAATGACTTTTGTCCCTCAGAATCACAGTATCCAACGCAGTATCTGGAACAAACGAAATGATAATAAATATTGAAACAGCAACAAAAAGTTTTGGGAGAATTCCCACCTTGAGTCCCTAGATTGGAATCACACTCTGGAAGTTTCTTGTTTAGATTAGGCAAGACTTTGTGGATCTTTTAGATCCTATGAGAAGAGATAGGAGATGCTCCTCTGAAAGTGTATATCAAAAATATAAACAAACCATGCAATCTGGGGATATAACTGTGGTAAAGCACTTGCCTAGCATACTTGAGACCCTGGGATACTTAACACTATAATAAATAAAATAAAATAAAATAAAATAAAATAAAATAAAATAAAATAAAATAAAA